>NW_026988576.1:4630000-4976382 GCF_030222135.1 Aotus nancymaae | reverse complement strand
GATTGGAGTGAGATGTATGTGAGCCTGTGTGAGAGTGTGTGTGTGTGTGCGCGTGCACGCCGTGTGTGTGAAGGGGGTGCAGGATACATGAGGAAATGAGTTTTTTAAAAAAAAGCACTGTACAATCTCACATATATTTTGGTTTTGTTTTATTTATTTATTTATTGGACGGAGTTTTGCTCTTGTTGCCCAGGCTGGAGTGCAATGGTGCGATCTCTGCTCACTGCAACCTCTGCCTCTCGTGTTCAAGTAATTCTCCTGCTTCAGCCTCCCAAGTACCTGGGATTATAGGCAATGTACACACCACATCTGGGTAATTTTTTCTTTTTAATTTAGTAGAGATGGGTTTTCACCATGTTGGTCAGGTGGTCTTGAACTCCTGACCTCAGGTGATTTCGCCTGCCTCTGCCTCCCAAAGAGCTGGGATTACAGGCGTGAGCCACTGCACCCAGCCTTGAATAAATTTTGTATGCCATGCAAAATGCCTCTACCTCTGTTCTGTAGGCTGTGGGGGGCTAAGTTAGGGATTTAGGCAGTGGAATGACTTCTTAGACCTATGTGTTGCCCAGCTAGCCTTTTCATAATTTGTGTATGTGTGGCCTGGTGGGAAGAAATTGTGAAACTTCAGCCAACTTTATCGTTAATCCTGTCATTGTCATTAAATTATTCCACTGTTTATAACCCCACTCAGACTGCACCCACGCTACAGCACTTACTCTTTCCTCTGTTTTTTTCCGAAATACTTTCAAAACTGGTACCTTATTCATGAGGATTGACTTGCTCTTGTTGAGATAATATACCTACACATGTGTAATATACATGATTTCTTTCTGCATGTATATATCATCTCTCTCTATAGAGAGTCTTTTAGAGTTTTCATGGAGAAAATGCTGCATTTAAGTTATAATAAAGTTGTGATTCACAATCTTTTGTTTGTGTTTTTTTATTTTTAGAGCAATTTGCCAAGAGTACCTCCAACCTATTATCCTGGAACCATTTCCCTCAAAGGTTTTTTTTGACTTCAAAGAAGATTACTTGTAGATGGATGGCAGGAAAAATAGACCCCAGATGGGGATGTTCTCAGCACCCACGTGTTCCCATCTCTGGAAATGTTCACATTTTAAAACTGCCAAGTTAGCAGGCTCTGGTCACCTTTGGCGGGGGGGGCACTCTGAGGTGTGTCGTTCAACTATTAATTTTTTACTTCAAAGAGTTCAGTTTATGAATGCAGCTGCAGAACATTGAAAATATTATGCCCACCACTGTGGTCTCCTCCAGTTTTGTGTTTAAAATAACAATGTCAACCTGTGGTTAGAAATAGCAAAGGCAGTAGCATTTCTAGACACAGAAGGCTATCTAAACCATGTTTCTTCTAAGAACAGGCTTCTCCTTGCTTTTAAGTTATATTTGTAAGGTTTGACTTTGCTGTCGTTCAGTGAACTGTTCATGTCGGTGAGGGAAAATACGTATCAGTGTCTGACAGATAGGAAATGTGGAAGAAAATATATTACCGTTTTCCCTTAACATTCATTATGAGTTCTACTTGTTTGGAGGAAATGGAAGGTCAAGCTTTCAAATATTCTTTTTGTTGCTTTTGCTAATAATTTTTTCTCTATGTCCTTTATCTTTTGCTTACTTCAAAAATGACAGTTATTAATGACATAGCTACAATTTAGGAGACAGTAAAAACCATTCTTTTAGAAAGGTTATGTATATTATTAAAGTTATCTGAACACATTATATGTTATATAAATGATGACATTCTCTTTTGTTCATTAGCATCAAATAATGAATTGTAATCACTGTTCACATTAATTAATTGATATTTTCTAGAATAAGTCCCTGAGGGGCTCAAGGACCTTAGACATTTTGTTACCATTGCCTCCTCAAATATCATGCTTCCAATATGTGGCCTTGCATTGTAGTTATGTGTGTAATGTTTTTTGCCTGGCTATGAAAAAGCAGTGTGGCCATCTGGCCTTGAACAGTAACAAAACGTTGGAAAGATATAGATGGGATAATGATAAAAGTACATGGCTGTGTGTGTGTGTGTGTGCGTGTGTGTGTGTTCCCACCCAAATCTCAGGTCGAATTCTAATCCTCAATGCTGGACGTAGAGGCTGGTGGAGGTTATTGGATCATGGGGGTCGTTTCTAATGGTTCAGCACCACCCCCCTTGGTGGCAATAGTGAGTTCTCATGAAATCTAGTGATTTAAAAGCATGTGGCACCTGCCCCTTCTCTCTCTTCCTCCTGCCCTGGCCATGTAAGATGTGCATGTTTTCCCTTCACCTTCCACCATGATTTTAAGTTTCCTGAGGCCTCTGCAGTAGCAGAAGCCAGTATGCTTCCCGTACAGCCAGCAGAACCGTGAGCCAGTTAAACCTCTTTCCTTTACACATTTACCCAGTCTTAGGTTTTTTTTTTTTTTTTTAATAGCAGTGCTAGAATGGACTAATACAAAGACTCTAAGCAGACAGGCCTTGCCAAGCTCCCCCAGTTTATTACAGTCAACTCATATCCTGTTTGTCTAATCCTACTTCTGCATGACTCTGTCTTCTTCCTCAGACCCAAGAAGAAACATACACAAATTGCCCTGTTTCTTTGGAGTCTTCATTTCTGAAGGCTGCCACGCCTGTAAAATTTATGTTAAATCAATGTGTTATTCTTTTCCCTTATTAATCGTATTTTACTATAAAGGCCTCAGCCACGAACCTGAGATGGGTGAGAAAAATACTGCTTCTCTCTTACAGTAGCAAAGAACGATGCTGGTGTGCTCAAGACATTTTTCTTAAGGAAAGTTAGTACTTACCATTTGCCTCCTCAAGACTAAGAGAGGGCATGGGAGATTCCCCTGGCTCTCTGTGTACTGAGCAGGACTCCAAAGGAGCCACTTATGTCATTGTGGAGTGGTGTTGAAGCCCTGCCAGTCAGAGCGTGAAGAGCTGGGGCTGAGACTGTGCAGTCACACGCGGCTCCACACCCAGAAGGGCCACACCTGGTTCAATGCTCTGTTGTCACCATCTAGACATTCTTAATAGTGTTTGAACAAGAGGCCCTGCATTTTTATTTTGCACTGGGCCTTGCCAATCATGTAGCCTGTCCTGGTGAAGGCCATAGCTACATTGGGAGCTAGAAGAACAGAGGTGAGCCCCGGTAAGGCACCAGCCAGAGGGCCATTGTCACAGTGACCCCATCTGGAAGCACACACTTACTGACAGCACAAAGAGCTTGGAGGGGTGTCACTGACACAGAACCTGAGTGGTATGTTAAGTGGCAGCCAGAGAAAGAATTTTGACCTCATTAAAGGAACATAATGGGACATCTGCTTTGAGGTGGTGTCTTCAGAGAACTCAAAAACACATCCCAAGACAAAAGAGTTATCCTTGAAGAGCCCCAAAGTTCAGAGAGCAAAGTCCAGAGAGCATAGACATTTTTTATCTACTCCCCTCTTGCCTTCCCCAAGCCCACTCCAACCCAGGAAGAGCCAAAGGCCACCTAATAGGGACAGGGTAGAGTGAGAAAAGGAGAAGTTTTGAAAAAAAGAAGCCAACCCCGGTTCCAATTGTAGAGGCAAAAGGCAAGTTCCCCTTTTACCCTCAGAAGGTGTGCTAGGAAATCAACTCACCAAGGGCAGATTATATGGGAGAAGAGCCACAGAAGTTTATTTGATGATAGCTCTGGGTGACAGGAGCATTCAGAATGAAGAAGCCACCTCACATTGCAGTGCAAAAGCTTCTAAACCATCCTGAAGTTACAGAATGAATGGGGGCTTGGGTCTTGGCCAAACAGGTTATAGGAGAAAGGAGAAGAATTCTGTTGAGGGGAAATACCTAATTCCTAGGGAGAATTCAATGGGTTTGAAGAACGTATGATGGTCTGGATCAAAGTCTGCTGGGCCCACAGAGCGAACAATGGTTAGTGACACAGTTCTGTTCAAATTTGAGAGACTTTAGTCTTCCTTCCTGTGAAATGAGTTCAGTTAATGAAAACTCATGGAAAGGACAAGAGGTAATTTTTTCTTCTTTGGTAGGTCTGGACTTTAGGCAGCTAAGGGAGCCTCAGAGAATGACTTCACTTTATGTTTTGGGAGAGACGGTTGGGGACGATGGTCAGAGAGACCTTGAGGTTTTTTTGTCAGTTCAGCATGTATGAAGCACCATATTTTGGGGGTACTGGTTTTCCAGCCCCAATACACTGTAGGTCTCCACAAAGCAGGCCTAAGGGGTCGGAGACAGAAGGAGGGAAACAAGCAAACATTGAAGTGAAGTTCAGGATTTTGACAGTTGCATCGGTTGGACAAAGAAACTGCTGAAATTAGACTCTTAAAAATGACCGGAGGACTTCCCTTATCTAACCGGAGACACCATGTGACCTATTTGAGCAGCCACCTAAGGATCAAAGTCTGCAGAGGGAGGTTTCGAAGGGCAGTAATGAGAAAGGAGAACCTTGCATCCTCTGTCACCAACGGAGTCTCACTCTCTTACTACGGAAGACTGCAGAAGATCTTTTCTTGTAAATCATAGCAGCAATTTTACACAGAAGTTATCTTTCTTGAACTTGTTTTTGAAACAATAATAATATTGGAAGCCTTCCAAAAGTGTTATTAACATTATGAAATAAATTGCATGTTAGTAACAGGAAGAAAACTTCTGAAAAACCCCATGCATGGTGATCAGTGGTATCTGAGAGTGAAGGAAAACCCACCATGCTTGGGACTAAAGCTAGAGCAGTATCTCCATTTGGCAATAATTGACTCTCAGTTGTGGTAGCTTATCCTATCAAGGTCATACCGATGTTATGAAAGAGAGGAAGTTAAATGCACTAACAAGAAAGTCTCAGAGTACTCTCAAAGTATGTTAAGGTTGTGTCAGAAACTAATAATAAGGAAATTCACAGTTTAAGCTGACCTCCCATCCATGGACTCAAAGGGCCATATAAAGGAAATGGTTTAAAAGACACCCCGTGGTGTCCAGGTATTGGAAATCAGCTTTAACTATAAATTTCCTTGTTTTCATTAGCTTGGGTTACAACAAGCTGAGGATTTTCTGAATGCCCTCTTAGGTAAGTGAACTTCCTTTTTTTTTTTTTGTAAGTTCCATAGAAAGAGAACTTCTGTAATCAGTAATCACACATTTTATTCCTATTTTATGTACTTTCACAATGAAAGACAAAGTTATTCATGATCTCATAATTACCTATCTTGTCCTGTGTAACAATCCATTCTTTGTATCACAAAACATTCTTCTAAGGATTTGGTAAAACCGGTTGAGCAGGTTTTCCTATAGAAAAACCCAATTCAACCAGTAGCTCACAAATGGAATCTCAAGTATTTATTTTCACATATGAATAGGTAAACATCAAATACATAACCAGCAAACTTTTTTTTGAACATTCAAAGGTAGCGTTAAACCAGTGTCTGGGAATAAGGAAAAATACCTCAGGTATTTAGTGGTCTGTCAAAACAGGGAAACACAGTGATGGTAAATCTCATGATAGAGCCCAATGGCTGGAAAATGCAGCCCGGTTTGATGCCGCCTTGAGGTTTACCTGTGGCCATCAAGGCTGGAGGCTTTGGCTTTGTGCTATTAAAAGGCAATCCAACTGACTCTTTCAAGAGTAGTGTGTGAATATTATTGAATTCATTTACTAACTAAACACAAAATTACATGGTTTATTTTTTTAATGACTCAAGTCAGTATGACATTTCATTCCATTTTGACTTCATTGGCATCAATGAAACTGAGAAATGCTCTCTGTGTTATAATACTACAATTTAAAAAGATATTTTTTACTATTTAAATGGAAAAAAAAGAACAGTCAGATAAAAGGTAAAAGTTTAATGTAAAATTCCACAGCTCCTTTAACCATAAAATAACATTAGATCAACATCATTAAATGCTAGTATAACTCTTATCCCGAAGCCTCTTCCAAGTAAACAATCCCTCCAGGATATCGGTTTTCTGTAGCAATGTGCTTAGAAAAAAAACCTTAGTTTCTATGCCAAGAATAAAATTCTAGCTCTGAAATATTTGCATATGTAAACATTTCCAAATTCATATTCTATACACACGCTAAACCGCTTGGTGTTTATACATGCTTTTGTGATTAGTCTTAAATTTTTGTTGGCCAGATATGTAAAACCCACAGCTAGAAGTTGGATGTTAGAAGATAGAATGAAAATAGCAATAAGGAGAATTTTGTTCATTATTAGCACTTAAAATTATGCTTAGCTCTAAGAAGGAATTATAAAAACCTGAAGACCCCAGATAGAAGTATTTGAAATTTAAATTTTACCTGTTTTTAGGTTTGTATCCCAAATTTGTCAGGATCTCTTAATTTGGGATCAGGAGAGTCATTGACTAAGACATAAGATAAAAGGTGTACCATCTTGATGGGATATAATGGTCTTCCTTTTCTCTCCAGTTGATGCAAACTCAGCTAGAGTTTTGATGTGACATGAAGCCTAAGACATCACAGGCCAATCAGTGGATTTGCCTGTGATGGGTTAAAAATGAAGGCACATACACTCACAATTATATATAACTCACTCTAAGACATTCAAATTTTAAATATTGGGGAAATAGAAGAAATTTCTTAAAAGGTGCAATTTAAGCTGTTGCAAATTAAAGGATTGTTTCTAAGTTCCATATTATTTTAGTGCCTGTGAATTTCACTACACAAATAATTTATAGGAAACTTACCTTAATAATTACCTTGAAAAGAAGTCATGAATATCAGTTGTTTCAAAGATTGAATCAATTGATTTCCATGAGCCCAGAGAGCTACAATTATTATACATTTTCTACCTCTTTCTCGAACGTTATTTTTTGGTTCTCTGTACTTACAGCCCATTACTTTAGTGAACCAAGATACAAATCAGCTTTAGTACTTCTCTCTGACCCTTGGGAGATCTTCAGAGAAACTGGACAAGTATGAGAGAGAAGCCAAGCAGTTCTGTGCTCACACCGTCACTGATTTTTCTTCAAAAATCTTCCCTTTGACAGAAAAAAAAACTTATTTCATTCTCTGTCATTCTTTAATGTATAGTGGGAGACATGGCTGATTCATTTTTTTAAATCAAATGTTAATTGAACACTTACTCTGTGCCAGGAATTTTGTTAATGTTATAAACCCAAGTAAAGATAATAACCTCACTCTGAAATTGCTTATAGTATATTTATATCTTAGTCCATTTGGGATGCTATAACAAAACACCATAAATTGTGTGGCTTATAAACAACAGAAATTTATTGTTTACAGTTCCTGAAGCTGGGAACTCCAAAATCAAGGTGCCAGCAGATTGCGTGTCTGACAAGGACCTGCTTCCTGGTTCATAGACAGTGCATTCTTGTGGAGTCCTCAGGGCGTGGCGTAAGGGATGAGGGAACTTTCTGAGGATGCTGTCCTCATGACCTAATCACCTCTTCATACCATCACCTTTAGAGTTAGAATTTCAATATATAAATTTCGGGGAGACACAGACATTCAGACCGTGGAAATTTATAAATTCACGCAATTATGCATACTTTTAGATATAAGAACCTTCCCCAGGTAACTTACACTATCTTTATAAAGAAGACTTTTAATATTATGATTTGCTTTCACCCTTAACATAATGGATATTGCCAGATAAGTAAATTAACTAATGGGATGTTGTTTAGTTCCAAGAAGTGGGCTTCAGTACAGAAGATAAAGACGTTAACTCTTATCAATTGGGGAAGTAGCGATGTACTAGAGAAAAAGAACTGCAGAAAAAGAGAAAAAACTAGAGAAAAAGAACTGCAGAAACCCTCAACAATCAAAGAGCTGTATGAAAGGGATGTGACTGTATTTTATGGAAGTTGAAACTGTTATCTGTCACCAGCAGAGAAAATAAATTGGCACCCTCATTTTCTAATATATCTCTTAAAAGTCAATCAGCACCTATTGACAACTGTCAACCCTTTTAAGTTTTCTTCTATTAGAAATTAGCTCAGTCACAAGCTCAGTGGGCATCTATTGATTTAGTGTCTTTGAAACTGAAAGTTTAAATTGGGTATGTTGGGGAATCGGTGTTGAGAGGCATGTGAGATGATTCTATATCCAAAATGAAGCCCAAATTTCAGGAGATTCATGTTGGCCTCCTTCAGAGGAAAGAGTATTTGGCACAACTGCTTATGAAGTTAGTTCAATATTCTAATGACTTTATTCATTTATTTATTTTACTTGTGAGTTTGGTATAGATTTAGGTCATTGGCGTTTTGTTTTATTTTATTATTTTATTTTTAGACAGAGTCTCACCCTGTTGCCCAGGCTGGAGTACAGTGGCGCCATCTCAGCTCACTGAAACTTCTACCTCCTGGGTTCAAGTGATTCTCATGCCTCAGCCTCCCAAGTAGCTGGAATTGTAGGGTCGTGCCACCATGCCAGATGAATTTTTGTATTTTTAGTAGAAATGGGGTTTCACCTTGTTGGCCAGGCCAGTCTCGAACTCCTGGCCTCAAGCAATTCACCCACCTCAGCCTCCCAAAATGCTGGGATTAGAGGTGTGAGCCACTGCTCCCAGCCAATATTCCAGTGACTTTAATAGGAGCCTGTTAGGATCGATAAGGTCTAAGCCCACTGTTTTAGGAGAATAGCAATTGTCTCAGGAATCAAATACCAGCCCCAATTTCCTAATTTAGCTTTTTAGGAAATGTTGTGGTTTAAATGTTTATGTCACTCCAAAATTCATAGGTTGGAACTTAACCCCTAAGGTGATGATACTAAGAAGGGAGATCCTTGAAAGGTGATTAGGCAATGAAAGCCCAACCCTGCTGAATAGGACTATAAAAGCCTTATGAAAAGTTTGAGGGAGTGAGTTTTTCCCTTTTAAGTCCTTCCACCAAGTGAGGACACGGCGTTCATCTTCATTGATGGAACAACAAGGCATGACCTCCAGAGCAGACAGCCAGCCCTGAACAGAAATGGAATCGCGGGAGCCTTGAACTTTGACTTCTAGGCTCCACGACTGTTAGAAATAATTTTTTATTATTTATACATTACCTAACCTAAAGTAATTTGCTATAGCAGTAGGAATGGACTAAGACAGAAAACAGTAACAATAATAGGTTGGGCATGGTGGCTTACGGCTGTAATCCTAGCACTTTTGGAGGCTGAGGCAAGTGGATCACCTAAGGTCAGGCGTTTGAGACCGACCTGACCAACATGGCAAAACCTGTCTCTATTAAAAATACAAAAATTAGCTGGACAGAGGTGGGTGCCTGTAATCCCAGCTACTTGGGAGGCTGAAGCAGGAGAATTGCTTGAACCTGGAAGGCAGAGGTCACAGTGAGCTGAGATTGCGCCATTGCACTCCAGCCTGAATGACAGAGTGAGACTCCATTTCAAATAGTAATAAGAATAATAATAGAAATGATATCTCTCCTTTTTATTGAGACCTTACAATGTGTTGGATATTAGAAGAGAGCTTTTACAAATATTATTTGAATATTAGAACAGTCATGAACAGTCATGAATGGTTGGTATAATCATTCTTATTTTGCAATAGGAGTCTGTGTTTTGGGAAAGGTCAAAGAATCTGGGACTCTACACATTGAAAGTGCCAAAACTGGTGTTACAATCGGAATGTGTCTGTAAAATCCTTGGCTTCACCATCATTCCATATTGCCAATGAGGCGATAAACTACATAGCTGGACATTTTTAGACATGGAGTTTGGTCTCTATTTCTGATATTTTCTTGTGTTCTGAGTAAACGTCAATAGTGATAATGAACTATTTAATAGCTTTAGATGCTATCTCTTTATTGATAGCAGAAAGACCCGCAGTGTCTTGAGTCATAGGTGATCACACTTTATTGCAATGTTATTCATGGTTGCAGTTAGAGATTTTGCTAGTTGACTCATGTCTAGGAAATGTGGGGGCAAGCTCAGGGTAGATCAGTTTGTTTCTCATGGAATTGTCAAGACGAAAGGGCATCCGAGGGAGCAGAGGTGAAACTTCTGAGCAAAGGCTTAGGGCTGTTTATTTGCTGCTGTAATACTTTTGTCAAATACTTTGTCCTGAGTGTATGATTTCTTGATGATAACTTGTGAACTGCTGTAAAATGCTTTCGGAGCCACAGATAAAAGGAGCTGTGTCACGACTGATAATGCAGTTGCTATGTTTGAAGTAATAAACACTTTTATTTTTGCTATTATTGTCCTTCCCTGATATTTTAGGGACTAAATTCTGTCACGGTTGCCTTTGAATGATGTTTACTAAGAATTGATGTATTAGTTATTAAGCTTTTATAGCCACATAAAAATTCCCATTTACTCAAGAGAGGGACTGTATATAAATCAGAAGTGAATAAAATAATGGTCTTAGTGGCTATAATTTATTAGTATTATGACTTTAATTAACTTGTTTATAATAATGAATATGTGAGTTACTCATGGTTCTGCCTGATGGATATATTAGTCAGTGCTTGCTCACCTTGAGCGTGCTTGAAAAATATTAACAATCTCAGTTCAGTGAACTTCAGTATTCCCATATTCATGAAAAAGTAAACTTAAATGAAAAATAACTTTCAGCTAAGTTTTTCCATGATGTGTAAGAGAATCATATTAAAGATTACCATATGGTTTGTAGTGTGACTTTCCCCTCCCAGCTTTTATTGTGCTGATTTAAAATACAATAAAATTTATTCATTTTAAGCATGCATATACGTGTACAGCTTGATAAATTTTAGTGTTTGATATAGGCATGTAATCACCACCCCAAGAAACACAGGGAGCATTTCCATTATCCTAAAAACTTTCTCCTGCCCTAACCTTAGCGAACCACTGATATGCTTTCTGTTGCTACTATTTTCTTTTTTTTTAGAGTTTCACGTAAATGAAATTATGTGATATATAGCCTGTATTATTCAGTGTTCTTACAGAATTAATACAAATACAATGTGTCGGTATATATACGTGCATGTGAATATTTTTAAAGATGGAGTTATTTGATGGCGCTAGGCAAGTCTGAAATCCGCAGGGTAGACCAACAGACTGGAAATTCTCACAGGAGTTCATGGTACAGTGCACGTTTGAAACCAAAGGCAGGTGGGTTAGGCTTAGGTTTAGCAGAGTTCCTGCTTCTTTGGGGGACCTCAGTCTTTTCTCCTAAGGCCTTCAGATGGTTGGTTGACCCTTCCCGCATTATGGATGGTAATCTTCTTCATTCCAAGTCTACTGATTTAAATGTTAATAATATCTAAAAATAGTTTTTCATGGAAACACATAGATGAGTGTTTGACAAAACAACCAGGCACCATAGCCTAGTCAGGTTGACACATGAAATTACCCATTATACAGCCTTTTTGTGTTCAATTTCATTCCTTTACCGTAATGTTTATGATTTTTATTCATGCTATTGCATGCATTATTACCCCTTTATTCCTTTATATTGTTGAGGTGCATGCCATAGCGTGACTATCCCACACTGATCTATCCACTTAACCAGTTGATCAGCCTTTGGGTTTTTTCTAGTTTTTGCCTCACAGGAGAAGTACTGCTATGAACCATGACAATTAGATGACTTCTAATATAATTTTTTGACTCACATTAAAATATTATCAATTTTACTGTATATATGGCTAATGTTTATATGCAGTTATCTTCAAAAAGTTTGTGGAAAATGTGTATTATGAAAAAATTGTGGATGGATTTCAATTATTTTGCACCAAAATAAACTTGTTTTAAGTTGTTATACTATGTCTGAAGAGGAACTAGTTTGAGGCATTAAGAAGGATGTCAGTTTGAAAAGAGCCCCTATCAAAGCAACGTGAGTTCTGCTACAATTGAAGCAAGAACAGACATCAAATTTATGGTGATGCTTAGATGGAAGAATGGTGACATCATTAATGCTTGGTGACATCACTAATGCTTCACAGAAAGTTGATAAGGACAATGACCTCCCCTCGCCTGCCAATCATCAGTTTATAAATGGATGACTCATTTTGAGAGGGGAAAAGATAATGTTGAAGTTGAAGCCTCCAGTGGCAGACCATCCACATCAACTTGTGAGGAAAAAGTTCTTGTTTGTTCCCTAGTTGAAGAGGACCAATAATTAATAGCAGAAACAACAGCCAACACCACAGACATCTCAATTGTTTTGGCTTACATAATTCTGACAGAAAATTAAAGTTGAACAAACTTTTTATTTGATGGATGCCAAAGCCATTATGCCTAGATCGGCTGCAGACAAGAGCATTCAGTGGAAATTTTAAACAAGTGGGCTCAAGATCCTGATACATTTCTTTAAAGAACCATAACAGAAGATGAAACATGACTTTACCAGTATAATCCTGAAGACAAAGGACAATCAAAGCAATGGCTACTGAGAGGTGGAAGCTGGCCATTTAAAGCAAAATCAGACTAGTCAAGAACAAAAGTCAAGGCAACAGTTTTTTGGGATGCTTGTCGACTTTCTGATGGGCCAAAGAAATAAATAACTGCTTATCATGTGAGTATTTTGAGAGGGTTAGCCAAAGCTTTAGCAGAAAAATGCCTGAGAAAGCTTCACCGAAGAGTCTTTTTCCATTGAGACAATGCTCCTGCTCATTCCTCTCATCCAGCAAGGCCAATTTTGCTCCATGGGAAATCATTAGGCTTTCACTTTATAATCCTGATTTAGCTTTTTCCAAATTGTTTTTGTTTCTTAATCTTTACAAATCTATGAAAGACACCCATGTTTCTTCAGGTAATAATGTAAATAAGACTGCATTGACATGGTTAAATACCCAAGATCCTCGGTTCTTTAGGGATGGACTATATGACTGGTATCAGCACTTACAAAAGTGTCTCTAACTTGATAGAGCTTATGTTGAGTTTACATTTTATATTTTAATCTTTTAATTTCATTTTTATGAACTTTTTGAAGCCCCTTTAATTGTCCTTTAGAGTTTACAGAGCATATTTGATTTTTCCTTCATTTAATTTCCAACATAAAATTATTCTAATAATAGACACACAAAATAGTGCTTTACAGATATTTTATTATTTACAGCATCTCATTTATAATTTACAACAATTCCAAGATTTCAGTATTGGAGCTCCATTTTTCAGATGAAAAAGTTGAAATTTAAGACTTGCCTAAGACAACTACAGTAGAAAGTTAAGGAATGAAATTCAGACCGGGATGTTCTGACTCCAAGCCCTAGTGACCCTATTCACCAGTGAAGTTCAAGTGCATGCACAGAAAATGACAAGATTGCAATAAAACATTGGAAAGAGTCATGGTTAACAATCAATCTGAAACATTTTTCTAATTGTGAAAAAACAGTCTTTACCAATGAGGCCACATTTCAGTACTTAAAAAATTCAATAAGTAATCTCTTGAAAAGGAATTAAAACAAAATGGTTCCCTCCCCCATATAATGTTGGCATAATTAGTATTCTCACTCAGGAACACTCTGTGTTTTCTTAAAATGATACCCTGATGGTCCCTGACTTAACATGGTTCGACTTATGATGGTTTCACTTACTGGTTTTCTGACTTTACGATGGGGCCAAAGCAATACACATTCAGTATGTCATCAATTACAACGTGGTCATGTTCTGACAAACCCATTATACATTGAGAACATTGTAAGTTGAAACCAGTATACAACATTTTTAGCTTACAATGTATTTATGTATTTATCAGACATGACCCTATTTTAGTTGAGAGGCATCTGTAAATAAATCATGAGGAAATTGCTGGTGCATAGTGCTACTTTATGTAGGGCAGTTAAGGCCTTCAGTTATTCCTGCCATTCTCTCAGATGATCTGCCTAAAAAAGTTCCTGACCCTTGACACTACTGTAGTCTGTTGTCATTCATTATAAAGAGTTACTTGCTGATACTGGAGGAGTTTCTGAATGTTGCTATTGCTGGTGATATTGCTGATATTATGCTCACTGATAGGTTGGTACTTGCTGATACTAGAAGAGTTCCTGAATGTTGATATTGCTGCATGAAGATCTGGGGCAGATGACTTTTAATGTCTCAAGATAATTTAATATTTGCAGGATTTCATTTCATGGCTTGAAAATTCACACTGTTCATTCAAAAAATGCTTATTGAACATCTACTGCCTAGCATGTTATTATCAGAAGCACTCACCTCTTACATACCTGTATGCTGTACCTATATGTTTTGTAAACTATTTTTTGATGGCATTTAGTATTTTACAGCATTGCAAAATAATATATGAGAAGATATAAATGATGAAACATTTGTTCTATTTTGACAGATGTTCAATGTACTATGTTCTGGGCTTCAATCTTCTTAAAGGTAGTGTAACCAGGTTGTGGGACGGGACAAGGTGAACTTACCAGTTAAGTAAATATTGGACCCAAAGAGTTTTGCAGAGAGCGATTTATTAGGCAGAGAGAGAAAGAGAGAGAGAAGTAGAGAGAGCTCCCACACTGTTGTAGGAGGGAATCCCAAAGAGGGAAATCCATGCAGGTAAGGTGCAGTGGAGTTTTAACTTTGAAGTTATTCCCGCCCCATTTATGTTCTTGTCCAATGAGAGGAGTTCTTTCAGACTTCCTCTGGAGTGATTGATCTTTGACTTTGATCCCAGATTGGTTGCTTGGGCCCACAACAGAGCCCCTCCTTCCAGGGCTTTTGGCAGGCTTTCTGAACAAAGGAGACTCACCTGGAATTTTACCTAGCTCACAAGGGAAAGTTAGACAAAGAACTCTAGGTTCCTGGATGGGGAGGTGGATGGAGGCATGGTGCTGGGAAGTTCTCGCCTTTGAAACCAGCCCCTTGTGGACCCGGGAAGAGAAGTTAACACAGTCCCTCAGTAGGTGCTTATACCTTCATTTTATACATAAGGTAAAGTGAGGCGCACTACAATGAAAAACTTTGTGCCAGATAGAGCTCATAAGTGGTTGAGTTGTTATTAGAATTTATGTCTGACCCCAAAATTAGTCCTATAATGTAGGAGTCAGGCAGCTTTTTCTGTAAAGTGCCTGTTAGTAAATACTCTGGGCTTTGTAGTCTGTAAGGCAAAATAAAGGCTATTGCACAGGTGCTGATGTATCATAGTGTCTCTGTTAAAATTCCTCAGCTTTGTGCTTGTGGCATGAAAGCAGTCATAGGCTGCGTGGAAATGAGTTGGACCACTGTGCTTCAGTAAAATTTCATTTATAAAAACAAGAAGATTTGGCCTGTGGGCTATAGTTTGCCTCCCCTACTCTAAACTATACTGTTCCTTTTAATGCCAGACAGAGGTGTCTTTTAGCATTTTAAAGTTATTGGATATGTGAAGAGTTTTAACTTGGTCATTTGGAAAGTTTAATGCAGCTTTAATAAAATGACATTGAATAAACTTTTGTGTTAGTGCCTCCTGTGTATGGAGTGCAAGAAGAGGGGCAAATCGTCATCTTAGATAATGTGGGTAGGGTTAAGATCACAGAACACTGAGTTAGCTGAACAGAAGGAAGAAAAGTGAAAACATGGAAAGAAAAGTTAGGTCACGTGATAACTTTTAATTTTCTGAAACAGACACTATTCCGGTCTCTGTCCACATGAATGCCTGTATGTGTTTTTATTCTGTGAGCACTTCATCATGCCAATTGTATTACCTTCCTATTGCTGCTGTAATACATTACCACACACTTAGTGGCTTAAAAAATGCGAACTTATTGCCTTACTGTTCTTGTATTTTTCTGTTCTCATGCTGCTAATAAAGACATATCCGAGAGTGGGTAATTTATAAAGGAAAGAGGTTTAATTGACTCACAGTTCCACATGGCTGGGGAGGCCTCACAATCACTGTGGAAGGTGAATGAGGAACAAAGTCACATCTTACATGGCAGCAGGCAAGAGAGAGCATGTCCAGGGGAACTCCCCTTTATAAAACCATCAGATATCCTGAGACATTCACTATCATGAGAACAGCGTGGAAAAGAGCCACCCTCATATTCGACTACCTCCCACTGGGTCTCTCCCATGACACATGGGAGTTATGGGAGCTACAATTCAAGATTTGCGTGGGGACAGAGTGAAACCATATCAGTTGTGGAGGTCAGAAGTCTCAGTGGACTAAAATCAAGGTGTCAGCAGGACTGTGCTTTATCTGGAGGCTCCGGGGAGACACTGCTTCCTCGCCTTTTCCAGCATCACAGGCCACCCACATCCTTTGGCTCATGGCCCCTTCCTCTCATCAGTCCAACCACTGCTTCCATTGTCACAGCTCCCCTGACTTTGATTTCCTGCCTTCTTTTTAAAGAACCTTTGTAACTATATTGGGTTCACCTGCTAATCCAGGATATTCTTCCCATCTCAAAATTCTTCCCTTAATTCCATCTGCAAAGTCCCTTCTGCCATGTAAGAACATATCCACAGGTTTTGTGGCTTAGGCCATCTTTGGGGGAGCGTTATTCTGTCTGCACCAACCATGATAAGCCGTAGGATGGGGAGAGACCATCTGAACAGGCCTGTTCCTGCAGAGGAATATTGCACTCTCCGGTTTGGGAAGCCTGCTCATTAAGCAGTCCTGTCAACTTTTACCTGTAATTTTTCCCCAGAAATAAGTGTAAGCATCCCCCTGCTGAGCATATACGAAGTGACAGCCACACCGACTTCATTCGAGTTTGTAAGTTTATCAGTATGCTGGCTTGCTCCTTGTCTCTTTTAGCCAAGTAATTTGTAGCATTCAAAATGTACTATTGTTAAGGAAATGATTTAAAGATGATTCACTTGTTGATGGTATTTAACACCTACTGAAAGGATTTGTTAAATTTTCTTGCTTGCAGAATTGCATGGAAATATGCAAAGGCTCCCTTATAAATATATTTATATAAAAATCCCCAATGTTATTATGGCTGTAGAACCAAACATTACAAGTGTTATTTATTTGCCCATACAATGGTTGATGAACACTGCAGTTCTGGTTTATAGATATTAGCTCTTTCAAAATTTTGTGAAGTACGCCAGCTAAGAATATTCTCACTGTGAAAAACAACCATCTGATGATGCTACACTGGTTTACACCGGGGGGCTTTGAAGCAAACAGAATAATATTCTTTGCACAGGCCCATTTAGATGAACTGAAGACTAAGTGGAGAGCTGGACTCTATTTCAAAGGTTTCCCAGGAGAAATTCCGGCGACTCTGCTAAATAACCATCCACACACAGTGCTCTGTTGAGCTTCAAAAATAGTTGGCGTGTGTAAGCACCTCACCATCACACCGAGGGATTCACAAAGTAATGAACACTCTATTCTATTTGATAACATAGAG
Organism: Aotus nancymaae; assembly: GCF_030222135.1. Classification (NCBI taxonomy): domain Eukaryota; kingdom Metazoa; phylum Chordata; class Mammalia; order Primates; family Aotidae; genus Aotus; species Aotus nancymaae. Next base: position 4,959,137 of record NW_026988576.1, on the reverse strand, counting down.
ATTGCTCCTCTGAAACATGCTGGGTGAACTGAGTTTAGTGTGAAGTTGGAGTTAGGTCTCATGGTTAGATCTGAGAGCCAGATTGGTCTCCTAAGTATGTTACAATAACATCTTGTGGCTATGTCTTTGGCTGTAGAAGATGTGAGTAGCAGAATCATATTTTTGAAAGCATCAAGCTTTAGCTATCTCCATGTGTCATTAATCACTGGCAGTTATACCTGGGTTGATGAGTAACATTCTAACTTTAAAATTTCTTCATAGAAGGATGTTCCCCAACATAAATACCAGGAAGCAGGATTTAAGTTAGATTAAAAAATTGGCTGATGGTAAGACTATTAAATGCTGAATTAGTTATTGAAGGAGATGGTGAAGTCTTCTCTGGAGGTCTTCAATAATGGTTTAGATGTTGTCTTGCTTGAAGGCAAATTATATTTTTAATGTGTTGAATTTGCATATTATAAATTTTGGACTACCTTTAAGAAAGCTCTTAAGATACTCTTTGGGGGCAAAACAGATCTATGCGAACCTAGTAATAGTAATATAACTGTATTCCTTCTCTCTGAATAGCCAGTCATAATTCAGAGGTGAGATATTTTACGTCTCTCCTTGGTTTGAGGGTCTATAAGAAAAAACAAGTTTGTTTTAGACCTTTTCAAGGGCTCTGAGGTACCAGATATTAAATTTATAGCTGAGGAGCAAGGAAATTCAGAAATTCCTCCAGGTTTGGACTCCAATCTGGGATCTGTTCTTACCCAATGTTAAATTGAGGAGTCTTTGGGTGCTCAGGACAGAAGCATGATTGGTCCTGCTGAGATCCGAGCTCTGTGGCATACAGAAAAGGTATAGTCTACTAAAGAACAGCAGAGTCCCAAGCTTTTCAACCATATTGAAAAGTATGTGCAAGATAATCTAGGAATGTCAGTTCTGCAGCAAGGAACTTGTTATTAAGCCTTAAACATATTGGCCTACTGGAAATGGTATCCCAGAAGGAGGGCATCAGTTTCTCCTGAGGGAAGGGGTCCTAACTGGGTGATTGTCTCTCAGAAAAGAAAAGTGTGCTTGTGGCTGTGGGTACATTGACCTCTTTCTTCAGAGCTTGCTGCCTCTTTGGGTCTCCCTTTTGCTTGTTTCAACAGAATAGGCAGCTGCTTGTCTCTGAGGGCTTCACTATCAGTGGAAATCATCGTGTGTTTTTCCTCCTGATCAGAGCCTGCACTGGAAGCCACATGCTAGTTCATGTTCTTGTTGGTGTTTGAACAAAGCCAAAGAAGGCACCCTTACATTTGTGGGTTGCACAAAGCAGGGAGGTGCTAATCCAGTGGATAGCTAAATCAGAAGGTGAAAAAGATATATAAATAGGTACAGTGATAGTTCCAAATCAGAAATATAAAATGTAATGGCATTAAGTGTAATGTCTTGTAATTCAGCTTTTATGAATCAATTATGTAATATGAGGCTCTCATTATAGTTTGCCCTGTGAGGTTGACACTGTAGGCATGGAATAAGAAGAGGGGTGGCGTTGTCAAAGGATGAGGTAATTAGTAGATGCTCAATAAACATTTACATGAAAATTAAATACAACATTGATACGGTTTAACTGTGCCCCCACCCAAAATGTCATTTTTAATTGTAATCCCTATAATCTCCATAATCCCCAAATGGCAAGGGAGAGACCAGCTGGAGGTAATTGAATCATGGGGGTGGTTCCTTGTGCTCTTCTCATGATAGGGAGTGAGTTCTGATGAGATCTGATGATCTTGTAAGTTTTTGGTAGTTCCTCCTGCATTCCTTCTCCTTCCTGCCGCCTTGTGAAGAAGGTGCCTTGTTTCTCTTTGCCTTCTACTATGATTGTAAGTTTCCTAAGGCTTCCCAAGTCATGCTGAACTGTGAGTCAATTAAACCTTTTTCCTTTATAAATAACCTAATCTTGGGCAGTTCTTTATGGCAGTATAAAAACGGACTAATACAACCATCTAAATAATAGGTTTCTTAACAAACACTTCTTTAACAATATTTCTTTATGCTTTTCAAAAATATGCTTTTGCATTTCATCAGAGAGTTTCTCAGAGTTCCTCTCTGTACCTATTGTGCTTTTGTGTATTTTCCAACTTTATGGACATGTGATTCATGCATGGAGTTAGCTCCCCCACTTTTTTTTATTTCTCTGGTCATTAAACAATGTAATACCCAGCTCAACCCCAGAGCCCTACTCCACAACTCTACCTCCTGAGGAACATTTTTTCCTTGAGAAAAAATTTCTAGATGTAGTTCTATTCTAATATGATTGTTCTCAATTTTCTTCAGCATACATACACTTACATGTTCACTTTAAACATTGCTAACATTAATCATTGCATTTAGTTCCTGGACTGGTCTACAATGTTTTACATTTGTTGATCTGTAGCTTTATGATATCTTTATAATATTGCTTGATTTTGTGAGGAATAAAACACAGAATAGTGATTTTTGAGGAATATAAAATTATTATTAATGTTAATTATTTATATTCCTCAGATTTTATTAATTCATACATTATTAATAAGTTCAGTGAAGTATTACAATATGGGGAGGAAGAGGGAAAAGAAAAGAATGATTCAAAACTGACTCATACGTTTAACAAGATGTTCTGAAACTTGATAACATGACGTTGTTTCCAGAGCATTAGACTTAAGTGCTAGCCATCCTGGCAAATTTCACATTTGCCACAAATGTGATAATAATAAAGGCATGTGTTGGTTTGTACAAATAATGTATTGTGATCATTGTAGCTCTTCATAGACTGTTGCTGGTGCATTAATAGGTAAACAAAGCACATTATCCAAGAGCTCTGCCCTGAAGGCTTAGAATCTGTATCACTCAGTCAACAAAATTTAGACATAAATAAATATTGACACTCTGAAGGGATTGCCTAGCTGCTTTCTAGTTTATTGCTAGGAATCCACAGAGAATATGTGAAGTTAGCCTTTAAAGATAAACCACTTGAAGTATGAGGAAAAAAAAATCATTACCATACACACATATGCTTACATAAAAGGCAAACAAGGAAGTGGAGAAAAAAGAAGTGGTTTAGAAAAATAGAAAAGAAAAAGAACCTTTGGATTGATTATGGTAGTCTTGGGAGTGCAGTTTAACCCAGGAGTTAAATATTCCAGCCTGGAATGTACCTGAATGGCTAGGTCTGTGTTGAGGACATTCTAGATGCCAGGAATTGGGCTAGTCACTCTGGATATAGAGTTAAGTGGGACACTTTTTCTCCGGGAGAGTATGATAAGCAATGGCTTACTACACATCCCTTATAGGTAAGCATGGAGGACTCGTTGGAATGCAGAATGGAACTACCCATTCCAACCTCACAGGCTCATAGGATGCTTGCCAGAGAAGAAGTGTGGAAACTGAGGAGCCATAGGAATTAGTCAAACAATGGGAGTGGGGTGGGCTTACGTAAGAGAGAAGGTTCTCTCCAGGCAGGTGACCCGTATGTGAAATAACCCATGGATGGTTGTGGGACTACAAGTTAGGTGGGAATTGTGTGTTTGGCAGAATCATGGTCACACAAAAAGTCCTGTGACTATATTAGGTTACATATTAGGCAAAAGCAGATTTGTGTTGCAGATGGAATGTTCGCTAAGTAGCTGACCTGAAAACAGTGAGATTTTCCTAGATTATTCAGGTGAACTCAATATGATCACAAGAGCCCTTAAAAGTGGAAGAGGGAGGCAGAAGAGGAGGTCCGGGGGATGTGACGTGAAGACTCATTCTGTTGATTCTGGCTTTGGAGATGCAGAAAGGGGCCAGGAGCCAAGGAATGCAGGCAGCACCTAGTAGCTGGAAAAGGCAAAAAATTTTAGATTTGACAAAAGTAATTGCGGTTTTTGGAATTCATTTTAAGGGCAAAGATCACAATTACTTTTGCACCAACCTAATCGATTCTTCCCCTGGAGCCTCCAGACTGGCATGTGTCCCTGACAACACCTCAATTTTAACCTAGGGAGACTGTTTTGGGCGTCTGAACCTCAAAACCCAAAGACAAATGTATGATGTTTTAAACCACTCAGTTTGTGGTAATTTGTCACAGCAACAACAGAAAATTTATACGCACGAAGAACGTATTGAAAGTGCAGAGAGAGTGGCCGTGAGACTGGAGAGGCAGGCGAGGAGAACACTTTAACCCCTGCTCTACAGTGTGTGTTTATCCTGATGGGTCATGGGGAACTCCGGATAGGTTTAGGGAGGGGAGTGATATGATTTTGTGTTTTATAAATGCTACTCAGGAAATAGGAAGGATTCGAGGCTGCAAAGAGTTTGGAGACTGTCAGGAGGGAATGCACTGACTTGGGAATTTTAATTAATCTGATCAGCGCAATTTGCTGAGTGTTTACATGTTGGGGGAGGAAGAAAGGGCAACATCAAGAGTGTGAGCTAGGTTCTTGACTGGAGAGTTGGCGTGTGATGGAAAATTCACTGATAGAAGATACACAGCAATAGGTAGGAATGAGTTATGCAAAACACTGGCAGAAAGTTGATGGTGTTTTTTTTCTGATGGCTGCTTAATTCTCTGAGAAGTAGGAGGTAAAGTCATCTATTGAAAAATTGTGGGTTAGAGGTGTGAAGTGGAAATTCTAAGGGGAAGAAAATTAAGTTTTCATCATCTTCTGTGAGTGGGAGTTAGAATTTCTGCTCATGGTGAAAACAGAGGAATTAACAGGCAGCTGTGAAGGCTGCAGTGAATGTTGGGCCTCTTGAACACTTTATTTCTTATGACTGGAATAGGTCTCTTATTCTTAAATTAACCTGCTCTTTGTCTTTGTCTTAGCTTGAGATGATCCATTAAAGCAATTTTCTCTGGTGGGGATATGTCAGCTGGTAATAAAGTGCCTAAATCTGGGCCACTTGGAAGCCCTATATCATGGCCCCAAAGACCTTTTGAGACCATGGCTAGCATGTTGGGCACCACTTCCACTTTTGGATGCGTGCTTTCCTCTCTTTTGTTTTTGGGAGAATCATGCAATCTCAGTTGGAAAATAACACTTGTTGCCTGGGCAAAGACCTTAATGACCTCATGCCCACATCCTTCCAGGCTCTTCCTGGATGCCCGCGTCAGGTTGTTCATCTTATCTTGAAAATTTCTAGTGTTGGAAATTACATCTTCTGATAACAGCTTTCTCTGTTTTCAGATGGCTCCAATCCCTAGAAATTTCTTTCTTATATTGAACTAAAACCTACCTCCCTATAATTTTACAAGGTTATTTGATTTCTAGAGAATTCATAGAGAATTTAATCCCTCTTAAATCTGACAACCTTTTAAGTATTTGAAGGCAGCTCACATGTACCTGTCTAAGTCTCTTCTTTCTAGGCTAAGCAGTCTCAATGTTTTACCATCACCAGTTTTTCAACTGTTCTTTGTATGTCAGGTTTCCTTCCTTTCACTATTTTGGCTGGATTTCTTTAAAACACCATATGCTGCCGTGCTTTTTTGTTTGTTTGTTTAAGTTTAGGGACTCAGGTTGGAGCAAAGCCCTCCTGGTATTGTTTGAGCAGCAAAAACTGGAACAGAATATCATCTCCATTTTCTATAATCAATGAGAATTGCTAGCAATTACCCTCCTAGGATACCCTTTTTCCTATAAGCTCCTCTCACCAACCTCGGCTTTTCCTTTGCTTCTCTTACCTTTGTATTCTATGAAGGAATAGATTCCTTCATTCAATACAAATCTATTGTGCAGGTTCTATCTGTTAGGTCATCTGATGTGTGTTGGACCTAAAGAAAAGAGTAAGTTCACCTCTGCCATCAAGGAGAGCAAAGCCTGGTTAGAAAAAAAATATAAGCAAACAATATTGAGGAGATAGATTGATCAAAAGGAGTATCTATTGGGTTGGAGGAAGGAGATAGATGAAGTATAGTAGAAATAAATGTATCACATTGATTAATTAATTAATTCATCTAATGAATGTTGAATTCATGGTCAGTTGCTCTTCTGAGCACTGAAGTTACAATACTGAACAAAAGTACGTGCATTCTCTTGTAGAGCTTCAATTCCATAATGAGAGATAGGAAAAAAAAAACAAAACATAATGACAAGACCAAACCCACATAACAAGTAAACATGTAACAGCCTTTATTTGGAACAGGGGTCTGCAAACTATGGCTTATTGGCAAAATCCGGCCTGCCACCTTTTTTGTAAATAGATTTACTGGAACACAGCCACGCTCATTTGCTTATTATTGCCCATGGCTATTTACACACTGCAATGACAGCCTTGAATAATTGCATGCAGAAGCCACGTGGCCTGCAAAGGTGAAAACATTTGCTTTCTGGCCCTTTAAGGAAAAGTTGGCTAGCCCCGATCTAGAAGAGTAAGGCAGGCAAAGGAGGAGTGGGGGGCCCTGGGGAGGGGCAGGAGGACCAATTTCTCTTTAGAGAGGTTGGTTAGAAGAAGCCAAGCTGATGGGGTAACATTTGAGCAGAAACCTGAGGAACTGCAGGAGCAGCTGAGTGGACACCTGCGGGACGAGCATTCTAGGCAGGACGAGAAAAGCAAAGGCAAAGCCCCCAGGGAGGGAGTGAGTGTCACGGGGTGAGTCATAGGAGAGAGACCCATCACACAGGGCACTGCCAGGCACAGAGGAGAGCCCTGGGCTTGATAGGGTGATGTGAGAAGCCACAGGCAGGCTTCCAGCAGGGACACAATCCCATTCGCTGCTGTAGGGGAAGGAAGGAGGAGGGCAGATGAGAATCTCTTGCAAAAGTGAGGCTCTGTCTAGGATGCCATCTTGGAGAACACAACGAGAAGTGGTGAAACCCTGGGTTCCACCTGAAAACAAAGTCAACACGATTTCCTCATGACCTGGGTGCAGGTGAGAGAGGGGAGTCAGGTGAAATTCTTCTTTGAAATGGATTTTATAAGGAAGTAATTTCAAACTTAGAAAAAGCTGCAAAAATGGTTCAAAGAATATCAGTTATACCCTTTATTTGATTCACCTGAGGACATTTTACCCCAGTTGTTTCATCATTTCTCTGTCTCTAGAGCTCTACACACACACACACACACACACACACACAGAGAGAGAGAGAGAGCTATACATTTATATCATATATGTGTGTTTATGCAGTGCAGACACACATAGATGAACACACGTGCATATAATTCTGAATCATTAAAGGATAAATTACATTTATTATGGCTTTTTACTCCTAAATATATCATTATATTTCCTAAGAATAGGGATATTCTTATAAATAATCAAAGAACAAATAACTGATCGGTCTCTCTTTGTTTCTATTTGTGTCTATATGCATGCATTTTTTTCTTTGGTTTGAGCAATCAGTAGCCTGTACTTGCTAATCACTTGAGATGGGGGACATATTAAGAGAAGAAAGAGTTACTTTGGGGTGGCAGGAGAAATTGGTAATTTTGGTTTTGACTTATGAAATTTGAGTTGCTTGTTAGAGACTCCAGGAGATGTGTATATAGGTGCTTGGACGAGAGGTTTGGAATTGTGGGAAGAAAGCTTGTCTTATAGATGTGTTTAAGGCACTGAGCCTCCTCAGGTGGGTGAATGTAGGTGAAGAGGAGGCCTGAGGACTGGGTGCTGGTTCTCCTGACCATTTAGATATCAGGGAGATATGGATGAACAGGCAAGGAATGCTAAAAAGACATTTGCTGTGAAAACAATCATGGAAATAACCCAGAAGGGAGTGTGGGAACACCAGAGTTTTGATTTGTTTTCAGGTTGATGTCATACCTGTGCTTTCTTTTCCTAATGGAAAATGTCAAGTAGGGAAATGATGATGGAGAAGAGAAAAGGCCTCCTAGGGTGATGTTTCTGAGTCGGTGAGAGGCGTGGGATCTGGGACCCACATGGAAGTCTTGGGCTCACACTGCTATAAATGCTCGTCCTTTGTTACAAAAATGAAGGCAAGTATGTGGGCACAGATGAAGTGGGTTATATATTTGGTTGAGAGTGAGTGGAAGTTCTTTTCTGTTTGCTTTTATTTTCTCATTGAAATAGAAATCAAGGGCTCACTGAAAGGATGGAGGAGGTGCAGTGTTAGGCATTTGAGGACAGAGAAGGTGAGAATTGTCATTTAGGAGTTGTGATAAGAGATGGACCCGGGAAATGTTGATGATACTGACAGCACTGAGAACCCTTGATCTTACTGGTCATTAATGAAAACTCTGACTAGCCATCTTCGTTGTGTGTTTTCTCCACTTGCCTTCACTATCCTGGCAAAAGATGGCCATTTGGATTGAACTGGGGTTGAGATTTGGCCAAGTCAGAAGAAGGAGGACAGCGAGGGAAGGGCATATGCAAAGAAGTGCCTGTTGTGGGGGAGCTGGAACCTGAGCTGAAGAGGGAGACACGTGAGAGCTGCGGGGACTGAGGAGGGAACAGTGGTGAGACGGGAGACTGAGGTTCCAGGTGGGGGTAAAGGAATTTTCAAAACAAGCTGTCAGAGACAGGTGGAGAGGTAAAGTTGCTGCTTAGAAGGTGGGTTCCTCAAATTGACCTGCCTCCAGAGGATCACATTCAGGTCACAAGCATGGTTTCACTGTTCCAAATGCTGTAGTATGAGGAGTGGTATTAGAGACACACGGGACGGCATGGACGTGCTTGGGAATGGAGTATCACCCGAGCACAACGTGGGGGGGGTACAGTGTTGGAGAAAGCTGCTCAATGTGGCCACGTCCCAGTGAAGGCTTGATGATAACCTTATAAGATGTGTTTGAACTTGAGGGATTCGTGGATCTTGCTGTTACCTCTGAAATACACAGAGATGAAATTATATGCTTTTTTCATTTTATCAAGCAAGTACTTTTATTTTTTTAAATTTTATTAAACAGCTCGTTTATGGTTTGAATTTCTTCAGATCCTTTCTTAAGTTTTCTATGTGTCCTAACTTTCAAATTTTACGTTTTATAACACATCTATCTCTGTCTCCCAAGTCTGTTGGTATTTCAGTGTTCTGTGCTTACTGCAGAATTATCATAATGTGAGGGGTCTTTCAATCTTCTTCTATAAGATTCCTACTTATTTGAATAAAATTAAACATGACATTTAAGTTATTTTTTAAGGTGATATTATGATCACAAATGCTAAAAATAAATTTTTTATTGTTGTTGAGACAGAGTCTCACTCTGTTGCCCAGTCTGGAGTACAGTGGTGCAATCATGGCTCACTGTGAAGCCCCCATTCCCCAGGCTCAAGTGATCCTCCCACCATAGCCTCCTGAGTAGCTGAGACCTCAGGTGTACACCACCATGCCCAGCTCATTCTTTTTCATTTTTAGTAATGACAGGGTCTCTCTATAGTGCCCAGGCTGGGAGTTTGGTCTCAGAGTCCTGAGTTCAAGTGATCCTCCCTCCTCAGCCTCCCAAAATGCTGGGATTATAGGTCTGGGCCATCATGCCTGGCAATAAATTATTCTTTACTAGAGGAATAAATATATGATTTTAAAAGCTTGAATGTTTATAAGCCTCAAACTTGAAACTATTAATGACGTTTGAAAACTACACATACTCTCAAAATGTCAGAGTTCCATAGTGACTACTTTGATCTTCTCCGAGTGGCGCTTAACCAATGTCAAAATCAGACAGCTTTGTATTACTGTGTTCCACTTGACCATATAGAACTTTATTTCAAAAAACTTTCAGTTGAGTAACAACAGAAGAGGTTGGGGGGAGGACTTATTTAATTGGTTAATCCATTCTAAAGCACATAAATGAATGTTATCATTGATCATAGAGAAGAAAGACCAGGGATAAGATTCAATAAATACATATTTACTACCAATTACCTGTGGGTTTTAATTTAATTTGACTCTTTGCTTGAAGCCAAACTTTGTCCCAAACTCATATATACTTTATTCATGAAACTTTTAATTACATGGTAGTTCTCTCAGAAGAGAATCAAACTCATGTTTCTTTGCCTCTCATCATAATTTTTGGTCAAAGGAAGGCAGGATCCTTTTGAGAGATGAGGCTTTTGAAGGAAAATGTATATGTAATTGGTTGTGTGGTTTGGATGAAGAGGAAAGAGATTTAAAATTGGTGGGCTTCATTTGAGATTTAAAATGAAGATTTAATCAAGCACAGATCTTGTAAAACATAAGGTCATGGCCAATGATTGGTTATAATGTAGTTTAGAGAATGTATGTCAAGTGTGACACATTATCTTTAGAGTTCTTTGCTTTAGCCAGATTTAATATTAACTTAATGCAGGAAAAAATATCAATTGAAGCATAATACATTCAGCTAAGGTGTTCTTTCCTTTGCATAAAAATGGAAATGACATATTGAAATATCCTGATTCTAATTGCCCATTTTCCCACAAAATAAATAACATACCCTCATAAAGCAATGTTCTTTATTATTATTAGTTTATATAATGAGTTATTGTCCTCTTTAAAGCAGAAACTCTGAGTCATCTTTTGCAAATCAACTAAGATACCATCATCATTTTATTTCCTTTCATGAGTCTACAATGCATACATAAAGAATACTCTATTCATAGTTATTTCAAAGTGCCACTTTGATATTTATGTTTCCAAGTAGCTGATTCTTAAGGCATAGAGCATTACCTCATTGTGTATTCAATAAACATGTACTGAGTATTTGCATTTCCACATCAGGTGCTTGATATTAAGGATGATAAGGTAAGAGAAATCTACAGTCTGCAGCAGAGTTTCTCAGCTGGGGGTGATTATCCCAGGGGGCATTGGGCAATTTCCCAAGATATTTGTGATTGTCATGAGTTGGGTTGGGGAAAGATTTTACTGGCATCCTACAATATGCAGGAGAGGTCCACACAACAAATAATTATCCAGTCCTATTGCCAATCATTCCAGTGTTGAGAAACCCTGGTCTACAGGGAGCATATCCCTCACATTTCCAATTCAATAGAATATGTCCAAAAATAAAGCTCTCGCACACAGTGCACTCTCATAACTCAGAGAAGGCAGCACCCAGCCTTGACAATGGTGGACAGATGTGGGTTGTGTGTGGGAAACTCCCTGAATAAAGCGTCCTCTCCACTGAGGCTTGAATGCTGGGGAGGAATTAATCTGGCAGATGAAGAGCAGTAGATTTTCTAGTGGAAGGAACCTCAAATGCAAATTTGCAGAAGCAAGCAGCATCCTGGAATGATTGGGGTATGGTATAGTTAGGATAGCTGGGGTTTAGATTCATGTGAGAGTCATGAGAAAGAAGGCTTTGAATCTAGTTAAGGACTAAGGTTGTGAAAAGCCTGGAGTACATGGGAAAGACATAGAACTACCTCTGGCACCAGGGAAAAGCCATTGAGGGATAATAAATAGGGCGGCAACATGAGTGCATTGCATGGTGCGACCTTCACACGGTTGTATGGAGCATGGCTGGGAACTATGACAGTTAGGACCAATTGACTGGAGCAGGTCAGACATGAGGAGGTGGCTGAGGATGTGCGAAGATATTTTGAAGGTAGAAATGACAGGCCTTTAACAAATTCACTGTGATGAGTGAGGAAGAGAGGACAGTCAGAAACAACGCTGATGTTTTTGGCTAAGATGCTGAGTGGATACTTGTGTCTTCATGGGAAGTAAGAAATCCATGCTGAGAAAGATGGCGAATTTAAGTTTGGGCTTGGCAGTGCTACCTGTGGTCATCTGGTCAGGAAGAGAAGAAGTTCTGGGGAAGGGAAGGACACTGTGGTTGACCTTGAGAATGCTCAGGGTAATTGAATAAATGTAAAAGGAAAGAGATTCCATGTCAGGAATCTTAGGGACATCAAAGCTTGAGGAACAGGCAGGCCTAGGTGGGTCCATGATGGAAACTGAGGACTGATAGGAAGAAAATTGCAATGGAAAAAGTAGCAGGCCAGGTGTGGTGGTGCACACCTGTAATCCCTGCACTTTGGGAGGCTGAGGTGGGAGGATCGCTTGAGCCCTGGAGTTTGAGACCAGCCTAGGCAACATAGTGAGAACCTGTCTTTACAAAAACTAAAATAATTAGCCAGGCATGGTGGTGCATACTTGTGGTCCCAGCTACCTGAGAGGCTGATGTGGGAGGGTTGCTTGAGCCCAGGAGGTTGAGGCTGCAGTGAGCTATGATCGCTCCACTGTACTCGGGCCTGGGTGACAGAGCAAGACCCTGTCTCAGAAAAAAAAAAAAAAAAAAGGAAAAAAATTAGTGTCAGGGGTTCTGGCTAAGGCAGTTTCAGCAGTGGTATTCTCATCAGTGTCAAAGAAAGATAGAAGGTAAGTTGCTTAGAGCCCATTGGATTGGGCTACGTAGAGGTCACTGGGAATCTCTAAAAGAGCAGGTGGTGCAGGTCCTGTCGGAATACAGTGCGCTAAGGAGACTCTCAGGAGGGTGAGGACGTGAGGCGGGGAGTGCAGTGAGCTCTTTAAAAAGCCTTGTCCTAAAATGGAGAGCGCTAGAGGGAAAATAGTGATGCTTAAAGCTGGGATTCAAGTGGGCATGCTTATCTGTTGAGCACGCAAGGCCAGCAGTGTTTTATGGTTTCCTCTGAGTATTTATGGTTCCTGATATTGTTATTTTTGATAGATTATAACTGTTACCAAGACTGTATTGAACTATCAACCTCTGATACACATAATACCGAAAGCATGAAAGGATATAGACTTGATTGGAAACATTCAACATTTCAGTTTCTTTAAAACAAAAGGGACGTTCCTCCCTCGGGTGGGAAAGTAGTTCATGGTCAGAGACAAGCAGCTGAGCAATGTGTGGATGCAGTTTGTTTTGCGTGGGGGAACACAGAGGGACAAAGAGGTCAGCTCTGAATTGCACTGCAGGCGGCAAGAGGGAAAGGATGTCGTTTTAAAACCGGCAAATGAACAGAATGAAAAGCAGGAGCACAGCCCAGAGAGCAACTTCCTGCCTTGGCATGCCGAAAACTTTTAATTATAAACGTTTGCTGGGCTGTGGGAATGCCGTCGGATAGGAGGTTCAGCGGAAGCATCTTCACCTTAAGTGAAAGAGAAGTGGTCGCATGGTGGGTTCTGCAATCATGGGCTCAACATGCTCAAGTTAAGTAGGAGGTTGCGTGGTCCTCTGCAGTGTATTCTTTCTTCCAACCATTCCATAATGCTGTTCATTTTGTTCATTAGATCCGTTAATATTATATTACTGATTTTTCAGATTCTACTTAATAATGCAATGTTCTTCCTAACCCAGTAACATTTCAGACTTAACAGCAGCCATTGAGGAGCTTGACACAACAAATGCAGCAAAAATATTGGATGAAACTGAAATATATTCACTAGAATACGGAATAAAAAAGAGGAGAAGCAATCAGACATGAGAACATGAATGCATGTATCATTTTTTCTTATATTTTTACTTGCATGATTTAATGAAAAGCCTATAAAGCAAGCATCTATAGACTATTCAGAATCTATAGTCATTAAAAATGTCCAGAGAATGGGCATTCATTTGTTGGGTGAGATTTAAATACTCCAAAGAAGAGAGTTAAGTCCAGGTTCTGGGAGCTGGATTCAGTAGCAGACTCAAAGAGTAATTCTTGCCCTGTTACTTATATTCTCTCTCTTAATTAGTTTATGGATAAAATGGGCAAACCACTACCTGCTTCACAAGGATGGTACAAAATGTAAATCAAAATTCATATTCATGTATTTCTTCTGAAATGAGGAATAAAGGTTGCTTATTTTGTAACGTATCGTTGCAGAAACACACTGCAGAGACAGTGTTTCTGCATATCGATAGAGTTCAGGAACGCTGTTGGTGATTTATCATCCTGCTAAGTTGGAAAATAATTATCTTTAAAAATCTATGGTTACAGACTTAAAAAATGACTATTTAGAAAAACTGAATGTAATTATATCATTACATACAGTATCTTTTTAAAATTAGATTGAGCCATCTGAAATTGTCATTTTTAAAAGTCAAAAAGTCAAATATTGGCAATTTCAGATGGTTCAACCTAATACAAAAGCTACATTCATCTAAGAAACAAATTACATTTCAAATCATAACATGCAGACAGAAGTGGCAGGTTCATATGCATTCTCCTGCAAGCCATTGGCTTGAATAGCACACTTGCAACATAGAGGTAAGGATGTTTACTGTTGCTTTAAAATGCTTGACAGAATTTGTGTCAAATTATTGTGCAATCCCTTCATAAATTGGGAAGTGATGGGGCATTTTTTTCAGGTGGCGCCATTGGTGGATCTGGTGACCATATTTCAAAATATACAAGCAAAGACTCAGGTATTGTTTTAGTTGAGTTAGTTGAAACCCATGGTGACATTTATTTGTAAGTTGGAAATGGCTTTTAGAATAATACCAATTTACAAAATAAAAAAACAGTGTTTGAAAAAGCCTTATCTAAATAGACACTGTCTCCTTTGAGAAATACTATTATCTTTCATTCATTAAATAGAACAAATCAAGTTCCAAATGCCATATTGAAATTGCTGTGCTTTTTTTTTTGTTTTTTTATTACAAGAATGAAAGAGTCTAGCCTTTCTTTCTCTTTTCCTTTGAGTGTTATTTTATAGAGGAAGTCAGGCATTATTTTGTTTATAATTAAAGACTATGTACTAAAGCACAATTTGAATAAGCAACTTTAATTAATCAAGGAAAAAACCCAGCAACCTTCTACACCCATATTTCGGTTTCTAAGAGTGAGTAAAAAGAGTTTTCTTTTCTCCCCTTTGAGGTTAGAAACAGGTCAGGTCAGTAATTGGAGCTGGCTAGTCATCAGCTGGTTTGACCTGCTAGGCTAAAATTTTCTTTACTACAGGAAAGTGTAATCAGAAAACCAGATGTATCCTCATCCTGAGACTGGAGCGTAATGAAAAGCAGGCAGTCCATTTATTTTCTCCAAGCCTTTCAGATTTTCATTCAACCATTTGGGGCTTGACTTTGCACTGGGCTAAGGAACTACAGTGGGAGGCATTATTTAACTGGATCACAATCCAGAGATGTCGAAACTGGGATTCAAATGCTTGCATTGTCTTGGATCTCCTATTTCCTTCAAAAGTTGATTGCTATTATTAGTTTTTGCCTGAAAACAAATAACGAGCTACAGATTTCAAGTAAATAGCTAGGAGACTGTCTATTATAGACTTATTCTGATTATAGGAGCATTCTCCTGAGTTCCTATGCGTCGTGTATCTGGGATTGGATGAGGAATAGGAGAGCACACCCTTCTGAAGGTGGAGGAAGGGTCATACACAGTTTGAACAGGCATATTCCATACAACTCTTATTTTCGCAACACAAATTCCCTTTTCTGTATTCAACCCCGTACATTTATTTGTCCTACTTTCATCTTAAAGCTTCTCAGATCCTTCCCAGCCCCATTCCGCTGTTGAAATTCACCCATGCATCTTAGTTTGCATTAAAAAAGAAGTCACCTATGAATATATGTGTGCAGGTACCTTTGTAATAGGATGATTTATATTCCTTTGGGTATATAATCAGTAATGAGATATCTGGATCAAAGGGTATTTCTGGTTCTAGATCTTTGAGGAATCAGCACATCATCTTCCACAATGTTTGAACTAATTTGTACTCCCACCAACAGTATAAAATAGGTCCTATTTCTCTGCAACCTTGTTAGCATCTGCTGTTCCTTGGCTTTTTAATAATTGCCTTTCTGACTGGCATGAGATGGTATCTGATTGTGGTTTTGATTCGCACTTCTTGGAGGATCAGGGATGTTGAGCTTTTTTTCATATGTTTGTAAGCCACATGAATGTCTTCTTTTAAGAAGTGTCTGTTCATGTCCTTTGCTTACTTTTTAATGGGGTTGTTTGTGGTACATATACATGATGGAATACTATGCAGCCATAAAAAGAAATGAGATCATGTCCTTTGCAGGGTCATAGATGGAGCCGGAAGCCATTATCCTTAGCAAAATAATGCAGAAACAGAAAACCGAACACCGTATGCTCACTTATAAGTGGGAGCTGAACAATGAGAACAAATGGACCCAGGTAGAGAAACAATGCACACTGGGGCCTGTCAGGGGGGCTGGGTGGGGGGAAAGAGAGCATTAGGAAAAATAGCTAATGCATGCCAGGCTTAATACCTAGGTGATGGGTTGATAGATGCAGCAAACCAACATGGCAAGCATTTACCTATGTAACAAACCTGCACATCCTGCACCTGTACTGGAACTTAAAATATAAATAAAAATGTAAACAAAGAAGTCACCTAAAATGTAGCGTTTTTTAAACTCAATTTTTTAGACATAATTTTATAAATCATGATACTATTGGAATGTTTTTAAGACAGACTTGAACTGGTTTTTGGACATGAAGTTGTCAAAGGCTCTCTAACTAAAATAGTGACAAAGATATTTATTGGAAGCATAGATGAATAAAGAAAAAAAATTCAATTTACAAAACCATTAATCTTTCAATAGATGTTTTTAAGGACCACAATTAAGAAAGAATCTTCACCACAAACTGTAGAAAAGACTCTTTAGACTTCTGAAGGGCTCTACCATGTAGAATAAAAGGGTCAATACTGTTCTTTGACCTCTTCTAAGTAGTTTTTAAGGAAGTTAGGTCAAGAAATGATCTGGAAGAATCACGATGCTTAAGTATTTTATATACATATGAGTCAAAACTGGAATTATGCCTAGGGTACAGAAAAGAAACATTGCATTCTTTAGCTTCTGATTTTAATTCAGTGAAGGTGTTGAAGGAAATAAGGCAAGTCTGGTAGAATCTATGCTTTTATGTGGCTTGGATATGGTTTAAACAAATCAGGAGAGGGAGATAAGATATAACAATCCAAATTAGGGATCCATAAAAATAGTTGCAGAAAACATATATTTTCTGAATCATCTCACTCAGACATTGCAACCCTTTAGTTATCGGAATGCTTCAAGCACGGCAGATGCTTTTATTATTTGTACATGCAGTAGATATGTGATCTTGAAAAGGTTGGTATTATTTATTTCACCCTTTCAAATGCCTTGTCCCAGGAACTGTTTCTGGAAATATAAAAGAAAAAAAAAAAAAACTGAGAAGGAGAGTTTAAAAACCTCCGTTCTTATTTCCTATCTTGAGCCAGGAGGGTAGGTACTTTTTCCAGATCCAAGACTGGAGAGGGAGTTCTCTTCCGTGGCTGAAGTTATCATCTTGGGATCATTTCAGACTTTAGTCACAAAATAAAATAATTTGTGCTGGATTTCATTATAACAGTGTACAATTGTATCCTATGAAGTTATTCTACTGTGAGAAAAAAAATGGAAGTACTTTGGACCGTGTTCCCTGTGTGATGTTGGAATGAACGAAAGGAGAGAAGAAATGAGTCTCACAGATAGATTTTTTAGTGATGTCCATTCTTCCTCCTTCCTCCTAAGCACACCCACTCTCTCAATCTGACGTTTCTTTTCTCAGCTTCCCTTCTTCTTTTGTTCTCTTTGATTTTTTTTGTTTTTTTCTTTGGAAATTCTCCCTCCTCCACCCCAGTTTTTCCAAGGTTTAGAACCACAGACAGGTGGGAAGGAATGGGTAAGATTTCAGTAGCTGTGGTTGGAAATCCCTTATGAACTTAAGAATGCACAAGTAAATGTGGCATGTCCCAGAGAGACATTGAAGTTAATATGCTTGAGCCTATCCCAAGGAATTCAAAAAGGAAGTCAACTATTTGCTAAAATAAAGTTCCCTATACTTTGTTTTTCAAAATTTTAATAACATATTTTATTAAAACCAATATATCTAAAACATTGCCAGCAATCTATACTTTCTTGCTGGAAACACTGATTTGACTGCTGATCAATTTTGTGTGTGTGTGTGTGTCTTGTCAAAAGTATGTTAAGAAAAGGAAATAAATGAAAGGATAGGAAAAATAGCAAAAATGGCTGTGAAAAAGGCCAAGACACCGGGATGAGTGTCTTGAGTATAGTTCTTATTTCTTGTAAATCTTTCCCAGCCTTACTCTCCATGTTGAATCATGTCTTTTTTTGACTTGATCTTGGGAAAAATGGTAATCAGATGAAAAATTTTTTTAATGCACTGAACAATTATGTTTCTCCTCACAGAGGCATTCTCTCTCCCCTCTGGACATAAATTCCACATATTTCCCATTTTTTTGTTTATTTTTCACCCCCATCAACAAGGTGCCTGTTCTGGATTCCATTCTCTCAAGATTCTGCTTTCTGTGGTGACCACTAAAACCCGATGCAGT
The DNA here is from genome assembly GCF_030222135.1 of Aotus nancymaae. Classification (NCBI taxonomy): domain Eukaryota; kingdom Metazoa; phylum Chordata; class Mammalia; order Primates; family Aotidae; genus Aotus; species Aotus nancymaae. The sequence goes on along the minus strand of NW_026988576.1, from coordinate 4,940,970 downwards.
GAATTCAGGCTAACACGGTCATAGAAAGTTAGATCCCTGATTCAAATCTAACCTTACAGAAAACTGACAATGGGGGGCTTCTTATGCCTTTGTGAAATAGCAGTGAAGACTGTCCTATAACTTGTATGACTGTGATAGTCTTCAATTTTTTTTTTCCCCAAGACAGAGCCTTGCTCTGTTGCCTAGGCTGGAGTGCAGTCTCGGCTCACTGCAACCTCCGCCTCCCAGGTTCAGGCAATTCTCCTGCCTCAGCCTCCCAAGTAGCCGTCATTACAGGCAAGCACCATTATGCCTGACTAATTTTTGTATTTTTAGTAGAGTTGGGGTTTCACCATGTTGGCCAGGCTGGTCTCGAACTCCTGACCTTGACCGTCCAAAGTCCTGGGATTAAAGGCCTGAGCACCACACCCAGCCTAATCTTCAAATTTGACCCTGTGACTACTAACTTGTGCTGCCATAATTTTAATTCATCTTGCCCTTTTAAAATTTCTTCCTTTCTTAAAAAATCTTTTCTCTACTTTCATCTCACTGACTAAAGCCCACTTTGTTGAAAGGACATAAAAAAATGAAAGCAAGTCAGTTAAAAAGTTTTCTATTTTTTAATCTAAAACTATATATTCTACGTAATGTAGAATTTAGGTCTCTAAAATAAAACAAAATATGGCAGATGTGTACATCATGCATTTTAAGTGGAAACGAAACTATTTCTTAGAGAAAGAATATATAAATAATGCTGAGAGCAAATCTAGGCATGCCTTTCAAGATTTGCCTGTTTGAAAATGTTTCAACGATCCTAAAACTGAATGTTTTATGTTAACTGTAAATACATTATAAATTCAGTAAGTCTGAGTCAGGGTAATATTCTTCTCCTTAAGGATATAAATTGCATTCTTGGGATTTTGTTAAGAAATTAATTTTGATATCAGTGTATGGGTTTAGAATCAAACAATATCTTGGAAAATGAGTATTACAAATTTGAAGAATGACCAAGTAGGAATAAAAATGAGAAAAAAAAAGATTCAGTATTATGATGGTGTGTGACTGAATCTTTGTTAATTTTGTGGAGGATTAATTTTTATCAATTTATGAAAAAATAGACATTTTAATATCTCATACAGAAAAAAATCAGCAAAGTTCTTTGCTTTAAGATGCATGTTTATAAACTGAAATAATAAAGTTTTGAGCAAAGAGAATATTTAATTTGAGTATAAAATGCTTCTTTAAATCCAGTGCACAGGAAGGTGAAGACGAGTCACAGACTGGAACTTATTTACATCACTTTTTTGGAGTGGAGATGGTAGTCGCTCTTTCTAATTGGATATGTAGTCATTTTTACTTTATTTCATTTATTTTCCTTCCAGAATAGTACCAGGAAATTATGTTTTGGCTTTGCTTCTGAATCAACACTGATGGCTACCATCTCCAGAGGATGAGTGACAAGAAATAGTTTAGCACGAGTATCAGCATTTCTAAGAGTAATTGTATGTTTTTAATTGACCCGATTCTATATATAATATATAGATATTATATAGGTTGATTATATATATAGAAATTATATGTGTGTGTATATATGCATAATTTTATTATATCAACCTATATAAAATTATATGTAGTTAATATATATAATTTTAATTGATAAAGATACAAAAGCATAGAGAGAGGTATTATATTACTGTGAAAAGAGACAGTGTGAAAATACCACAAACTAAATAATACATGGTTTTGATACATGCAAATAAACATGGAAATTTTTATGAAGAGAAAGTAAACGTAAAAATGATATGAAAGAAATTAGAAAAAAATGAGAGAATAAGGAAGGTATCGATACATCTTAATTGATAGGTTAGGGATTTTGAAAGTACTAGAACTTAAATTTAATTAAGCTTTCTCTATTTCTCTATGCTTCACTTCCCTGAGAAAGGGGATCATAATATTTACAATATTTACTTAGTTGATGTCTGATATTTACTTACTTCTATTCATAACACTTTTGATTCAGGTGACTTTTATCGTTATCGACCATACTGCAGTCTGCATGTGCAATATGTGGTGTCTTGCCTGTGTCTTCTCATTCTTGTTATCAACTCCTCAGGGTTCAGTTTCTTTGAAAACCACAGAGGGGAAAATGCAATGAAGAACTTGCGAACAACTGGGTCAGGAACAATGGTTGCTTTTCAGGGCTCTGATCTAGGAACCCCAGATGCAAAGACATCTGGTGTCCTTTGGCTCAGCCATCACCAGGCAGCAGGTCAACCAGTTCACTTCATCAACCTCAGTGTGCAATGTAGCTTACAAATAACTGATTGCCAATCCTTTACAAATATTAACTTGGGGTAAAAGTAATGGTAAAAACTGCGATTACTTTTGTACCAGCCTAATACTATTGACTGGGTTGTCACATGTGTGCATTTGTATTTACCGAGTCGCTGATTCAGAGGGTATTATCTGGACTTTTCATACACTTTGACTTAGTAAGAGTGATATTCCTAATGTATTTCTTTTTTGGCATAGAACCACTGTATTGAGTCTTATTTTAACGTTTCAAGGTTTCACAAATTTTCAGTTTGCTAAGCAGCTATGTGTATAGAACTTCTCATAAGTGGATGAGGAGGACACGAAAGAATGAGTCGAAGACAAGAGTTGAGCTATTACGTGTGTTGTGCCTTTGCAATATGGATAGAATCTATTACATTTTTTAAACAAAACCCCAAAACTTACCCAGTCAGATAAAGACTATCCTTCAAATACCTTCCTTAATGTTTAGAATCTGTTGAATGATTGATGTTACTCAAATATACTTATAACTCTTCTCTTGGAATTACTCTTGGAGTCAGTTTAGAAACCAAAAATGCAGTCCATCTATTTCTTTTGGGCACAGAACTTATTTTGACCAAATAACATCATGCAGCTGGATCACTCACTCTTATTCACCAAACTTGGCTCTGAATAGCCATTGCCTTCCCCACCGCATCCAGAAAAAAAGACCACATACAAAATGTAAAGATTGTTTACCAATGACAAAATTCCAAAGAAAATCTTAGAAAACAATTCACAGAAGGAATTCAAACATGGAAGTGTTTGAGTGATGGTGGCATTGCAGGAATGATGTCACAAAGCCACAGTGTGAAGGTGCCAGCAGCCCCACGCTGGGAATGCAGGATTACGTGTGTGAATTCTCCACATAGGGAGAGTGGAAAAGCAGAGTGCAGAGGCTCGTTGCATGCCACCCTCTAGGCCAGTGCCTGGACACCTAATGTGGCCAGATGTCAGACTCCAGCCCTGAGATTCTGCAGCAGGGACCCTAGCACTGACTGAATGGTGTCACTTGAGCTGCCTCAGTCCCTGTACTGGTGTGATCAGGGTACTGGAGCCAAGGACTTGTGGTGGCAGAAACTGGTTTCAGCTGCAAGCTCACACCTTGATTCATCCTTCAATGCCTAAGCACTAGTCTGTAATGACTTCCATGGGCCTCTGGGAGAGGCCAGCCTGAAAGGAGTTGGTCTTCAACAGTTTACCTCCCTATGAGCTGTGTCCTAAATATCTTTGACCTATCTATAGCAAATCTATCATCCACTGGAATGGGTACTAGATTGAGTAGCAAGGCCCTGAATCCGACTCTACATGGTTTTGTCACTTGGAATCAATCACTTGACCTGCCTGAGTCACAGTTCCTTAATTTTGAATTGTGCAAAATAATTCTAGACTTTTTTAATTTTTATGATGTTATTATATTCTCTCAGTATGATCAAGTGCCTGAAGAGTCTTCATACTGTTGCCCATTATTTTGGAAATTTATGTGAGGTTAAAAACACAGACTTTTAACTTTAATATAGCATATAACTCATCATTTACCTACACGTAACTATCCAGAATGTGTAAAATCAGCCTAGATAAAAATTAGGGGACTATTATTGTTCATCGTGGTAGCAATTTAAAGTTTATATGAGTTTATTTTTTTTTTTGTTTGGTTTCGTTTTTATATAAATTCTTAGCTCATAATCCCTTTAGATTATCAAATAGTTGAAGAAATATTTCATTCATAAAAGCTTGTAGTGGGCTTAAATGAGTTACAGGCACATCATACACACACACACACACACACACACACACATAAATATATATATGTATATGTGTGTATATATATATATATACACACACACTCTGGCTAGATAAGCTTTGTTTTTTCAAAGATTCAATTTTAATAAGCCTTTTATGGAACTTGCTTTTTATGCAGCAACTTTCTCCACATGTCATGTAGATTGTTATTTCTTTTCTTCATATATACCTGGATTGTACACCCTGACATGCTTATAAACTAAATGCAGAAATTGCACTGTAGAAATAATTATTTCATGCACAACATCCGCAACTTATTTCCACTGTTTAACCTCAGACACATTGTTTTCATTTCCACTCTTCACAAGACATTTGTTCTTTTCACTGTTCTCTACTTTAAGCGGATGAGGTTCATCTGGTTTGTTGATGTTATAAAATATGGAATTCTCATATTAATGGTTCCAAAATCATATGGGAATACTTTACACCGTGTCTTTGCCATGATGCAGCATTACCTGGTATCATATAGAATGAGTTAACATGATATTAAATTACGCCTTTTATGTCATTCAGATTTTTTATTTTCTGAGGACCTTTGTCTTCGTTCCCCTTTATTAAGTGTGCAACTATCACACTGAGACAAGAAATCTCGTAGCATTTATTTGGAGTTTGATCTTTACGTAAAATTATGTACATCAGTGTATTTACTCCAGGGTTTGTGAGAAGGGATGCTGGGAAGTGGCATCTGAGGAAGTTCAGTTATTTTGTGTTTGTTTGGTCTATCTAGTCAGATAAAACAGGTCAATGGATTTAAAGGAAACCTATCAGAAAATGATCTGAGCCTTTGCAAATAATATCAGGTGACTTTTCCAGAATATTAATTTTGCTGCCTGAGTTCATGTGGGTCAGGAATTATTTGGATAAGTGAAAACAAGCAGATGATTTCAGTTAAATTCTAATTTTAACCAACTATGACCTGGTATACCTAAAGATGGCCACGCCTTCACCTAAGGGCCAAAGTATTATTGTAACTGCTCTTGTTTTATTTTTCCTTATTCTTCTAAAGCCCTGATATTTATTAAAGTATTCAAAGCTAGAATGAAGTGTCTCAGACTTGAGTGTGCATTGAAGTCACGCATCGAATCAGAGTAGAGAGAGGCCCTATTGGATTAAAACAAGACTGCTGGGTCCCAAGCCAGCCTTTCCGATTTTGTGTGCCTGGGGTGGGGCCGAGGCTTTGCATTTCTAAGCAGTTCCCAGTTGATGCTGAGGCCGTTGGTCCAGGGAACACCCTCCAAGAAGCACTGGGTGGACTGCAGCAAGGAGAAAGAGGGAAAGTCATGGGCAGCATCATCACCGTGCAGCGCACGTGCCCTTTCCAATTTTCATGAAATTTAAAATAAGAGTCAAGATTCAAAAACACCAGGAGCTAGATTTAAATCTAAATCAGAATTGAAGGATGCAGATTTTTAAAACTATAGGCTCTTGAGAATAGTTCCTGTTCTTTTAATCTCTTCCCCATAATCATTCGTACTTAAGGCTGCTGCTCAGTGACTACTGCAGAACCGTAGACCAGAGACTCAGAGCTGGAGAGGACAACTGAGCAAAACATTTGAGTGAGCCTGCTCTGGAGAGAGCGGATGGGGGACTTGATCTGTGAAAAGAACCGGGGGCTAGGATCCAGCACACTAGGCTTTGAGCCTGGACTCCTGCACTGAACAATTTTGAGGAGTTAAGAGACACAGCAAGACACCCCCACATTCTCTTAAGAAGGAAATAAGCTTGCCTTTGGCAGGTTCAGCTGCAACATCAACACCTAAAGCAACACGTACAGATGTGCAAAATGACCCTCTAAAGGGCCCAAGGGGCTCATGAGACTGCAGTGTAGATTACTTTCATTTCCATATCTGAAGAAAAAAAGTGTTTCTATTTGGCAACCAGTGTTTACAATGGACACGAAGAAGAGTCTCACAGGCAAGTGTTGATACCATCCCTTCAGAGAAGAGAGGCACAATGGCTGAGGGACTCCTGAGCACCTGGCTCTCTTGGTAAGAGTCTCTCAAGAGCAACAGCAATGGGCAGAGATTTGCCAAATCATCTCCTACTGGGAGAAGCTGTCCCTTCTGTGAGATGCACATCTCAGCACACCTTTGCTGGATGCCATTTAAATACCCACCACTTCTCAGCCCTTGGTGATTAATCTGTGCACACAAGAAGATTCTGATTGTGGGTTGGCTTCCCCTGGGGAGGTCTGCCAATTTAAAGTTCCAGCATCAGTAAATTCTCATCATTAATGAATAAACTGGCTTGGTATATGAGGAGAAAGAGCTGAACACACTACTTTGAATATCAGCTCCTGATGCAGTCAGTGTTTGGGGTATCTCAACAAAGAGGCCCCGATGGCGATTTGGTTTGTCCTGTGGCTTAACCTTCAGGACAGAATGTGTTGGTCCTGCTAAGCGAGGCTGTGTGACAGCTTTATTTCTCTGAAATTATTACACTGGCATTCTCGCTTTACATTTGAGTCTAATGAGCTTGGAAAATGTGCCTCTGCCCGAGTAGCAGCTTGTAAAGTGGGGCCAGCTCTGGGACCCTGGCAAATCCTTCAGCTCCATAAAGCCGCTGCATGGGGCCTTTAGGAGCCAGGTTGCCAGCCTGGGTCTTCTGCAGTAACCACGCGTCACTGTAAGGTGGTGCCCAGCACTTAGTTTTCCCTTATACTAGCTATTGTTGTAGTACAAATTGCTTACCCTCCCCGGGAAGCTCAGATAATTGGTCTGACGTTTGATCTGACGTAGCATTTAATAAACTTTGTAATCCAAGGCAGGTTTCTGTTAAAAATCATCTCAAGGGAGAAAATGCCCATATTTAATACACTAAAGTTTTCTGCCAGCATGCGACTTTAGTTGACGGACTGTTGTTCACCCGTGAGTTCACTGCAATCATTTCCTCGGCAGACACCAAAGCACTGCCTTTGCCCACAGTGTTCCCCAAATCTCCATTTCTCTGTCTCTCTAGCTTCTCCCCAACAGGGCAGGCTTCGTGAGAGGGTGTCCCCTCTGTGCACACAGGGCCCGAATTTCAGGATGGCCGGTGCTTCCCTTAACTTTCTGCCATCACTGTCTAGGCCTGAGCTGAAACCCCTGATTCGCCATTTATTTGCTGAAGACTCCAACATCTATATCCTGATTGCAAAAGTCACCCCTGAACTCCAGGTGGAGTCTAGACAATTGTCTCCAAGACATCGCTACCTTGATGGTAACATTTCTCAGCTGAAAGTAGCCCAAGAAGATATTTCCCAACTCAGTTAAAGGAGCCCTCTCTTGTTCAGAATTCAAACCAGAAACCTTGTGCATTCTCTCACTCCTTCTTTTCCAGCCCGGCATTTAGTCCCTTAGTCAAACCATTCGCCTCCTAATGCACCATTTCTACTGTGAATACGTAGCACTTCCATCTGGCATATTCTCTGTGGTCATGTCCTCCTGCTCTTTCCTTTCGTGTTCCCATCCTCACTCTACTACATCCCTCTTCTGTTTACAATGCACTAGGAAAAAGTCCATGCTTTCTATGGCATACAGATGTCCATGTGGGCCCCTTGCTTGGAATTCTAGCCTAATCCCTTCACATGGGTCTCCCAGCTTAAGCATTACCGAACTAATGGTAAATGTTCTAAATGCTACCCGGGCCCTGAGCCTTTTCAAACGCTGCTCCTAACACCTGGGATGCCTAGCTTCCTGCCAACCACAGGGCACTGTTCTATATGTTACTCTAGACCAGGGGTGCCCAATCTTTTGGCTTCCCTGGGCCATATCGTAGGAAGAAGAATTATCTTGGGTCACACATAAAATCCACTGACATTAACAATAGCCAGTGAACTTAAAAAGAATTGCAACAAAATCTCATAATGTTTTAAGAAAGCTTACAAATTTGTGTTGGGCCACATTCAAAGCTGTCCTGGGTCTCGTGTGGCCTGTAGGCTACGGGTTGGGCAACCTTGCTCTGGACAGAGTCTAAGTATGGCTCCCTGCAAAGCCTTCTCTGACCCCTGCAGGTGGTGTGCTTCCACCTCTGCTCTCATAGCTATGAACGTAGGTTCATAATTTTATTAGAGCACTTCTCTCGTACTGAAATTTTACTCATGTGTCTTCTCCTCTAGAAAGGAGCATCTTTGAAGATGACAGCTAGCTTGATTTACTCCTCAAGTGTCAACCCATTGAAGGTGCTGAGAAATGCTTATGGGCTGAAGGGAGAACCACTGTTATGAACTGAATGTTTGTGCTCACCCTCACAAAAGTATGTATATGCTGAAGCCCTAGCCACCAATGTGACTGGATTCGAGGTTAGGACCTCAGGAGGTGATTAAGGTTAGATGAAGTCATAGGGTGGGGTGCTAATGTATTAGGATTAGTGTTCTTCTAAGGAGAGACAACAGAGTGCTCTTTTTCTCTCTCTCTGTCTCCCTCTCTCTCTCTCTTTCTTTCTTTGCCAAGTGGCTATCTACCAGCCAGGAAGAGGGCCCTCATCAGGATGTGATTAAGGTTGCCCAAGACCTTGATCTTGGACTTCCCAGCCTCCAGAACTGTGAGAAATATGTTTCTGTTTTCCAAGCCACCCATACATGGTATTTTGTTACAACACACTAAGGTGATTAAGACGAGGTGGTTATGAGTATACCTACCTTTATACTGGGAACAGCTTGTGTTGTGGGTGAACCAATTGCTATTTAATCTTAAACTAGGTACATTGCTCCCTCTGTCTCAATGTTCTCTTCTGTGCAATGGGTATAATAGCAAAACCCACATCAAAGGATTATAGTGAGGATGAAGTAAAATAGTATGAGCAAAATTGCTTAGAACAATGGCTAGCACTCAGTAAGCATGTCTTAAATATCAGCTATCCTTATTATGACCTGTGGATATTCCTACAGAAAGCTAGAATACAGTCATTTAATGCAATAAAAGCCACTTGAGAATGGCAATGCATTTATTCTTCCTTCTCTGACTTATTCAATGATCTCTGTTGACACACACTACATACTGTGTACTGTTTTAGCTGCTGTATGCAGAGCAGAGACCGAGCCCAACAGAGCCATGCCCCATGGACAGAGGCTTATACTTTAGTGGAGCAGCAAGCAATATAAAAACCTAAGTACCATAAGAAAAAGGGGTAAAAAGTGTCAGCTGGAGGGTTCACATTCTTTCTGGTCCTGGAAGGACAGGTCCATTGTGGGCAGGGAGCCCCTAGGAAAGGCAGCTGCTCCACAGGAGGAGGTTGGCATACTGCTCCAAGTATACCAATAAATTCCTAAGTATTAAAAGTGAGTCAGAAAGAAAGGGGAACAAGACACACAAAAGCCCCAAACAGTCATGGGCTTGGTATGTGTTTCTGTCCCAGTGAGGGCTTAAGTATAGCTAAAGCTCCATAAAACAAGGAAGGACCTTTGTCCTTTTTCCTCCCTGGATCCTGAGTACCTAAAAGTGTATGTGGAACACAGTGGCTGCTCAATTACCATTTGTTGCCTGAATGAATGGAAGATGGAGCTTTGAACATTTCTAAATAATCTGGAATTTTTTCTTAGAGCAATTAGTGCCACTGCAGTCTTTTGAATAGTAGAGGGACAGATCAGACAGGGTTTTGAGTAGACTAACCCCAAGAGATGTGAAGAATGGATTCACCAGGGGCGGAGAGACCAATGGCATGGAAGCTGTTACGGTCATTTTCATGCGAGGAGATAGGACTTGGATTGGGATGGGGGCAAGAGAATGATGGGGAAAGGCTGGGCGGAAGGTGTGTTGTGGAAGTGCACATGCCTGTGGTCTGATTGCACCAGGCTGACTGAGAAAGCCAAGTTTAAAATGGCAGCAAGGCTGAAGACAGGCGAAGTCAACACGTGGGCTGAGGGAGAGGCCGTGGAGGTGTTCTGGTGAAAGTCGGGAAGCAGATGCCTACCGCTGATAACATCTCTTGGTTGTTCTGTTGGAGGTGATGAGTTGGGTTGATGACGGGTACCTGGCGGGATGCTCAGCCAGTGCACACCAGTGAGGCTGTGCTGGTGGTTTAAGGGGAGCCCGTGCCTTTTGCTGTGGTCACTGGTCTGACTGGGAAAGCCCATGCTCTAGCAGGGAGTACAGAGATTTAATGCTATCCCTGACTGTATTCACGTCTTCTCTTTCCTTTAGCCACTTGCTCAAGGTACACATGTCACTATCTCCAGTCTGACAGGTGTTAATTATGATTTGTAGTAAGAAGAAAGCAACAGAATATGCCTGTACTAATATGTACCAAGTATATCTGTCTTGCCGGGTACTGACATGTACTGGATAAGAAAAAGGTTCTCAGATTGGGAGTGGTTGGAAAGCAAAAGGATAAACAATAGGTATCTTGACTATATACTATGGTAAGGCCATTTGGATACAGAATGGCTGGAAAGAACCTAAAGAAGAAAACAACATATAAAAGGCAGAGAGTTAGTACTTGTTTTATTGGGAGAAGTTTCAGAGCCTGGCTGCAAGAGAGAGTGCAAACAAATGTGAGAGGGTGTTTAATCTGCCCATATCATCAGATCTGTGAGATCATTAGTAGTTACACTTGCTAATGATACAAATCTGCCTAAGAAAACCATGTTTTTAAAAATAGACAGTAGTATAGTGCCTGGTGTGTACATATATTTTGCATCATCTTGAGAACATCTGAAAATTCTCTGTTGAATAATCCCAAGTGGGCAGAGGAGGTCATGCATTAATTTATTATTTCAACAAATAGTTGGTCCCTCCTCTGAGTACGGTGATGTGCCAGGCCCTGGGAAGACACTGCAGGCAAAACACAGTTTCTGCCTCATCGAACTTATAGGTGAGTGGGACAGAAGTCACAGCCCAAGAGAGTGTGATGCTTCTTTGAAATATGAGTTTGCTTTCATAGACTCACATAAATACAAAGTATTTCTGTGTTTGCTCTAAAATGCATTGCTTTAAAATAATGTATACTTGCTGCAACTCTCCATGCAAAATCTCAAGTTATACCAGAAGAAAGAGCAACATATTTTCTATGTGCTAATTTAAATGATATTTTGGGTCCCCTTACTGCATAGCTGGCTGATACGGTCTAGCTCTGCGTCCCCACACAAATCTCATCTTGAATTGTAATCCAGATTATAATCCCCATTTGGGGGAGGGAGCTTGTGGGAGGTGATCAGATCATGGGGTCAGTCCTTATGCTGTTCTTATGATAGGAGTGAGTTCTCATGAGATCGGATGGTTTTATAAGAGGGTTTCCCTTTTTTGCTTGGCACTTCTCATTCCTGCCACCATGTGAAGAAGGACATGTTTGCTTCCCCTTCTGCCATGATTGTAAGTTTCCTGAGGCCTCCCCAGCCATGCTGAACTGTGAATCAATTGAATCTCCTTCCTTTATACATTACCAGTCTCAGGCAATTCTTTATAGCAGTAGGAGAACAGATTAATACCCTTGTAGGACAATTTGACCTCAGTGTATCTTGACTTTCCCCTTCCCTCTTCTGAGAGCTGTATTGAGGGGGTCTGGGGAAGGTTAATATCTTGGAAGTGGGAAGCCCTGTTTAAATCTGTTTCTTCCAGTGAGGAAAGAGATCCCCTTCCTTCGGCCTGTGCTTAAAGAAAGGAAGGAAATGAAAGTTAAATGTCAGCCAGATGAGGTCAGTGGAAGAACCAGTTGGTGCCACTGACCAGGTCTGGAGGTTAAATATCAAACCCCCTACTCCTAACCACAACCCTATCTATAAATGACAGGCATGGTATGGAGGAACCTTATCCTGGAAGGCATTGTTCTAATAGTTCAAGACCCCTATCTGGTCACGCCCCCCCACGCTTGCTAAATCAATCACGACCCTCTCACAGGTGCACCTCTTAGATCTCTTAGACCGTGAGCCTTTAAAAGGGCCAAGATTTTCTTTGTCAGGGAGCTTGGTTGTCGAGGTGTCTAGCAGCTCCTGGCCAAATAAAATTACCACTTCCTTCCCTGTTCAGTGTTCAAGAGATTTGTTCACAGCTGCTCCTGCTTCACCAAGATATCTCTCTGGAGCTCACTGTGTGCACAGGACAGGCCCTGCTGACTCTGGGGATCCCCTACCACACTTGGCCCATGAGGGTCTTCTCCAGGCTTCTCATGGTTCCTCCAACTGTAACCATCCTCAATCTGGGCTCTTGCCAGCCCCAAAGATCTACCTCTGACAAATATCCATTGCTCCAAGATCCAGAGAACTCCAGTCTTACCAGCCTGCCTCCAGCCAGGCTTGACCATCAATTTCTTGTCTTGAGAAAATCTTTCTCTCTTCATGATTATTACAAGGATATTTTGCCTGCAACGAGACTTAGGTATTTTTGGAAATACAGTACTTGGTGTTTTGCTGGGATATGCCTTTATGCAGCCCTTGAGGAAACAGGCTCAGTCATGCTACTGGCTTCAACTGCCTTCAAGAAGAAAAGGGATCTATTATGCAGGGAAAGAAGATACAGTATCTTATCTAAAAAAAATTCCCAGCATACATGCTTTATTTTCTTCAAATCATCTAGGATACTATTATGTTTAACTTTTGGCTTTCATCCCTCAGATGTAACAATAATTAAATTTCTCTTAACTTAACACCTATTTCCTGAGTACCTCTTATGTGCCAGGGACATTGTGAATATAGTGGGCAAAAATCCCTGGTGCTCAGCACTTTCATTCTAGAGCAGAGCTGCAGGGACTGGAGGAAAGAAGGCTGGAGAGGCATCCCCCATTCTAACATCATTATCTGGTCGCTTATGGGACATTAAAGATTTTATGAAGTTGAGCAGCAACCAAACATGGTCCACTTTCCTGGCTGATTTTTCAGCCAGTTAATAGGATTTTTAAGTAGTAGAAGCATGGCTTGGGCACCCAACGTTAGTCATAAAAGCACATTTGAAAGAGGGGTCAGACCACAGACCACTTTTTAAAAGACCCTCCTTTAAAAACTTTTTTCTTAGAAAACTTTTACTGTGAAATCACAGTGAGGGAAATATTTCTTTGGTCCCAGAGAACTGTCTTTCTGCTCTTTCTTCCTTTCTTCCCCCATCCTAGAGGTCACCTTCCGTTTCCCCTCCAAATGTTTGTTCAGTGGTTATTGTTATGCATTGCTAATGCCCCAAACACAGCTTTACGGAAAACGGAGAAAATCTGAAAAAGCACTAAAAACAAAAATAAAATATTCTTGGTGTACCTTCATATAGATTTGCTCAGCGGTGGGAAATGGACATTAAAATTATATCATTTGCGTTGGAAATCCTAAGAAGCAGTTTCTCCATTCTGAAATGCAGAAGTTAAAATCCAGGCCATTCTAAGACTGGCGAGGTGGTAGGGAGGAGAGGGCAGGACCTATAACTTTGTGTGACAGGCCGTCATGGCAACCGCAAAGGAATCTCCACCCCAGGGTGTGTGCCACTCACAAACAAAGGTGCTACCCTGCAGTCTTCAGGGGGAAATGTCTGGCCTTTTATCTTCTGCAAATTCCCCAGGCTCCAGGGAGCCCACACAAAGCAGGGGCTTTTTTTCTGTGCTTACTCAGTCTCACTAGAAGGGGTCCTTTCTTCCAAACTTGGTTTCCCTTCCTGCTTCTCCCCACCCCCCAGCTAGCTTCTGCCTCCGCCTCCCTGCTCCCCTCCCCGCCCACTCCCCCTTAGCCAGGTGCGTCACTGCAGTACACCCCCTTCTGTGTATCTCTGGGGACACCCTCAGCTTCTGGATCCCAGTCACCCATCCTCTTTCCCAACGCAGGCTGCTAATGCTTAGGGAGGAATTTACAAGGGTGTCTCCCTCCCTGCACACCCTGCCCTAGGGTGGGGACAGAAGGTGTGTGGCCTTTACTTTGGGAGAGGTTCCCAGTTTTGCTTTTTTGATGAAAGAGAACCAATCATTTAAAAAGATAAGCACTGAGCCAGGGTGACACGAAAGCAAAAACATAAGATCATTAGAAATTGCAATTGCAACCGGATCTAACATCTCGTCCAAAGATCAGGATTCTCGACTTTTGTCACCACTGTTGAGTTCTCCTTCTCAAGGGCTCAGTTTGCTTTTGATAAGCTTCAAGTGCATTGTTCTATTCGAAAGACATCCTCTGCTTAGACAAAAATAATTCTAACTTTTATTCCTTTATCATCATGTCCTCAGCCCCTGATTTGATCTCAGGGCAGGGCTCCAGGCAAACAATGCTCCCCGGAACGCTCACCTCCGCTTCTCCAGTCTCCTCTGTTCCTTGCAGTCGGGCTGCCTGATGCACGCAGAGCATGCTTGCTGGTCACAGACTGCCAGAATGCAAAACGATGAGAATTAATGCTGTTATGAAAGGATTTTTTTAATTAAATGTGCAATTTAGAGCCAGATGCTGCTTTCTTAAAGGAAGAGAAGTTTAAGTAAAAAAATCTGACAGATATTCGTTCCATCTAGCGTGGCAGAATTTGCAGTATATTACCATCTTTGATTTCTGTGGGCTTGGGTTGTCAGGTCCACTTGCAAATGGGCTGTGGGAAAGAGTTGCACTTTTGTAATGTGAAAACATATGGGACATATGGTAAATATTACACCCATAACTGTTACGAAGTTCTGTTTCCTTTAAGTCCCTTTCTTTTTTTGCCTGTATCCTCAGTGGATTATTTGCAAGAATCTCATTACCTTTCTACCTCTATCTTCCCCTGGTGTCGATTTGCTTTATTCTGATGCTTTAGAATCCCAGTGAAAAATCTAGAAATCAATTGTTCATTCTTTTCCAGGCATGACAATACAACATTCTACAGCCTCTGGTCTCCTCTTGAGATAATGTTTATTCTGCTTTTCATCTTTGTGTTCAAAGATATGGGCTTTAAAAAAATGAATTTGTATGTTTTCTCTTTGAGACCATCCTCCATCCATTGTATCTGTAAATGGATCAATTAAATAGATATTGACAAGTTACTACCCTAGGCAAAAACAAAAACAAAAAATAAGCAAGTCCCAGGATTTAAGAAACGATATTATAATGTGCAAAATGATAAAGGTTATCATACAGTGCAAAGTCCTATGGGAATGCAAAGGAATGAGGAATCCTGTCTGATTACAATGATCAAGAACAAGTTTACCGCAGAAGACACATTTGGAATAAGCCTATTAAGGAGGTGGTAGAGGCAATATGGAGAACTTAGGCTTCCTGCTGGGCAAGGCTGCAAGAGGAATGTGTTTGTAGGCTGCTATGTGGCCTCTCCCATAGTGAGACAGCCTTCTGGATTCCAAAGTTGGAATGGTCCAGAGTGGACAATGATGGGCTGGTGGTCCCCTCAAAGATATATTCATCAGTACATAAGTCACCTGTAAATGGTGTAGGGCCATAGCATGGTGACTGGCCATCTATCCAGATTCCCTGAATTAGGTTAGCCAGGGGGATGGCCCAGGAATGTGCATTTTTAAATGCGCACAGATTGACTCTATCGATCAGGTTTGAGTACCACTGGAACTAAGGTATACCATCATTAGGAGCACTATCGATGTCTCTAACTGCAAGTTCAGGGCTACACCCCAACAGGGTAGTTCAGCCTAGCAGTGAGCTAACTCATCTGGCTGTTTTATCCAATCCCCTTTTTACCGTGAGTCGGGGTAATTTTTCTAAAATGCCAAACAGACTCATATGACTTCCTACCATAAAATACTTGAGGGTCCCCACTGCTGCTAGGAAAATGCTTCATTGTTGCCATGAACCACAAGATGATCTTTGATCAGATTCTGGCCCACTTTCTCATCTGATCTCCTGCCGTTCCTCTTTTTACATTTCCTACTCCAAACGTCCTCTTTCTCTGCAAACCTTCTCTCATGGCTGAGCTTTCAGGGGGCCTGCTCATTCCTATCTTCACCCAGCAGTACTCTTCCTCCAGGTCTCCCCAGATACCACTTCCTGTACAAGGATTTCCCTAACACCTCCATCTACCCAGAAGTCTACCTTTTGTGATCTCAGAGCCGTTTCTCTACTTTGAAATACTTGCTTATTTGTTTGTTACATTCTAGAGAAAAAACTGTGAAAACAGGAGTGAACTCACCTTCCTCAATCCTTCTACAAGCAAGTACAGTCGTCTCTTGGTATTCATAAAGGATTGGTTCCAAGACCTCTCTCAGATATCAAAATTCAAGAACACCCAAGTTGCTGATATAAAGTCTTACAGTATTTGCACATAACATATCCATATCCACCCATCTACTTTAAATCGCCTCTAGATTACTTACAATGCCAACTACAATGTAAATGCTGTATAAATAGCTTTTATACTCTATTTCTTAGGGAATAATGACAAGAAAACAATTGTACATATTCAGTAGAGACACATTTTCCCCCAAATATTTTAGATCTGAAGTTGGTTGAATCCACAGATGTGGAACCCACAGATACTGAGGGCTGACTGTGCTGTGTCAACAGACTGTGCTCACCATAGCATTGTTGAAAGGATGATTGAATGAAAAAATGAACAAACAAGGAAATTAAAAGCATATTCCTCTTGAGGTCCTACAACAAACAAAAACAGGAATAAATTTATACAACAAACAAACTGAGGAACAAATTTATAAACCAACAACTAAAAAAGAGACTGACAGAATTATTATGCTTTTGCTGAAATATAATTTCTAAGTAGAATTTTACTCTACAATTTCTGGTGATAACTAAATTATATCACAGTACATTATCTTCAAATGGTTTTTATTGCTGTTATAATTTATTATTATTTTTTTAATTGTATTTTAGATTCTGGGTTACATGTGCAGATCATGCAAGATTGTTACAGAGGTACATACACGGCAAGGTGGTTTGCTGCCTCCATCCCCCCATCACCTATGTCTGGCATTTCTCCCATATTATCCCTCCCCAACCTCCCTACCCCCTGCTGTACCTCCCTTAGCCCCCCCAACAGACCCCAGTGTGTGATGCTCCCTTCTCTGTGCTCATGTGTTCTCATTGTTCAACACCCACTTATGAGTGAGAACATGAGATGTTTGGTTTTCTGTTCTTGTGTCAGTTTGCTGAGAGTGATGGTTTCCAGATTCATCCATGTCCCTACAAAGAACATGAACTCATACTTTTTTATGGCTGTGTAGTATTCCATGGTGTATATGTGCCACATTTCCTTGTCCAGTCTATCATTGATGGGCATTTGAGTTGGTTCCAGGTCTTTGCTATTGTAAACAGTGCCACAATTAACATACGTGTACATGTGTCTTTATAATAGAACAATTTATAATCCTTTGGGTATATACCCAGTAATGAGATTGCTGGGTCAAATGGAATTTCTATTTCTAGATCCTTGAGGAATCACCACACTGTCTTCCACAATGGTTGAACTAATTTATACTCCTACAGTGTAAAAGTGTTCCTTTTTCTCCATATCCCCTCCAGCATCTGTTGTTTCCTGATTTTTCAATGATCGCCATTCTAACTGGCATGAGATGGTATCTCAATGTGGTTTTGAACTGCATTTCTCTGATGACTAGTGGTGATGAACATTTTTTCATATCTTTGCTGGCCTCGTAAATGTTTTCTTTTGAAAAGTGTCTGTTCATATCTTTCACCCACTTTTGAATGGGTTTGTTTGTTTTTTTCTTGTAAATCTGCTTTAGTTCTTTGTAGATTCCGGATATTAGGCCTTTGTTAGATGGGTAGATTGCAAAAATTTTCCCCCATTCTGTCGGTTGCTGGTTCTTTAATGATTGTTTCTTTTGCTGTGGAGAAACTCTTAAGTTTAATTGGATCCCATTTGTCTATTTTGGCTTTTGTTATCATTGCTTTGGTGTTTTAGTTATGAAGTCCTTGCCTATGCCTATGTCCTGAATGGTTTTGCCTAGGTTTTCTCCCAGGATTTTTGTGGTGTCAGGTTTTGTGTTTAAATATTTAATCCATCTGGAGTTAATTTTTGTGTAAGGCGTAAGGAAGGGGTACAGTTTCTGCTTTCTGCAGATGGTTAGCCAGTTTTCCCAACACCATTTATTAAACAGAGAATTCTTTCTTCATTGCTTGTTTTTGTCAGGTTTGTCAAAGATCAGATGGTTGTAGATGTGTGACATTTCTTCTGAGGCCTCTGTTCTGTTCCATTGGTCTATATCTCTGTTTTGGTACCAGTACCATGCTGTTTTGATTTCTGTAGCTTTGTAGTATCGTTTGAAGTCAAGTAGCATGATGCCTCCAGTTTTGTTCTTTTTGCTTAGGATTTTCTTGGTTATGCAGGCTCTCTTTTGGTTCTGTATGGAGTTTAAAGTGTTTTTTTTTTTCAGTTCTGTGAGGAAGGTTAATGGTAGCTTGATGGGGATAGCATTGAATCTATAAATTACTTTTGGCAGTATGGCCATTTTCATGATACTGATTCTTCCTAACCATGAACATGGAATATTTTTCCATTTGTTTGTGTCCTCTCTTAATTCCTTGAGCAGTGCTTTGAAGTTCTCCTTGAAGAGGTCCTTCACATCCTTTGTTAGTTGTATTCCCAGGTATTTTATTCTCTTTGCAGCAATTGTGAATAGGAGTTCGCTCTTGGTTTGGCTCTCTGTTTGTCTGCTATTGGTGTACAGGAATGCTTGTGATTTCTGCACATTGATTTTGTATCCTGAGACTTTGCTGAAGTTGCTCATCAGTTTAAGGAGATTTTGGATTGAGACAATGGGGCCTTCTAAGTATACAATCTTGTCATCTGCAAATAGAGACAAATTGACTAGAACTTCCAATACTACATAAACAGAACCAAAGACAAAAATCACATGATTATCTCAATAGATGCAGAAAAGGCCTTTGACAAAATTCAACAGCGCTTTATGCTAAAAACCATCAATAAACTAGATATTGATGGAACGTATCTCAAAATAATAAAAACTATTTATGACAAACCCACAGCCAATATCATACTGAATGGTCAAAAACTGAAAACATTCCCTTTGAAATCTGGCACTAGACAAGGATGACTTTTCACCACTCCTATTCAATATAGTATTGGAAGTTCTAGCCAGAGCAATCAGGCAAGAAAAAGAAATAAAGGGTATTCAATTAGGAAAGGAGGGAAGTCAAATTGTCTCTATTTGCAGATGACATGATTGTATATTTAGAAGACCCCACTATCTCAGCCCAAAATCTCCTGAAACTGATAAGCAACTTCAGCAAAGTCTCAGGATACAAAATCAATGTGCAAAAATCACAAGCATTCCTATGCAACAATAACAGACTTAAAGAGAGCCAATCAAGAACGAATTGCCATTCACAATCGCTACAAAGAGAATAAAATATCTAGGAATACAATTAACAAAGAATGTAAAGGACCTCTTCAAGGAGAACTACAAACCACTGCTCAGCAAAATAAGAGAGGACACAAACAGATGGAGAAACATTCCATGCTCATGGTTAGAAAGAATCAATATCATAAAAATGGCCATACTGCCCAGAGTAATTTATAGATTCAATGCTATCCCCATCAAGCTACCAATGACGTTCTTCACAGAATTGGAAAAAAACACCTTAAACTTCATATGGAACCAAAAGAGAGCCCACATAGCCAAGTCAATTCTAAGCAAAAAGAACAAAGCTGGAGGCATCACACTACCTCACTTGAAACTATACTACAAGGCTACAGTAATCAAAACAGCATAGTACTGGTAACAAAACAGAGATATAGACCAATGGAACAGAACAGAGGCCTCAGAAGCAACACCACACATCTACAACCATCTGATCTTTGAAAAACCTCATAAAAACAAGCAGTGGGGGAAGGATTCCCTGTTTAATAAGTAGTGTTGGGAAAACTGGCTAGCCATGTGCAGAAAGCAGAAACTGGACCCCTTCCTGATACCTTACACTAAAATTAACTCCAGATGGATTAAAGACTTAAACATAAGATATAACACCATAAAAACCCGAGAAGAAAATCTAGACAAAACCATTCAGGACATAGACATAGGCAAGGACTTCATGACCAAAACACCAAAAGCATTGGCAACAAAAGCCAAAATAGACAAATGAGACCTGATCAAACTCCACAGCTTCTGCACAGCAAAAGAAACAGTCATTAGAGTGAATCAGCAACCAACAGAATGGGAAAAAATTTTTGCAATCTACCCATCTGACAAAGGGCTAATATTTAGAATCTACAAAGAACTAAAACAGATTTACAAGAAAAAAACAAGCCCATTCAAAAGTGGGCGAAGGATATGAACAGACACTTTACAAAAGAAAACATACATGAGTCCAAAAAACATATGAAAAAATGCTCATCATCACTGGTCATTAGAGAAATGCAAATCAAAACTACATTGAGATACCATCTCACCCCAGTTAGAATGGCGATCATTAAAAAATCTAGAGACAGCAGATGCTGGAGAGGATGTGGAGAAATAGGAAAACTTTTACATTGTTGGTGGGAGTGTAAATTAGTTCAACCATTGTGGAGGACAGTGTGGTGATTCCTCAGGGACCTAGAAATAGAAATTCCATTTGACCCAGCAATCACATTACTGGGTACATATCCAAAGGATTATAAATCGTTCTACTATAAGGACACATGCACACGAATGTTCATTGCAGCACTGTTTACAATAGCAAAGACTTGGAACCAACCCACATGCCCATCGATGATAGACTGGACAGGGAAAATGTGGTACATATACACCATGGAATAGTATACAGCCATAAAAAAGATGAGTTCGTGTCCTTTGTAGGGACATAGATGAATCTAGAAACCATCATTCTCAGCAAACTGACACAAGAACAGAAAATCAAACACTGCATGTTCTCACTCATAGGTGGGTGTTGAACAATGAGAACACATGGACACAGGGAGGGGAGCATCACACACTGGGGTCTATGGGGGGGAACTAGGGGAGGGACAGCGGGGGGCGGAGAGTTGAGGAGGGATAACATGGGAAGAAATACCAGATATAGGTGATGGGGAGGAAGGCAGCCAACCACACTGCCATGTGTGTACCTATGCAACCATCTTACAGGTTCTTCACATGTACCTCAAAACCTTAAATGCAATTAAAAAAAAAGAAAAGAAAGTTCTTTTCTTTAAGGATGTTGAATATTGGCCCCCACGCTCTTCTGGCTTGGACGGTTCTGCTGAGAGATCCGCTGTGAGCCTGATGGACTTCCCTTTGTAGGTGACCTGATGTTTCTTTCTGGCTTCCTTGGCATTTTTTCCTTCATTTCAACCCTGTGAATCTGATGATTATGTGCCTTGGGGTTGCTCTTCTTGAGGAATATCTTTGTGGTGTCCTCTGTATTTCCTAAATTTGAATATTGGCCTGCCCTGCTAGGTTGGGAAAGTTCTTCTAAATAATATCCTGAAGAGTGTTTTCCAGCTTGATTTGTTCTCCCCATCATCTTCAGGTACACTGATCAAGTGTAGATTAGGCCTTTTCACATAATCTCATATTTCTTGGAGGCTTTGTTTATTTCTTTTCACTCTTTTTTTCTCTTTTCTCACCTTCTCATTTTATTTCATTGAGTTGATCTTCAATCTCTGATATCCTTTCTTCTGCTTGATCGATTCAGCTATTGAAACTTGTATACAATTTATGAAGTTCTTGTGCTGTGTTTTTGAGCTCCATCAAGTCATTTACGTTCTTCTCTATGCTGGTTATTCTAGTTAGCTTTTCGTCTAACCTTTTTTCAAGGTTTTTAGTTTCTTTGCATTAGGTTAGAACATGTTCCTTTAGCTCAGAGAAGTTTGTTATTACCCACCTTCTGAAGCCTGCTTCTGTCAATTCGTCAGACTCGTTCTCCATCCTGTTGTGTTCCCTTGCTGGTGAATAGTTGTGATCTCTTGGAGGAGGAGAGGCATTCTGGTCTTTGATGGTTTCATCCTTTTTGCACTGGTTTCTTCCCATCTTTGTGGATTTATCTAGCTTTGATCTCAGGGGGCCGCTTGATGATGCAGTCTATCCCTCGTCTGCCTGTAGAGGCGCTGCTGGGCTGCCACAGACTCAGTCCGGCTGCTGAATAGGCTGTGTCTTCCGTTTACAAAGAGAGATTAGGCCTACCTCTGTAATGGCAGATGCCCTTCTCCGCACTGAGATCAGTCCTTCCGGGTTGAGCTCGAACTGATGTGCTGGATGTTAAACCCTCGAGCAGGAGGGCTTCAGCCTGCTGGGCTTTGTTGGGGGAGGGACCTGCCTAGCCTATCGCCTGTCTCCCTGCTTTTAGCACCTCCTCTCTCCAGGGGGTCGGTAGCTCAGTCCTGTAGGCTCTCCCAGCAGGCCAATGCGTATACCTAGATCTGTGTCGACAATCCGTTGCACTGGGCAGGGCTGCTATTCAACTCTGCACAGGTAACTTGGGCTCTTTTCAGCCCAGGGAAGATCTCCTGGTCTGTGGGTTGCAGACGCTTTGAGAGAAGTGCAGTATGCCAGTGTGTTGGAGGGGAGAATCCCCTGATCCTCCTGTCAGATGTGCTTCCCGGGTGGAGCAGTGCCCTGCTCCGCCTCCGTTTGTCCTCTTTGGGCTATTTCCACTGTCCAACCAGTCCCGTTGAAATGAAACTGGTACCTCGTTTGGAGATACGGAGATCACTTGCTTTCTGCATCTCTCTCACTGGGAGCTGCGCACTGGAGCTGTTTCTATTCAGCCATCTTGGCGGAAGTCCCCTATAATTTCTTTTAAGTGTATCCCTCAGATTCAAAAGACTAGCTCTGAAAAAGATAAAATGCTCCAAGGACAATTCTAATTATAATTTTTTAGGTCTAATATACGTTTTAATCTGCATTTGGAGATTATTTGGTTAACATACTAACAAATAATTGAGAAAACGTGTTAGAAACTGAAATAGCATACTAGTTCAAAAATGTAATATGTCTTGCAACAAAAAGTGTTTACAATAATTTGCTTCCTGAATTTCCTAGAATTCTAATATAAGAGTGAGATATACTCTCCCTGATATTTTAGGAACTTTCTAAGTGGTTCTAACTTCTTAAATTTTTATAGTCATTCTACCGGTGTTAAGTGTCGTTAGAGATTTTGCTTGATTTATATTTCTAGTAAGTACAAAAATCCCCCCAGTTCTACAACTTTTAACCTGGGATCCACTGATCACCCCTCACCCTCCCATCAGTAGATTTTCAGGGAGGAAGGAGTGTCTACAAACCTTCTGCAGTTTCATATACATCTATGGGGATTTACTTATTTGCCTTTGACTGGGGTGAGGGTCTTTAAGTTTTATGAGATTTTTAAGAGGCTCTATCTGAAAGCGCCCTAAGATGTTGCAGGAACATGGATAGCTGAGTCCTAATTTGCACTTAATATATCGTAAAACATCTGACCACAAAGTCAATATATGTCACTAGGAAATAGGTACAGTAAAAGTGAGTAAGCCTGCAAAGTACAGAGAGTACAGGTTTTATTGCTCCAAATGGCTTGAGGGCTGATAAGGACAAGTGAATCTGGATTGGAGCAGTAGATGCAGGCTTTTAAGGTTCTCCATCAAACTCTTAAGGACTGCGTCTTGAAAAAAACTCTTTGGTGGTGCTGTAAGTGATAAAAAACAAAGTTAAGACATGGATCTCTGCTCTCAAGGAGTATGTGTGTGTGTGTATGTGTGTGTGTCTGTGTGTATACATCACATACATAACATTTTTAAAAAGATTGGTAAAGATTCACTTCAAATGGCCATGAGAGCATTCGAGAGAAAAGAAGGGAGGATTGATTACAACAGGGAGATTTGGAAGGGCTTCTGGAAAAGCTGGAGTTTAAGCTGATTCTTCGATAGATAAACTGAGAAAGGATCAAAAAGGGAGAGGCACTGCAGGCAAAGAGATGTGTTCTAAGAAGAGAAGAGCACAGTCTTTGGGGCAGGGAGTAGAGCATTACAGAGGGCCTAGGATTTTCTTCTGGAGAGTGGAGTCCAAAGGAGAACAATCCCGGAAGGATAGGGAGAAGCCAAATAAATATTTGAGTACTGGGCTGGGCGTTTGTACTTTAATCCATATGTGGTCAGAAGCCATTGAAACTGAGTCTAACATAATATGATCAGAGTCTTGTTGGGAAACATGGTTTTGACAGCAGTATGTCAGAAGCATTGGAGGAGGAAAAGACTGGAAACGTCTCTAATACAGAAGACTACACTGAAGTCTGTGGGTTGGGCAAGATGACGAGCTTTATGAGAGTATATCCATGGAGCAGAAGGAGAGGAGGGATACTTCCTGAGAGGGCTTTGCCAAGATTCTATGTATGATTGAATGTGCATGGAAAATAAAGAGATAAATTACAGATCATTGACAATTTTTAACTTCGATTTCCTGGACAGTTCATGATGCCATTAATTAAAGTGTAGAGTAAACACTTAATTTTTTTTTTTTTTTTTTTTTAGGGGAGGCACCGTGTTCTATTTTGAGCATGCTTTTAACATTCCCATGGACAAAGGTATAGTCCACAGCTGGAAATGTGAATGTGGGAAGATGAGGGCTTGCAACCAGGACAGGGAAGTCATTTGCTAACTGGTGATAGTGGAGTCATAGAATGTACACAGTTTTATAAGATGACTAAGAAAAGAAGGAAACTAGGCCAGAGGGTGTCAAATACTGCAGAGGTTCACCTGGGTGAGAATGGAAGGCTGGCCAGTGTGTCAGACGATTGGGAAGGCACTGGTTTAGTTTACTGGAAAAGTTCCAGAAGAATTAAAGGCCAAAATACAGATTTCATGGAATTTAGGGGTGACGAAGAAGTCAGCAAGTAAAGAGTGTGAATAAGTCTTTTAAAATTTTAGTGATAAAGGGAAGAACAGTAACACAGAGACCAGTGAGATTATGTGTGTCTCGTGCAGGGCTAGGATAAGATTTTGAACTTGTTTTACATTGATAGAAAAAAGTCAGCAAGGCCGGATACAGTGGCTCATGCCTGTAATCCCAGCACTTTGAGAGGCTGAGGTGGGCGGATCATTTGAGGTCAGGAGTTCAAGACCAGCCAGCCAACATGGTGAAACCCCGTCTCTACTAAAAATACAAAAAAAATTAGCTGGGTGTGGTGGTGTGAGCCTGTAATCCCAGCTACTTTGGAGGTTCAGGCAGAAGAATCACTTGAACTTAGGAGTCGGAGGTTACACTGTAGCCTGGGTGAGAGTGAGAACTTGTCTCAGAAAAAAAAAGGTGGGGCAGTGGAAAGAAAGAAAAAAGTCAGCAGAAAAGAACCTGGAGATAGGAGAAAAAAGATAAGATAATTGATGAAGAAAGGTGGTAGGGAAATATGCAAGCACTCTGAAAAAAATAGATACAGATAGACTAAGAACAAGAAAACATTGTGAGCTTTTTCAAACTGTGGGGCCTTACTTCAAAAAGTTAAGGGCCAAAACTCATTGTATATCTCTGTGACTCTAGTAGAAGAAAATTATGGCTCAACTTAACAATAAGCAACTTCGTGGCAAGACAATAGCTTGCTTAAATTGGACCTATGTTACCTCATCAAATTTTGTTGAGTGGAAAGAGAAATCATATGAAGGTGGTTTTCATTGATATAGGGCATTTACTTTGTACATGTCTTCATGTTTGTGTTTGATGACTAGGCCACAAAGCATCCTACAGGTTAAAGAATTTATTTTGAATATAAAATATTTATTCAGTCTCAAAATAAAACTCTTACCATGGGTTTTATCAGTAAACCATGAATCAAAGTCCACACTCAATGACCACCTGTTAGAAAAATGAAATGTTCCTGGGAACATTGTGTTGGTTCCATAAACAAATGTCATTGAATTTAACACGGTAGTTGCCCAGATTAGATTTATGTGCTCTATTGTGGGCATTGACGGTTTACAAAAGAAGGCAACCTTCATGCCTAGCGACAATTATTTTCCTGCTGTTATTATCCCTTAGATACACACTAAGAGATGTCCAGAAATAAAATAAAATTTGTAATTGGCGCAACTTTATATACCCCATAAATATATATTCAATCCTTGTTGTAAACGAAATACCGGCTAAGGGCTTGGGGGTCTACAAGAGGAGCTACTACTACAATGAGAATTATTGGGG
This sequence comes from Aotus nancymaae, assembly GCF_030222135.1. NCBI lineage: Eukaryota > Metazoa > Chordata > Mammalia > Primates > Aotidae > Aotus > Aotus nancymaae. Next base: position 4,914,918 of record NW_026988576.1, on the reverse strand, counting down.
TTTTTTTAGATCCAACCATATCTGAGGAATTTTCTTAAACATTTCATCCTTTCAAAAATTCAACAATGTATAACTATGGTTCAGATGAGAAAACTAAAGCTTCTGCAGTAAAGTCACTCCTTCAATGACACAAAAGCTGCTCTGGGTAGAAAAGGGGCTTCTGTAACTGGAGCTGTTCAGTACTAGTTCACAAGAACAGATTTTTTAATTTCCAGAAACTTTTTAACCGGTTAATAAACACAGCTACTTTTATAACTTACCTGATATATATTTGTCTAAACCATATTTTAAAAAGATCTCAGCCTGGGTGCAGTGGCTCCTGCCTGTAATGCCAGCACGTTGAGAGGCCGAGGAGAGCAAATAACTTAAACCCAGGAGCTTGAGACAAGCCTGGGGAACAAAGAGAGACCCAGAGTCTACAAAAAATAAAACCATAAAAATAAAAAGATTTTAAACTTTCTCAAAATTCATTACTTTCTAATTATTATACTACAGTTTGTGATTACGTTTGCTTTTGAAGTTATTCACCATTATTTTATCTGTATGATGAAAATACTGCTTCGGGTGTGTTCTAACTTGCATTTTCTCATTCAGTGATATCAAGTTGGCTGCTTAGAACTGGCTATGGTAGCAGTATTTACACTATAGAAACGCACAAACATGACACATCAGGGTGTTTTCTTGCCTGAAGCGCTGGTTGTTAAGTATTTACCAGCACACCACCACATTTCCACATAGCTCTGCTAGCCACAAAGTCCCTGTCTGCTGGTGGATGACAGGTAAGAATACCTCCACTGGTGATCTCACTCTTCTGGCCTCAGACATTTGGTACACATAAAGAGCTACATAAAGTTTTACATAACTTCATAGCAGGCTAAGATCTGGGCGGCAAGCATAGGTTCAGAGGCAGTTTGATGGAGAAGACAGCATTTGCTTTTGGTTTTCAAAGAAAAGTTGAATTCAGATATGTGACAGTGTCCGTGAAGGAATAAGGTAGCAGGAACAGCAGAAATGAAAGAAGAAGGAGGATCAAACCTGGGGTGTGGGCTGGGTGCAGTGGCTCATGCCTGTAATCTCAGTACTTTGGGAGACTGAGGCGAGTGGATCACCTGAGGTCACAAGTTCAAGACCAGCTTGGCCAACATGGTGAAATTCTGCCTCTAGTAAAAATACAACAATTTGTCAGTGTGGGGGCGGGTGCCTGTAATCCCAGCTACCTGGGAGGCTGGAAGCAGGAGAATCGCTTGAACCTGAGAGGCAGAGGTTGCAGTGAGCTGAGATGGCACCATTACACTCCAGTGTGGGTGACAAGAGCAAAACTCTGTCTCAAAAAACCCCACAAAAAGCAAAACAAAACAAAAAACACGTGGCGTGCAAAGGAGACAGTACAGAGTTTGACTGAGGGACCCGTGAGGCCTGGGGGAAGGTAGGATCAGGCAGCATAGTGAAAGGCCCTGTGATGGGCTAAGGAGGGTTCTTCCTCAGGCCTTTGAAGGAATTTGATTAGAGAATGACAAAGTCAGAGCTTTGTGTGATGGCTGAGCAGAGGTGACTGAAAGTAGGGATACCCCATCAGAGACTATACCAGTGTCAGGGAGTCAGTGTAGGAGGGTACAACATTTCTGGTTGTTGTGGAGATCAGGAGATCATAAGAGACTCTCTTAAGAGGATGTGGTGATTGCTGAGATGTGGAGAGTCAGAGAATAAGGCTGAAGACGACTCTGAAATTAGCATCTGGGAAACTTAAACCAGAACCTGCCAACATCCTGTAGAACCTTCAAACAACTTAGTGCCTGATTTTAGGAGTCCAGAGCTGTCCTTTGCAGCAGCCCCAGGCAATGAGGTCATCTTAGAGAACAGCTGCTCATCATTACACAAAAGAAAAGACGACGTATTAGGTGCCCTAGGAACATTTTACTCTGAATTGGTTGCTTTCAGTCAGGGTGACTAATCAGGAACTGGCTATGGACATTCTTCCAGTTTGCCGTTTTTGTTGGTTTGGTTGGTTTTCTTTGGCTTCTTTTTCTTATTGGGGAATCATAACTCCTTTTCACTCTCCCATCTCACACTTATTTCTTTGTTTTATTAATATTTGCATAAATGTACTAAAAAGCAACATTCTGAGAAAGTTTCTGCTCTAATTTAGTGACACGGTAGAAAAATAGACCATGTCATGCTGATTTTCATATACTACACATCAGATCACGTACCGGAAGTACAGTATAACCACTTTAGATTTAGCATAATTTGATATAATGTGTTAATTTATTCCTCCTCTTGAGCTCGGATTTGGAATCACAGAATCTGGATTTGTTACAACTCTGCACATTTCTTGTTTTGATATCTTGTAAAAATAATAGTTTCAGTACTCTGAAACTCAGTGAACTCATCTAAAAAATGAGAATAGACCAAAATTCGTACTTCCCAGTGTGTTTTTAAGTATTAAAAGAAATTTTACATAGAAAGTCTTCTGTATGTTTTAATGTGCTTTATAAGAGTGTTGGATGCTATAAATAATTTCTTAGTAAGAAAGCAATAGTGTTGAAATGCAGTTTTGAATTTCGATAACATTTGAAGGAATGTGAGCTATCCGTGGAGGTAGCTTTTCAACATAGTCACATTTTTTGAACTTGCATTTTGAAATGTTCTTTTTAGGTTTCTCTGAGCTGGATTGGCACTTCCTGTATCGTGGGCAATGGTACAGAAAGTTTGCTGCTTTACTTTTACTGTTTTCATTTTAAATCCGACCTGGAGAAGGTCACACTGCCCCTTCGACCTTGACGTCTGCAGCTCCGTTCTGCACATACCTCGAGGAGGAAGGAGACCACTTCTAAGTAAGGGACATTGACAACCCATCCTACTGGGTGCAGTTCCTGGACGCACATGGGCAGCTCGCCCTCCGCCCAGCCACACCCCTCCCAGGAAGCTAGAGGAGCACATGGTATTTTGACAAAAGCTGGGATTAATTTAGGATCAAAGTTGTCCCTCCATCTGTTTCTTCCCAGTGATTCAATACGGTTCGGTAGCGCTTTGTTGGTTCATTGTTGTAAGTTTGGTTCAAAATCTCCCCCTATTTGGGAACATTTTGTTCTACTGAGAGTGCCACTGTTCTTGATGGTACCATCACTCTAGAGAGGTATCCTGCTTGTCCTCCTGCCCTGGAAAGCCAGGGAGGGCTTCACTCACTCTGTGCCCTACCTAACAGAGATGCATTTGCTGAGACGCTCTGCAGATTTGACAGTAGCATCTGTTCCACAGACTTTAATGGATTCTGCTTCTGCCTGCCAGAGTAATATATGTTACTTCACTTGCTATGGCTAAATTATTTTTCAAAATCGAGTGATTCAGCTACTCGAAGATTTGAAATCCTTTTACATGATGGATTTTCCCTTTTTCTTTCTGAAATCTCCTTTTTGAAATATGGCTGATGTCTTTGTTATTTCTCTTATTGTTAAGCTGCATTTTCACTGCTAATATGTTTTCTTGAGGCAAGCAATTGCCAAGCAACTGAAAGCATAAAGGGAAATTTGTACTATGTAAATGAGGGACTTAATGCATTAATTAGATGGATTGGAACATTGTATTTCCATGTGTTTCATGCCTTAATTCTCAAGCCGAGGGTTGGAACTTCCAGGAGGAGGAGGCTGTGATGGGTTCCAAGCGGATTTTGGAAACCAGAACCCTGGAGTTTTGAAATGCTGTGTAGTCATGGTAGGAGCCAAATGAAGTAGGAGAGAGTGACGGATTCTCTTTAAACCATGTTGTTATGTCATAATGAGACCGTATCACAGAGTCCTGAAGTGCTGTTTGGTAGATGTGGTCTCTAACAAATGAAAACTGTGTTTATTTTCACTTTCCACGGTGGTAGGATGAACCAGCAAACTCCTTCCCTCCTTTCCTCTATCTGAGGGAAGCCCAGAATCAAAAGACTTTAATCAGAGCTGGCATCCTGAAGCTGGCATGATTCCTCCTGGATAGCAAAGACAGCAACCAGTGACAGCTCCCCAGTGTCTCTGTAACACAGCCAAGCCTCAGTCAGGGCAAGAGGAGCCCAATTCCCCTTCTTCCATAAAGGCAGAGGGAAATTTGGCAACGAGAGAGTTTTCCTAATGGCAAGGCCAAAATCGTGTTCAAAGGAGACATGTCTTCTATGATTTTCGTTTTTTCACTATTTGACTCACTACTCCAGAGATTGAACACCTAATCTATGCTATGTGCTAGAGATAAATTGAAAAATTAAACAGATACAGCCCTAGACTCACAAGGTTTAGAGTTTAATGAGAACTAGTATCACTGTTGAATGTATAGTTACAAACTGCAAAAGTTGCTTTCAAGAAGAGAAACGCAGTTTCATGAAAATATATTAGAGGAAACTGGGAATGAGGTTGAGAAAGAATTACCTGAGAAAACAGGAGCTACAGGTTGAGTTAATATTCATAGATAACAAAGTTAAATGTTTTGGTAGATCGTGTCTTATTTCAATCTATTCTCTACTTAATAAGCAAAGTTAATTTTTTTAAATATGTATTTTTACATATTATATTTTAATTTAATACAGTCATCTTGACACTGATATGATGAAAAGATTCATTGGATGCAGTTACTTTGATATGGAGAAAGTTAAGATTATTTGATAAGGTTAAAAATCAAAACCGTTCTTCCCTCCCTCCCTCCCTCTCTCCCTCTGTTCCTTCCTTCCTTCCTTCCAATTGCTTTTAACAGAGACCCCGATGTCAACCTGAGCTCTACCTGTTCTTGGTGCTTATGACACCCCTGACCATCCGATCCCATCCCCTACCCACCTGGAACCTCATCCTGACTCTCAGACCAACCCCTGCTTCATCTCAGGAAGCAGATTGTATTCTTGCCATTTCCTACATAAAACTCATTGCTGTCCCTTGGACAACGGCTTCCCATAGCCTATGGAATAAATTCAAACATTTTTTTTTTGAGATGGGAGTTTTGTTCTTGTCTCCCAGGCTGGAGTGCAATGGTGCGATCTCAGCTCACTGCAATCTTCACCTCCTGGGTTCAAGCAATTCTTCTGCTTCAGCCTCCCAAGTAGCTGGGATTACAGGCATGTGCCACCACGCCTGGCTAATTTTGTATATATATATATTTTTTTAGTAGAGATGGGGTTTCATCATATTGGCCAGGCTAGTCTCGAACTCCTGACCAACCTGGAGTGATCCACCCACCTTGGCCTCCCAAAATGCTGGGATTACAGGCATGAGCCACCGTGCCCAGCCTAAATTCAAACTTCTAAATGCAGCATATGGATCTGTATTGCCTGCATCCACCAGTGGTTTCTCAGATCCCTCTCCTCTCACTTGGATTCTTCCATCCTAGCTCAGCCAGATCACCCCATGTGGCTGGGCCTCTATGCCTTTTCTCAGCTTGTTTCCTCTGCTTCCAGAGTCTTCATGCATCATCACCTGGCAAAATTCTTCTTTCCTTTCTGTGACTCATTCAAATGTGGTAGTCCCAGCTGATGTAAGGCAGAATTAATTATTTCCAGAAATACTATCTCTGCTTCTGTGTAAGCCCCTTCCACTGTCTGTCTGAGTCATTGTCTCTCTCTCTCCCCAAGACAGTGAGAGCTTGGGGAAGGGGCACAGATACTCCAATTTTGCATCTCCCCAGTGTGCTAGCCTTGTAGAGTTTTTTATTAAATATTTAAATTTTTATTCTTAAAATAAAACCAAAGATAGTCACCTATAAAATTTTTAGCAAAATAATAGATAGTTTACGTGTAGAGAGAAAGATCTCCTGTGTTATAGTCAAGTTAATTTTGTGAAGATTGTTATCATCATATGCCTCCGAGAAAACACTGTTCCCTCCCAGATGTGCAGAAAATACCAAATGGGCCTTTCACATTCGCACTATGCTAGGAAAATGCTTTGCTATGTTACTGTTAATATGAAGCATGGCAGGCTGTGTTCCCTCTTAATTTGTTAATTTTCTTTCTCTTTTTCACTGTGTGTACAATTTTTTCCAGGCCATTGGATATGATAATGAGGGATGATACCATATGAAATAATCAAATTTTAAAAATTCTTTTTATGGTGTACCATTTATATGAATTACAAAGGATTTTTGTAAAGACACATCTTTCATGTTGGCACACGATTAGTACCTGTATCACCATCCTTTCATAAACTGATTTCATTTGTTCCAAACACAAGAATTAAAGGCATCATCTACAGGTGGTTAATTTCGCTTTATTTTTTGTTTAGTGAAAAATTGCCGAGAATGATATCACGTTACTCTTTGTATAAATATAAACCTTTGTAGCATGGAAATTATGGCATTCAATTAATATCACTGTTGTGAGTGATATTGAATAGCCCAACACTAGCTGTTTTCAAAGCCAAAGTGTGAAGCCATCCACAGCACCCGGTAGTTGGCCATTCCAGGGGCCATCAGTTAAACACCATGTTGGTTGGACAACACGGTTTTACTTCTCTTTCCTCCACAGACCTATATACCTCAAAGTCATACCTTTCTGCACCAGTAAGTGATTGTCCATATCATGTTAACATATCACGTATGATTTGTACTTTTAACTTCCAGATATAACCTCAGAAAATGTTTTATTTAGATGAATGTGGTTATTTGAACGATTTGTAAAATTGTTCAGGAAGTTAGTCACTAGTAATCATAAGAAAATGAACAGATTAAATATTCTTTTCAGTATGAGCATTTAGAATGTTTCAGGCATCTCTTGTGTATTTTTATTTTTTATTTTTAGGCAGTTACAAAGTGTGATTCTAGCGGAACTATGAAATGCAGTTTTGGCTGTAGGATGCAAAGCAGTATAATATGAATATTGAAATTATAGCCATGATTGACATAACATGTCACTTAATTCATATCCTTTGTAATCATCATGATGACCTGGTAACCTACTGACATTTCAGTTGGGACCTGGCCCACTGCTCTTTGAAGCTGCTCTACCATGTATCACACACTATTCCTTTCATCTAATTGCCTGTTTGATCAAGGACATGGCTCATCCATACACTTTAAATAAATGAAAAATTCACCTGCTTCAAATAAATGAAGTTGAAAACAATTTAAAAAGAACCATCGTATGTGCCTTCTGAAAGAACAAAATTTGGAAACCATGGGAAAAACTAGGTTTGGAAAATTAAAAAACAGAACTGAGACTCAAGACCTCAGAAATGTGGTATTGGGAAGTTTTGTGACGGTTTCTTTTGGTGTGAGACCAACAAACTTTCATGTGATATTAGTGCATTATGTTCTGTATTGCAAGTTCAGTAATGAACACGATGCCTTGTTACTCCAAATCTGCTCTTATTGTATGGAAACAATGCCGGAACTGATCTATTCAGTAAGTGACTGAATGAATGACTAGATAAGTAAACTATTGTTTTGCTCTAGGTTTAAAATAAATAAAACACTGTTTGACATTTTCCATTGGATTATGTTGCTGTCATGTAGACAGAATTTGAAGGTCAGATCTGTGGGTTTTTGGTGAAGAGAAAGGAATGCAGAGTGGCAACATATGTTTACATCATCTTTCTCAGATTTCATTCTACTTGAATTAATATGCCCTTCAAAATAGTGAAGGATTTAGCTCATTATATTCATTATTAGCTAATCTGGCTGTAATGAATTTGTTGGTTTACTGATTACAAATGGAAATCACTTGTAATATATTGTTGATTAGACATGTGCTGGTTCTTCCTGCTATGGTGTGACATTTCTCTTTGCAATTTTTTTAAAAACTCATATATTTTTTGGTTTTGTGGGAACATAGCAAGTGTATATATTTATGGGGTATATGAGATATTTTGATATAGGCAAGCAATGTGAAATAAGTCTATCATGAAGAATGGGGTATCCATCCCCTCAAGCATTTATCCTTTGAGTTACAAACAATCAAATTACACTCTTTAAGTTACTTAAAAATATACAGTTATATTATTGTTGACTATAGTCAACAGGGTGAGGGCTTGGGGCTCTGCATTTTAATAAAATTCCTCGACAGACGTTACATACATTAAAGTTTGGGAATCCCTAGTTTAACAGTAACTTATCAAGTCAGAGCTAGACTTCACGATAGTTCCAGTAAGGCATGTTTCAAGTTGAGAGGTAACCCAAACGTCTGACAAATTTACAGACTCCCCCAAGCTTAGTTTTTTCTTAAAGTAACTCTCGACTACATCTGAAAGCCCCCAAAGTACTTTCTAGCAGGCACCCACCAACAGCCTGCAGATGGGGTCCTCCTGAGACAGGCGTTTGCCCTCTGCCTCTCCTGCTTGCTGTCTTACCTGCACCTGTTACTGTCCACCCAATCACAGACATTCCACAGTTCCAGGTAAGGGGACAGATGCGTGCAAGACCTCCCTTTCTCAGGATGCTGGTTTGAATAAAGGCCTAAGAAGAGTTTCCTTCAGCTTCCTGAACCAAACTCATAACCCGGCTCATTTGCGCTGTGTCTGGTTGAAAGCTTGTAGCCTTCACCTCGCACGGGGTGATTCAGTCCTGGCCACAGGGCTGAACATGGAGAAGTCCTTCCAGTCTCTCCATTTTATTTCGACTCCTTTTTTTTTTTTAAAGTTCTACCTTCACTACAATTCCTCCTCCTCACCACTCACAGATTAAACAAAAAGAAAAGCTTTTGTTGTTGTTGTTGTTGTTTTTGCAAATGATGGAGCTGGAGCCTAACGTATGTGTGTGTGTGTGTGTGTGTGTGTGTGTGTGTGTTGGAGTGTTAGTGTCTTAAAAAGAAAGTGAGCACCAGGCAATTTCCGTATCTTGAAATTAAGAGTAAGTTTTCCAATCGTGAAGTCCCAATGGGTGTCTGGCGCCTTCTGACATATTGAAAAATAAAGTGGCATGCGTGGGAGTAAATCACTCTGCTACAAAAAAGGTGACTTGAAAATGGAAAACTGAGACTAAGAGGAAGTGGCCGAAGGTCCTTCATGTTGATGGACCTGGTTGAAATCAGGCTGTCTATTAAATATTTACCAGCTGGCTCCTCCCCTGACAGATCAAACCCTGATTTGTGGCATTTGCCAATTTCTGTTGTATACATATTCCCACCATGGTCTATTTAAACTGCCAGTGTAACTTCAATTGGCTTGCAGAATTTCTAAATATTTAATAATAGGCTCTTGGTAGCTGGTAGGACCACACCATTGTGTTTGGAAAATGGGAAACACAGCAGTCATGGAGGTAAATGTCCACTTATAAAATTCTAGACAGAGATAATTGGCTATTTTCCTAATGCTATGTGGGGTCAAAGTTAGGGACTTCCCCCAAAGCCTGTTTGGAGCAGCAGCCTCAGTGGGGCAGTACTGCCTCCTAGAGGATTTCTATTCTGGGGAAGTTCCTCCGGGCAACTTCTGTTGTCACAATGAACTGGGGGGGTCGTAATAATCACTGGGCAGTGGCCAAGGATATTAGACGTCCTCCAAACACCAGGTTTGTACTGAAAAACAAAAAGCTATCCTGAGTTCTGCACAAAATTTTAATGTCGCAACAGATAGTCTTCCAGGTTAAAAAAAAAAAGCATTAAATAACCCTGCTTTATGTATAGTATATTTTTGGCATGAGTTTAATATATGTAATGGACATTATAGGAATACAACTGCTGTAAAAGTTGAGGTATATTTGCATGTTTTGGTTCAAAATCTTACCAAGAACTGTTTACCATCCAAGTCCAGGATAGCAACAGCACTCACTGGGTGTGAGTCTAATACAACACACCTGCCTCAGACAGCATTTGCAAACGTTGTGCTGTGTTTCCATGCAGAGCACCAATACCTGAATATTTTAAGTCTTCTACTGTAGTTATGTCTGACCATTTAAAATTGAAATACACATTATTTTGTTACAATTTATCACTTAGTTTCTCTTTTACATGTAGACATTATCTATTTCTTTTTTGAGGCAGAGTTGTGCTCTGGTCACCCAAGCTGGAGTGCAATGGTGCAATCTTGGCCCACCGCAACCTCCACCTCCTGGGTTCAAGCGATTCTCTTGCCTCAGCCTCCCAAGTAGCTGGGATTATTGGGGCCCACCACCACGCCCAGCTAATTTTTGTATATTTTATTAGAGATGGGGTTTTACCACATTGGCCAGGCTGGTCTCAAACTCTTGACCTCTCAGGTGATCTGCCCACCTTGGCCTCCCAAAGTGCTGGGATTATAGGCATGAGCCACCATGCCTAGCCACATTTTTAAGCATAGTATATATGTAAGATATATTAGGAATTTTATTTTGGGATGGTAAAATAAGTATTGTATAGCAAAGTGGAATTTATAGTAAGGCTATTACTGACCCTTTTCAAACTTTATCTGAATTAGTGCCTGAGCTGGTCATTCTAAAATCAACTGAAAGGTCAAATGGGTCTGGGGCAGTCCAGGAGATTTAGCTGAAAATTGCGCTCTCTGTTCCAAGCTTAAAGACACGAGGTAACCAGAGCTCAGGTTATTGTCTGAGTTCTTATATTTCCTGAATGTAATGAATGATGTGGCCCAGAAACTTGATAAAAACGAAGTGTAACTGCTGTATCACTAGCAGGAGCCACGGTCGCTACCCATGATAGGGATGCGTTAAAGAAGAAGATGAGAATAAAATGGGTACATGCACATAATTATGTAAACATTGTGTAACATCATCATAATATCGGGAAAAGTATGAAAGAAAAAAATTCTCTTTTGTCACGTGTGTTACATACCTTGTGCAAGTGTATGTATATGTTTGTGCATACATATATATGTAAGTACACATGTATATACCCACAATTTCCCCATATACACATATACAAGTATATTTGTGTGTGTGTATGTTTGTATATATTTGCATCTGTGAGCTTTTTGAGACTAGGGCCTGATTGTATTTTATTTGTATCCCTAACACTTAAGAAGGTGCCTGTACAAGGAACTCAGGGAGTGCTTAATACATTCATACATGTTTGAATGAATAATGTTTGAATCTCCAAAATATGAAAAATCTCTGAAATCGGAAAGTAATGTTGGAATCTCTGAAAACAATATTTGAATGCAATAGAAGGTCTAATTAGCTGATGCTGTACTGAATAATGAGTGCAGTGACTCTAGGACAATACTTGTCCGGTTTTATTGTGTGTATAAATCTCGTTAAAATGTAGATTCTGACCCAGTAGTTCTGGGAGGGGGCCAGAGGTTTGCATTTTTAACAAGCTCCTAGGTGATCCAGTGCTGGTTGTGGGTTACACTTTGGTGAGCAAAGGCCGAGGGTTTCCTGCTCAGTGCTCCGCACCTGCAGGTCAGGGCTAGTACTTCTAGGAGGAGAAGAATTATGGTTAATAAAGAATTTTTTTAACTTTTTACATTATGTAATAGCTCATATTTCTTGAATACACTAGTGAGTGATTTCTACTTTTGTCTTTGCTATCACAAATAATTATAAAGATTGTGTACCTACATCCTCATACCCATGTGCAAAGCATTTCTTTAGGTTATAGTTACGCATGTAGGACAACTTGGCGGGTTGTTTCCACCCCACCAAGGCTGGCTTATAGGATAAGCAAATATATATATTTGAGTTGAGTTTAGAATGACCAGCTTGGGCACTAATGCAGATAAAGTATGAAATGGGTCAGTAATAGCCCTGATATAAATTCTACTGTACTATATGAATATATATATATATATATATATATATATTTTTTTTTTTTTTTTTTCCTTGAGGCAGAGTCTTGCTGTGTCACTCAGGCTGGAGTGCAATGGTGTGATCTTGGCTCACTGCAACTGCTGCCTCCCAGGTTCAAGCACTTCTCCTGCCTCAGCCTACTACCGAGTAGCTGAGATCACAGGCGTGCGCCACCATGTCTGGCTAATTTTTATGTTTTTAGTAGAAAAGGGGTTTCACCATGTTGACCAGGATAAGCAAATATTAAAAGTTAATGTCACATTGTTTTCCGAAGGTGGTGTACTAAGTTTTACTTCTAACAAAACCGTGCTAGTGTTTCAATTGGTCCAAACACTCCAAAATTTAATATTGTCGGACTTCATAATTTTTGCAATCTAAGGGATATAAAATATGATTTTGTCTTGGTCTGAATTTACTTTTCCATGATTACTAATGAGGTGGAGAATATTTTCACATGGTTTTGGGCCATATGTATGGATGGCTGTTTTTACGCATTGTCAATATTTCTATAGGATTGTTTTCTTCTTAATGATATCTGTGATTCTGCTGGGATCTGAATATGTGTGTTCTCCAAAGTTCATGTGTTAACCTAATTACCACTGCATTAATATTAACAGGTGAGTCATTTTGCAGGTGATAAGGTCATAAGTGTGGAGCCCTCATAAATAGGATTAGTACCCTTATGAAAAAGAACCAAGGGATTCTGTTTGTTCCTTAGCTACTCGGGAGGCTGAGGCTGGAGAACGGCTTGAAGCCAGGAGGTGGAGGTTGCAGCCAGCCAAGTTCTTACCACTGCACTCCAGCCTGGATGACAGAGCAAGTCACTGTCTTAAAAAAAAAAAAAGCCATACAATCCTGATGGTGTGAGCTGGAAGTCATTCCTCTTTCTCTATTTTTTAGGAGTTTATATGAAAGTGGGATACTATGGAAAAGTCCTATAAATCTACTTGGATTGGATGCCAGATGTTTTTCCTTTGGAGAGATTTTAAACTACTTATGTATGTTTTAAAAAACAAGTTAGAACTCAGGCTTTCTATTTCTCCTCGAATCCGTTTTTTAAAATCATGTTTCTCTAGAAACGTGTCCATTGACTCTCTTTTCCAATCTCTTGGCGTAGTTTTGTTCACAGTGTTATTACTCTCTCAAGCTCTTCCTCAGCGGTTGCTTCTCCTTTTTCACTCATGGCCTGGGGCATTGGTCCATCCTTTATATTGATGTTGTCATTCCTACCAGCAGTTTGTTTTACTTATTTCCTTGAAAAGCCAATTTTTGATTTTGTGGATTGTCTGTCTTGTATATTCACTTCTATTTTTATAATTTATGTATTGCCTTTCTTTCTTTATTTTTCTTTTTTTGAGATGGTATCTTGCACTGTCCCCTCTGGCTGGAGTGCAAGGGCATTATCTCAGGCACTGCAACCTCTCCCTTCCGGGTTCAAGCGATTCTTCTGCATCGGCCTCTCAAGTAGGTGAGATTCCAGGTAACTACCACCACGCCCATCTAATTATTTTTGTATTTTTAGTTGAGACGGACTTTCACCATGTTTCTCAGGATGGTGTCAAACTCCTGACCTCATGATCCGCCTGCCCCGGCCTCCCAAAGTGCTGAGATTATAAGTGTGAGCCAACATGCCCGGCTCTTTTTTGTTTTTTCTAATTTATTTAAATTGGTTCTGTTGTACTATTTCTAGCTTGTTACTTAAGATATCTATTCTATCATTTCTTTTCAGTTGTACAAATGTAAAAATCTAATATTCTTTGAAATGCTACTTTGCTGAATGCCAGCAGTATTAATATGTACTTTCCTTATTTTTGAGTTTTCAGTATTAAAATATATATATATATATATATATATATATATAGTGTGTTTTTTAAATTGTACTTTAAGTTCTGGGGTACATGTGCAGATCTTGCAGGATTGTTGCATAGGTACACACATGCCATGGTGGTTTGCTATCTTGATCCCTCCATCACTTACATCAGGCATTTCTCCTAGTGTTACCCTTCTCCAACCTCCCCACCCCTGCTATCCCTCCCCTAGCCCTTCACCACCCAACATGCTCTGATGTGTGATGTTCCCCTCCCTGTGTCCATATGTTCTCATTGTTCAGTACCTGCCTATGAGTGAGAACATGCCGTGTTTGGTTTTCTGTTCTTGTGTCAGTTTGCTGAGAATGATGGTTTCCAGATTCATCCATGTCCCTGTAAAGGACATAAATTCATTGTTTGTTATGGCTGCATAGTATTCCATGGTGTATATATACCACATTTTCTTTGTCCAGTCTATCATTGATGGGCATTTGGGTTGGTTCCAAGTCTTTGCTATTGTAAACAGTGCCACAATGAACATACTTGTGCATGTGTCTTTATAATAGAATGATTTATAATCCTTTGGGCATATACCCAGTAATGAGATTTCTAGGCCAAATGAAATTTCTATTTCTAGATCCTTAAGGAATCACCACACTGTCTTCCACAATGGTTGAACTAATTTACACTCCCACCAACAGTGTAAATGTGTTCCTATTTCTCCACATCCTCTCCAGCATCTGTTGTCACCTGATTTTTTAATGATCGCCATTCTAACTGGCATGAGATGGTATCTCAATGTGGTTTTGATTTGCATTTCTCTAATGACCAGTGATGATGAGCATTTTTTCATATGTTTGTTGGCCTCCTATAGGTCTTCTTTTGAAAAATGTCTGTTCATATCTTTTGCCCACATTTGAATGGGTTTGTTTGTTTTTTTTTCTTATAAATCTGGCTTAGTTCTTTGTAGATTCTGGATATTAGCCCTTTGTCAGATGGGTAGATTGCAAAAATTTTTCCCTATTCTGTTGGTTGCCAGTTCACTCTAATGATTGTTTCTTTCACTGTACAGAAGCTCTTAAGTTTAATTAGATCCCATTTGTCTATTTTGGCTTGTGTTGCCAATGCTTTTGGTGTTTTAGACATGAAGTCCTTGCCTATGCCTATGTCCTGAATGGTAGTGCCTAGGTTTTCTTCTAGGGTTTTTATAGTGTTAGGTCTTATGTTTAAGTCTTTAATCCATCTGGAGTTAAGTTTTGTATGAGGTGTCAGGAAGGGGTCCAGTTTCTGCTTTCTGCATGTGGCTAGCCGGTTTTCCCAACACCATTTATTAAACAGGGAATCCTTTCCCCATTGCTTGTTTTTGTCAGGTTTGTGAAAGATCAGATGGTTGTAGATGTGTGGCATTGCCTCCGAGGCCTCTGTTCTGTTCCATTGGTCTACATCTCTGTTTTGGACCAGTACCATGCTATTTTCATTACTGTAGCCTTGTAGTACAGTTTGAAATCAGGTAGCATGATGCTTCCAGCTTTGTTCTTTTTGCTTAGGATTGTCTTGGCTATGTGGGCTCTGTTTTGGTTCCATATAAAGTTTAAAGTAGTTTTTCCAGTTCTGTGAGGAACGTCAATGGTAGCTTGATGGGGATAGCATTGAATCTGTAAATTACTTTGGGCAGTAAGGCCATTTTTATGATATTGATTCTGCCTAACAATGAGCATGGAATGTTTCTCCATCTGTTTGTGTCCTCTCTTATTTCCTTGAGCAGTGGTTTGTAGTTCTCCTTGAAGGGGTCCTTCACATCTTTTGTTAGTTGTATTCCTAGGTGTTTTATTCTCTTTGTAGCAATTGTGAATGGGAGTTTGCTCTTGGTTTGGCTCTCTGTTTGTCTGCTGTTGGTGTATAGGAATGCTTGTGATTTCTGCACATTGATTTTGTATCCTGAGACTTTGCTGAAGTTGCTCATCAGTTTAAGGAGATTTTGGACTGAGACAATGGGGTCTTCTAAGTATACAATCTTGTCATCTGCAAATAGAGACAATTTGACTTCCTCCTTTCCTAATTGAATACCCTTTATTTCTTTTTCTTGCCTGATTGCTCTGGCTAGAACTTCCAGTACTCTATTGAATAGGAGTGGTGAAAGAGGGCTTCCTTGTCTAGTGCCAGATTTCAAAGAGAATGCTTCCAGTTTTTACCTGTTCAGTATGATATTGGCTGTGCATTTGTCATAAATACCCTTTATTATTATGAGATACATTCTATTCATACCTAGGTTATTGAGGGTTTTTACATTAAGGGCTGTTTAATTTTGTCAAAGGTCCTCTCTGCATCTATTGAGATGATCATGTGGTTTTTGTCTTTGGTTCTGTTTATGTGATGGATTACGTTTATAGATTTGCATATGTTGAACCAGCCTTGCATCCCTGGGATGAAACCTACTTAATCAAGATGGATAAGCTTTTTGATGTGCTGTTGCATTCAGTTTGCCAGTATTTTATTGAAGATTTTTGCATCTATATTCATCATGGATATTGGCCTGAAGTTTTCTTGTTTAGTTGAGTCTCTGCCAGGTTTTGGTATCAGGATGATGTTGGTCTCATAAAATGAGTTAGGGAGGATTCCCTCTTTTTGTATTGTTTGTAATAGTTTCAGAAGGAATGGTACCAGCTCCTCTTTGTACATCTCATAGTATTCGGCTGTGAACCCATCTAGACCTGGACTGTTTTTGGTTGGTAGGCTATTAATTGCTGCTTCAATTTCAGCCCTGTTATTGGTCTATTCAGGGTTTCAACTTCTTCTTGGCTTAGTCTTGGGAGGGTGCAAGTGCCCAGGAATTTATCCATTTCTTCCAGATTTACTGGTTTATGTGCATAGAATTGTTTGTAGTAATCTATGATGGTAGTCTGTATTTCTATGGACTCAATGGTGATATCCCCTTTATCATTTTTTTTATTACATCTATTTGATTATTCTCTCTTCTTTTTCATTAGTCTGGCTAGCAGTCTGTCTATTTTGTTGATCTTTTTAAAAACCCAGCTCCTTGATTTATTAATTTTTTTAAGGGCTTTTTGTGTCTCTATCTCCTTCAGTTCTGCTCTGAAATTAGTTATTTCTTGTCTTCCGCTAGCTTTTGAGTGTTTTTGATCTTGCTCCTCTAGCTCTTTCAATTTTGATGATAGGATGTCGATTTCAGATCTTTCCTTGCTTCTCATGTGGCCATTTATTGCTATAAATTCCCTCTAGACACTGCCTTAAATGTGTCTCAGGGATTCTGGTACTTCGTGTCTTCGTTCTCATTGGTTTCAAAGAGCATCTTTATTTCTGCCTTCATTTCATTGTTTATCCATTCATCATTCAGGAGCAAGTTGTTTAGTTTCTATATAGTTTGCAGTTTTGAGTGAGTTTCTTAATCTTGAGTTCTAATTTCATTGCACTGTGGTCTGAGAGACTGTTTGTTATAATTTCTGTTCTTTTGTATTTGCTGAGGAGTGATTTACTTCCAATTAGTGATCAATTTTAGAGTAAGTGTGATGTGGTGCTAAGAAGAATGTATATTCTGTGGATTTGGGGTGGAGAGTTCTGTAGATGTCTATTAAGTCTGTTTGGTGCAGATCTGTTTTCAAGTCCTGAATATCCTTGTTGATTTTCTGTCTCGTTAATCTCTCTAATATTGACAGTGGGGTGTTAAAGTCTCCCACTATTATTGTGTGGGAGTCTAAGTCTCTTTGTAGGTCATTAAGAACTTGCTTTATGTATCTGGGTGCTCCTGTATTGGGTGCATATATATTTAGGATAGTTAGCTCTTCTAGTTGGATTGATCCTTATACCATTATGTAATGCCCTTATTTCTCTCTTTTGATCGTTGTTGATTTGAGGTCCATTTTATCAGAGGCTAGGATTGCAACCCCTGCTTTTTTTTTGCTCTCCATTTGCTTGTTAAATTTTCTTCCATCCCTTTATTTTGAGTCTATGTGTGTCTTTGCATACGAGATGGGTCTCCTGAATATAGTACACTGATGATTCTTGACTTTTTATCTGGTTTGCCAGTCTGTGTCTTTTGATTGGGGCATTTAGGCCATTTACATCTAATGTTAATACTATGTGTGTTTTGATCCTGCCATTTTGTTACAGGCTGGTTGTTTTGCCATTGGTTGATGCAGTTTCTTCATTGTGTCATTGGTCCTTACCATTTGGTACGTTTGGTACATTTTTGCAGTGGCTGGTACTGGCTGTTCCTTTCCACGTTTAGTGCTTTCTTCAGGAGCTCTTGTAAGGCAGATCTGGTGGTGAGGAGATCTGTCAGTAGTTGCTTGTCCATAAAGGATTTTATTTCTCCTTCACTTATGAAGCTTAGTTTGGCTGGACATGAAATTCTGGGTTGAAAGTTCTTTTCTTTAAGGATGTTGAATATTGACCTCCAGACTCTTCTGGCTTATAGGGTTTCTGATGAGAGATCTGCTCTGAGTCTGATGGGCTTCCCTTTGTGGGTGACCCAACCTTTCTCTCTGGCTTCCCTTAGCATTTTTTCCTTTGTTTTAACCCTGGTGAATCTAACAATTATGTGTCTTGGGGTTGCTCTTCTTGAGGAATATCTTTGTGGTGTTCTCTGTATTTCCTGGATTTGAATGTTGGCCTGCCTTGCTAGATTGGGGAAGTTCTCCTGGATAATATCCTGAAGAGTGTTTTCCAGCTTGGATTCATTCTCCCTGTCACCTTCAGGCACACTGATCAAGTGTAGATTAGGTCTTTTCACATAATCTCATATTTCTTGGAGGCTTTGTTCATTTCGTTTCACTCTTTTTTCTCTTTTCTTGCCTTCTCATTTTATTTCATTGAGTTGATCTTCAATCTCTGATATCCATTCTTCTGCTTAACCGATTTGGCTATTGAAACTTGTGTATGCTTTGTGAAGTTCTCATGCTATGTTTTTCAGCTCCATCAAGTTGTTTATGTTCTTCTCTAAGCTGGTTTTTCTAGTTAGCATTTAGTCTAACCTTTTTTCAAGGTTTTCAGTTTCTTTGCATTGGGTTAGAACACGTTTCTTTAGCTCAGAGAAGTTTGTTATTACCAACCTTCTGAAACCTGCTTCTGTCAATTCGTCAAACTCATTCTCTGTCCTGTTTTGTTCCCTTGCTGGTGAGAAGTTGTGATTCCTTGAAGGGGGAGAGGCATTCTGGTCTTTGATGATTTCATCTTTTTTGTACTGGTTTCTTCTCATCTTTGTGGGTTTATCTACCTTTGATCTTTGAAGTTGATGATTTTGTATGAGGTCTCTGAGTGGAGACCTTTCTCTTGATGTTGGAGCTATTTCTCTTTGTTTTTTTAGTTTTCCTTCTAACAGTCAGACCCCTCTGGTGTATGAGGCAGAGGGGTTTTTTTTTGGTTATAAGAGGGTCAGGGAGCCACTTGAGGAGGCAGTCTGTCCCTCGTCTGCCTTCACAGGCACTGCTGGGCTGCCTCAGACTCAGCTGGGCTGCTGTGTAGGCTTCCTTTGGGTTTTGTCTACATAGGTGAGATTAGACCTGCCTTCGCAATGGCAGATGCCTTCCCCCCTCTGAGCTTGATCATCCCCAGTTGAGCTCAAGCTAATGTTCTGGCTGTGAAACTCTCAAGGGAGAAGGCTTCAGTTTGCTTGTCTTTGTGGGGATGGGACCTGCCAAGCCGTATCACCTGTCTCCCTGCTTTCAGCTCTTCCTTTCTGGGAGGTGGGTAGATCCATCCTGCAGACAATCTCAGTGCTAGCCAAAACCTCTGCCCAGTTCTGTGCCAACAACTTGTTACACTGGGACTACAGGAGCTGTCACTCAGATCTGCGCTGGCAACTCGTGGCATTTCTCAGCCTGGCAGTGTTATTCTGGATTGTGGGTTGCAAAGGGCATGGGAGAAGCACTGTATCTGAACCAGAGTGCCAAGGGGGTAAAGTCCCCGATCCTCTAGTCGGTTGCACTTCCTGGGTGGGGCAGTGCCCTGCCCTGCCTCAGTTCGCCCTCCCTAAGCAACACCCACAGTCCAGCTAGTCCCATTGAAATGAACCTGGTACCTTGGTTGGAAATGCAGAAATCATTCATCTTCTGCATCTCTCTCACTGGAAGCTGAGCTCTGGAGCTGTTCCTATTTGGCCATTTTGGCAAAGTCCTCTCCATTGTGTTTTTAAATCAGTTATTTAGCGGTGTCTTAGATTTCCCAAACAAATGAGAATTTTAATTTTACTTTTTTGTTAGTCGTTTCTCTTATTTTTTCTTTGTGATATAAATTCTTTGACTTTTTGAGACTTTTTTCTAAGCATGTGACAATTTAAAAAATTTCTGCATGTGCTTGAGAAAAATACATATTCTCTGTGATCAAGGTGCTAGGTATGTTCATTAAATCAAGGTTTTTGTTTCTCTTTTAGAACGTTTATTCTCTTGACTAATTTTTTTGTCCCCTTGATATGTCAATAATTGAGATATCCCACTGTTGTGAATTTGTTAGTATCTCTACAGTTCTATCAGGTTTTCCTACTTTTTTTTTTTTAAATAAACTTGGCTGTAGGCATGATGTCTTTACTGGACCTTGAAGGCACAGAGTATAACTTTGTTACCCCGGTGTTCCCCAGGGTGGCAACTGTTGAATGAACAGATGAATACATGGATGTTATGAAAAGGCTGAAGGAATTTATTAATCTGACTTTGTATACGAAATGGGAATGCCACAGTCACAGGAGATCATCGGAAACACTGTGCAGGAATGGATTATGCCTGACAAAGCTTTCTATTAACTATCACTTCACAATAGTCCAAAGATCTTGTAACTTTAGTGAAGGACCGTCCATGCAATCATGTTTACTATCGTCATGGGGTAGAGTTTCAGATAAAAGCAGTGTGAGTTCCAGAATCTGGAGTCATGCCTGTTAGTTAAGTGAAAGGCATTTCACACATTTGCTTTTATCCATTTATTCATGCTGATAGGTGCTTTTGGAGGGAATTCACAGCTCATGAAAGCCTCTGAATGAAAATAGCCAGTGAACAAATTCTTCTGTTATCTGTAGAATGTGCTTTAGGATGGCTATCAGCAGCCCTACAAGTTTCTCCTGTGTATTTAAACACATAAATGAAGGAAGAATAGCCAAGGTTATTTTTTGTGTAACTTGACGTTGTTAGATTAAATCGGTATTTGGTCCCATACATTACTTCAAGACACATATTTAATACTTAGCCTCATTTTATGGAAGAAGCTAATAATTCCTTAAATCATTCGAGTATGTTTAGAATGTTCAGGGACACTTAACTTTTAACGCTGAAGCGGTTTAAAATAATTGTCATTCTAAACATGCTCTATGTAAAAGCTTCAAATCAGTAGCATAATTGCTTAAGAAATGAAAATTTGACCCTACATTTATCATCTCTTTCTTATCACATGCCTATGAATAATCTTACAAAATATCCAATATACCGATGCTGGGTTCAGAATCCCTCTCGCTTCACACTCTGCCTGCTGAGCAGTCACTACCCCATTGATTTGCCATTCGATACTCTCTTGCAATACTCCTGAGTCTACAAAGCTGTTCTTTATTCTTGCTTTGAGAAACAAAAATGTTTTTTAAAATGGTACTATAAAGCTACTCAAAATGGTATTAGATTTAGGAAAATTCTTTTTTGAACAAACACAACAAGTAGCAAAATGAAATTGAGAACTGTTTCTATATTGACTGTTCTCTCTATTCCTGGAAAGTATATGTACCAGACTATAATTTTCTTTTTCTTTTTCCTATTTTTTCTGTTTAATTTTCATAATGTTCTCTAGAAGAATGGAAGGATTGCTGATGTTGCTTTTGTGAAAAGTGCTGGCTTATGTGCCTATTCTAATTTTTTTTTCAAGGATGTTCAATGTTTCCATGGATTATGTCTTTGAGGGGGAACATATGTCAATTTAGTTGCTAGTTTATGAATTGTGAGTTTCTTGATAATAAGTGATGTAACTCCTCACAATTCTTGCCTTTAACATATTTCAAATCTAGTAAATCTTTGTCTGAAAAGCAGAATAAATTTCAAAAGTCTGCCACTTTACAGGGAAGTCGAAACAATATATATTTTTATGTGGCTTTGTTTTATTCTTGGAAAGGTAGTAATCAAATATTTTAAAGTAATTCAAATATTTTAAAGAGTATCTAATATAGAAATATGATTATTTATTTATTTTTTTGAGATGGGGTCTCGCTCTGTCCCCCAGGCTGGAGTGCAGTGGTGTGCTCTCAGCTCACTGCAAACTTCTTCTCCCAGGTTCAATCAGTTCTTCTGCCTCAGCCTCCTAAGTAACTGGGATTACAGGTGCCCACCACCATGCCTGGCTAACATTTATATTTTTAGTAGAGACAGGGTTTCACCATGTTAGCCAGGCTGGTCTCAAACTCTTGACTTCAATCCTCCCGCCTTGGCCTCCCAAAGTGCCAAGATTACAGGTGCCAGCCACTGTGATTGGCTAGATTACTTCATAATTTGAAAGGTGATATGTTATCTTAAAATACTGTAGAATTATAAGACAAAGAACATTAAAAAAATTTTATACTTACTTGAAATAAATTCCACAATAAATGTATATAATAATAATATTCTGATTACTTATGTTCCTTTTTTTCTTGAAAATATCAAGCATTTGTTCATGTGTCAGTCTTTCTAAACAAAGTTTTTAGAAGATTTTGGAGGAATTTTGCATAATTATAAAGCAATTAAAAAAATGAGCACAGAATATATATTATTTCACTTAACCCTAACTCATTTTAATCTCTTCACAGGTTATAGCTTTATTTGACAATCAGGACATTTACAAACTAACAACTTAGGCAAAACCAAACCTATTTGAACTAGTAAAGAATTTATCAAGTTTTAATGTATAAGTTTCTTTCCTTCTTCTACTCTAATTTTTCTTGCCCTTCCCATCTGGAGGAATCTTCATCTTTTTAATTCCATGCCTCCACTTACCTGAGGGGAAGTGATTGCTGGTTCGTTGGTGCTCTCTCATTTTTGATGTGTTTGCTATTGCAGCTGGGCCATGGAACGGGACCTCCCAGGGCCATGTTTGACTTTTCATCTTTCTGTTCCTTCCTACCCCATGTCGGCATCTTGCCCTCTGTCCATATGGAAGACCACCTTTGCATCCATTCCATCATTGCACTTTATCCTTCTTCAATCTTTGATCTCCCAATTTCCTCTCTTAATTGTTTTCAGGAGTCTTCTGCCACTGACTCTCTTTCATTAGGTGTTTTTGAGTCTCTTCCTGCACCCTGCGTTTCACTTCTTAGAATTATGAGCAGATTTTTAAGTTTTGAGAATGTCCACTTTATGCACTTTGTTATAATTACCAAATATATTAATTTTCAGTTCCACTTTAATATTTATTTATTTATTTTATGTTGAGTTGCTTTTTAAACATACTTTTTCTACTGCTTGAAGACACATTTCCTTTAATAAATAAGCATTCTTCTGCTTAAAGAGTGATGTAACTTTAACCATGTTGTCGTGTTTTAAAAATTCTTGCCTTAATTTCATTTTTCATTGTGTTGCTAATAATGTGACATTAAATCATCTCTCTAGAAACAGATTCACAGTGATCATTCCTAATTCTCCATGAATGTGTTGGGAATGGATTAAAATGGAAAACACAGAAGGTGGCCCCAAAAGACTGTCTGATTATGAGGTATATGAAGACATCACAGTGTCCAGCTCATCGTAAGTACTCAAGGATTCAATTAATAATCAGAACTATGAAAGTAGCACACAGCAATCCATCCCTACCTCTACATATAATATTTGACTTATCAAGGCTGTGCAAAACTACAGATTTGAGTAATAACTTTTTAAATAGGAAATCTAGTTGGAGTAAATAAAATATACAGACAGACACAGAAGGAAAAAATTATATTCCAAAGAAAGAGGGAGCAGGAGTTTTAATTTCCACTTATACCAAATAAGAAAACGGAGGTGCAGATAATATCAATGGGTCACATAGCCAGGAGCAGAGCAGCAGACAATGTGGGGGAGAATTTGTCAATAAATTAGTTCGTATTTTCTCCGTGTGGTACACCTTTTGCATGCCCTTCTTGAAGCACTCAAGGCAACTAGATTTTTTTGAGATCTTAGGTTTCACTCTTGCCTCCAATTTTTATAGGCCTCAGAACAAATACTAGTTAAACACAACAACTCTCTCTAGCTATTTTATTTTTTAGGATCTCGTGATGCAACAGTGATATTTCTAGCTTTTGTGAGAGCAAAAATTTATTAAAGTGAGGATGTTGGGGAGAATGCTTCCTCCAGGCTGGAGAGACATCAAAGGGAAAGTCCCCTGAGCAGAGTCAGTGGGTGGCAGGCCCTGTGTGAGATAAGTGGGTGATGTGTCAAGCAGCTGGGTTCCTGGACACATGCCTCTCGGACTCCCCAGTCTTCTCATACCCCAGCCACCGTGTGGAGGTGGCAGAACTGCCAGAGCTAAAGCGCCAGGCCCAGAGAGGGAATTGTTGGCTCGGAGATAACAAAGGTGGATTGATAACACTTTTCAAGACTGGTCTTTAGATCTTTGGCCATGCATGGCACCCTGGGACCTCAGCAAATCCTTGAGAAGGATTCCCAGGAATAACTAGGATTAAGTTTCCTGCCAGTGAAGTCAGATGGGTTTTTGGAATCAAGTATACGTCTGTTTCAGGGAAAAGAACAAAACAAAATGAAACAAGAAATAAATGGGATTTGTTTTTTTTTTTAAAGAAAATTTGAGGAATAAAATACATTAAATTAGTTTGTACATTCTTCCTGTGTCTTCTGTGTAATGCACCTTCCACATAAGGTTCAGTTCTGTTAACAGTTACTAATTTTCTCCTTCACCCAAGTTTCTTTCTATTCAGACAAAAAAAATGTCAGAATCTCATGGCATGTTTGCAGGAATACTCAGCATTGAGATTTCTCTTCCCCATGAAATATTTAGGTTGTGACTGTGGTAAATGTATTCTCTTGCATGGTGCAAGCACACAGTGGAGCATAAGCTGAGAGGAAAGAACTTGGCCAAGTTGATACGCTTCAAAGAATGCAACAGTTCTGTGCACCAGTATCAGTCAGTTTTGTTAGAGGAGGTATACCTGTTCCAAATAGTTACATTAGATGTACAAAAGACTTCTAAAATTCGGGGTTTGGGAAGACAACAGAACTGTTAGCAGACAATGAACCCATCCTTTGGGTCTACGTATCTTGTGATCCATGTCCTTAAGCATAATTACACAGTCAAGTTAGCTCAGCCACTGTGCACTGCAGTTGTGTGGCTGCGCCCAGTCCATCCTGTCAAGGGGCCGATGAGCCCTTTCACAAGTTGTCACTCCAAAAACTAACTCTCCCTCTTTCTCTCCAGAGTATCTTCTTAGTATCAGGGAATTTAGCCATCATTTCAAAGTGCAAGCTGTCTCGCAGTTCATCAGAGTTCAACCCTTTGTTACAGAGTCATCATTAACTTTACTTTTAAATAGTTTGCCTTTATCAAGCTACTTGGGCTAGTACTTCTCAGGAGGCTGCCCCTGCTCTGGGCTGACTCTCACTTGGTCTTCCTGTGATGGGAGAGGTAGCAAAGATGACAGCCTATTCCGAACTGAGTTTGACAGTATGAGGATTTCTTTCTAAAAAATAAACTGTGTGTCTGTAACATTTTCCATATATCCTCATCAAATCACCTATCTGGTATTTAGCCATTTTATTTTCCTTTTATTCTTTAGGACTAAAAAGATAGCATATTAAGAAATCAATCAGCTATAAAACAGAAAAAGTAACAAATCAAATTGTGTATCTTAGAGTAATAAGACTATAGATTTATTAATATTTGTCAGTAATGTTCTACAATGAGCAAGTTAAATGGAAAACTCAATCAAGGTTTCCATATTCTGTAATCGTTGCTTGCTTTATTATTCTTTAAAGGAAGCAATACAGATTCTCCTCAATGAAGAGGGGTTACATTCTCATAAACATATTGTAAGTTTAAAAGATTATATGTCAAAAATGCATTGAGTACACCTGACCTACTCAACATTATAGCTCAGCCTTGCCTTCCTTAGACATGCTCAGAACACTTACATTGGCCTCCAGTTAGGCAAAATCATCTCACACAAGGCCTATTTGATAACACAGTATTGAATGACTCATGTAATTTATTGAATACTGTAATGAAAGTGAAAAACAGAATGATTGTAAATGGTCATATGGGTATTCGTAACATGATTCCTACTGAATTTGTTTCTCTTTTGCACCATCAATAAGTTGAAAATTCATTAAGTTGAACCAGTTAAGTCAGGGACTACGTGTACTCATATTCTCTCCCCTCCCCTCTTTCTCTCGTTTCTAACAGTTCACATTTGATTCCTGGACTAGATAGAGTTACCTTTGTTGATATGACCATTTGCAACCACTTATCTACAGACAAGCAAATAAGAACTTCATCCTATAACATAAAGTCCATAATGGTTTTCAAACCCCGAGCACAACCTAATACCAGCCAGAAAAAAATGCATAAGTTCATTCAGATTTCTTTCCAGAAGAGAACACCCTAACTGGTAAGAGTGTTGTAATTTACTCACACCCAGGGAATAAAAAGTTAGCCACCATCAGAAGTGGGGGAAAGAGAATGTACACTTTTAGACTTGCTTGTCTACTTGGCATTGCAATTTGGCAGAACCAGAGAGCAGACTGAGAATTATAAACTGCTTGACTCATGGTTTCTACGCACCTGTTGGTTACTGCTGCTGTGTCTTAGGTGGATCAGGACCTTGGTCAGTGGAAATTTCATTAGATTTTGGAGTTTTTTGGCCGGGTGCGATGTCTCACACCTGTAATCTCAGCACTTTGGGAGGCCAAGGTGAGTGGATCACGAAGCCAAGAGATAGAGACCATCCTGGCCAACTTCGTGAAACCCTGTCTCTACTACAAACACAAAAATTAGCTGGATGTGGTGGCAGATGCCT
Source organism: Aotus nancymaae (assembly GCF_030222135.1). Lineage (NCBI taxonomy): Eukaryota > Metazoa > Chordata > Mammalia > Primates > Aotidae > Aotus > Aotus nancymaae. The sequence continues at coordinate 4,888,482 of NW_026988576.1, read as the reverse complement.
GTAGTCCCAGCTACTCAAGAGGCTGAGGCAGGAGCCACTTGAATCTCGGAGGCAGAGGTTGCAGTGAGCTGAGATCGTGCCACTGCACTGTACCCTAGTGACACAGTGAGACTTTGCTCAAAAAAAAAAAAAAAATTTTGGAGTTTTTTGTTTGTTTTTGCAGCTTCTAATCTCTATTGTATAAAGTGCTTATTGGTTTGTAACCCATTTCAGTCACTACTCACTCTATAGAAAAAGTTGACAAGTACTCCCTCACTTCGCGTTGCTGCAAACTATGCCTGATAGTTCTTGTTTCCTGGGACAGTGTTTGCTAGCAGTTGTAGAATAGATATTGTACTTAAATAAGGTTTTCAGGTTCATACCATAGAAGGGGAAATATTTCCTTTAATTTTTTCAGCCTGTTCCACTGAGCATTAGTAGGTGAACATGGAAAATATCATATACATTTTTCCTTTTGGTAGCTGGATTTTGTTGCATTATTGCCACTTTTTTTTTTTTTTTTTTTGTAGAGCAGGATGTTTGTATGATAAGTCACTATGTTCATTCAAAACCTCATGAAAATCTTTGCAAAAAGCTGCCAAATTAGTCAACCTGCAAATGTCTTCACATGATATATAAAGATGACCATTAACCAGCAAATGGCTATATTCTAAAACCTTCCAGAAAGGTTGCTGAGAAAACATCTTCCTTTAGAAGTGATTGCTTGCTGGTTGTGTTCATTTCTTCAACCTGAAAACATCTCTGCTGCAGTTGCACCCGTGCTCATGGGTTCAAGGGGGACTCTCCCTCCTCATCCCTTCTCTGAGTGGTGTTGGAAATGCTGTCTACAACCTCAGAAATCACTTATGCTGTTTCGAAGCAGGGGCTTCAGCATGAAGGGGTTGGAGAGGTGGGGTAGGCCATGAAGAGGTAGGAGAAAGCCCGAGTTTGTGCATGTGTAAACCCTCAAAGAAAGGCACTTGCTGCTTGGTTTTCTCTGCAGGACTTTAGTGACCACTTTTTTTATTCTTTTCCTTTTTGTCTTGTTCAGTAAAGCCAAAGTCATTGGCTTTATTTTTGACTGCCAACTGTCCGTGCAGATTCATGAGAAGACAAGATATTCAACAAGGCGTCTGGGCCTCCCTTTCCATCCCTCAGGGCAGCCTGTGGTCCCTGGGAAATTTCAGAGGGTTTTGTTTTGATCCTTTATTTGCTTTCAATTAGACTCCCATGAAGCTCTCCTAGGAGGGAAAGGCTTTCTTGCCAGGGTTGACTTGTTTTCTCAGTAGTGGGAATGGCACAGTGATGTGTTGGGAGATCATCCTTCATGGGTTTCTTGTGTTTCTGCTCGTCTTCTGAGAAAAACCCCGACTGCCCATTGGTGACTGTCTTTTCAATGGTCTGTACAGGGAATAGTCTTGGAAAATAGAGATAGTGTCTCCCTTGGAGCAAAAGACAGGCATGCTTACTGTTCTGTATTATTAAGATAATGCACCTCTCTGGAATACCTCCAATTCTGAAGGTTTTATCAAATATTTGTGTTCCCTAAGCTCATTCTATACTATTAACACAGCTCACTGCCTGGGCAAGCATCACCTGACCCTATTTACACTTTCTTTGGAGTGTTGAGGCATGGCGAAACAGCACAAATGCTGACACTCTGGCTACAGCTATTACTGTGAGTACTAGACTGTCCTTTCTGGACCCAGGAATCTTGTCTGTTTTGCCAGCATTCCTGAGACTGTCACAGCTGACATGGTAGTTCAAAAGTAGGGCAAACACACAGATGCTTCCTGATTCTTGATACTGTTTCCTAAGAGAATTATGCTGTGGGGAAACGTGGGAGAGAAGGAAAAAAAGTTATTTTATCTCCACCATGTGTCCTTCTCACTGCAGCCCTTCCTCTAAATCAATGTTAAGTAATATGAGAAATGGGACAAGGATGGAAGGGCTAGATGGAGGGTCCGATGGAGTGTGATGTGGAGGCAGCCTGGAAAAGACAAGTGTCAGAGCAGAGGAAGTCCCAAGTGGCTTTGGAAGGGATGGAAGGACAATCGGCCAACTTGACCCTGATAGGACCTCATGGCTGGACCAGTCTTTCTTTTCTCACATGGTTTCTAATTTGTAAGGGATGCTTACAGGCTGTTTATCAATTGTCTTCAACTATATATAATGTGTAGAGCTTGAATAGTGAAAACTTCTAGATGTGGGGGAACATAGGGTAGAAGAGCATTTGGGAAATGGCTTACCTGGAGCATTTTTCAAAAGCATTGATTGGCCTTGGGCTTTGTGGCATCATGATTATAACATAAAGTGGAATTTTAAATACATTTTTTTCCCTTAAAACGTAATGATCTGTGTACCCAGGGTGAGAGCAAGCCCTTGGCCAAGGCGTGTATGTTCAGACAACAAGGACTTCCTGGGAGTCTAGTCTTGCAGATTTTCTCAAGTTCAGAAGCATTAGTTACATTTTTCCAAATATTACAATACATTCATTGTCCCCCTTGGCTCTGGAAGCGAAGGAGAAGGATTTTCTTTTTGTTTATATCCAAGAAGGAAATTCTAAACTTCTCCTTTCTTCTTCCCTATATATAAATATATTTCTTAATTCTAATATTTGTGTAAAGAAAGCAAAGGAAGCTTATTCGGAAATAGACATAATCCAGGCATTTAAAATATTCAGAATGTTTCCCCCCTCATCTGAAACAGGAAAATGTCACAGTTTTTACTGAACGCCCAAATTAAGAGTAAAATACTTGGAAAAATAGTAGCAAGACCACTTCTGGATGGCTAAAATGTGCATTGCTGTGGGGCAAATAGTCTCCTTTTTATTCTCTATTAAATTCAGGTGAAGTGATCAGCTTCAGTTATACTTATTTTCTGCTTTGTTTTTGAATTCTCTCAAGTTGTAAGTTTTTGCCTCCATGCTTGTCTTTGAGTGTGATGATAAATAGAACCTCTATTTAATTCTGTGGTTTTGCATTAGGGTGGCAGTTCCTGAAGAATACTGTCACCTCTGTCAGCATGGAATTTTTGTTTCCAATTATAATGATTCTCTAAATAATTTGAAAGAACAATAATTAGATCTAGGTTTATTTTTTACTTGCTGTGTGTGGTCTTCTTATCCTGTAGCCTTCTAATTTAATCAAGTAAAGTTATTTCTAAGCTCCTAATTTGTACGTTTTCTGCACTGAAATGCTGACACTGTATTGACCTGATTCTGTAACTTTTGCCATCCCAGGCTCATCTACCTTAGACTTTGTGTCTTTTTCTCCTGTCTTTTTCTCTGCACAGCTGGTCTTGTCCAGACCACCCATCTGGGTTTAAACTTTTAGTTTCTTTTCATAACACAGACTAGGAAATTCGAATGAACATTTAATTGATAAATCACATGATATTTAGTTTGCCTCATTAATTGACCAGTTCAAATATACTTAAATGAACCCTAGCATGACCTCCTATTCGCTCCAAGGATCATTCGGTATTTGATTATTTTACACCTGTCAGCAGGAGTTGGTTTGGTGAAAATTTTGGTGTCCATCAGCTGGTCAGTTCCAGTTTGTGAAAAAGCTCATCTCATGGCAGCGTGCATGGGAGCTGTGATGGCACCACATATGAAACTGCATATGCAAGTGTGGGTGGAGTTATTGATGATTTCGCATAGGTGGAAGTGTATCACTTTAGGTTTTCAAATGGTTCTACTCTTGACTCATTTGCTGTTAGATGTGGAAAGAAGTGATGCATTATTTCTTTGCGTCTGTCAAATAGAGACTCTAATATCCATTTTCCTAATGAGTGGCTATTAGAAATACAAATAAATAATAGATACAAGGTTTCCAAATAGAGTGTGAATTTCAATGAATATTTATGAAACAGCATTTTTAACAACCTTATTGAGATCATAATCTACACAATACACCGTTTGCCATTTAAAGTATATGATTCGACGGTTTTTAGTTGGTTTACAAATATATGCAATCATCACCACAACCCAATTGTAGACCATTTTTATCACTCTAAAAATAAACCCCAAACTCATTTGCAGTTATGCCAATCTGCTTTGAGTGCTTGACCATCACCGATCTAATTTCTGCCTCTACGGATTTGCCTGTTTTAGACATTTCATATAAATTGAATCATACAATATATGACAATTTGCGACTGGCTTCTTTTCACTTAGTATAATGTTTTCAAAGTTGATCCATGTTGTAGCAGGTAACAATATTTTATTTATTTTTATATTTTATGTGTTTTGAGACAGAATTTCGCTCTGTCACCCAGGGTGGAGTGCAGTGGCACAATCTTGGCTCACTGCAACCTCTGACTCCCCAGTTCAAGTGATTCTCATGTCTCAGCCTCCCGAGTAGCTGGAACTACAGACATGTGCCACCACACTCAACTAATTTTTGTGTTTTCAGTAGACAAAAGGTTTCTCCATGTTGGCCAGGCTGGTCCCCAACTCCTGACTTCAGGTGATTCACCTGCCTCGACCTCCCAAAGTGCTGGGATTACAGGCATGAGCCAATGTGCTTGGCCTCTTTTTATTTTTGAATGATCTTTCATTGAATGGTTATATTATCTTTTATTTATTCAATCATCAGTTGATGGATATTTGAGTCATAGCAATATTTTGATTACATTATTTTGAAATAGCATATTTGCATGGTAAAAATTAAAATGAAACAAGAAGTTACACACTGAAGATTCTCATTCCCATTTCTCTCCCCACTCATTCTGTATCAATAACTGTGTTTTTTTCCACTCATCCTTTATGCAAAAGCAAGATATACAAATAAACATTCTTATTTTCCTTTCTTTTTTATGCCAAATATAGCACCCTATATACACTCCTGTATGAAACTTTATTTAACATATCTTGATATGCTCTCCAAGTCAGTCCATACAGATAGTCTTCACTTTGTTTTTAAACAGCATTATTTAGGTGTACTTTATATAAAATAAACAGCACGGATTTGCTGTATATACAGATTGATGTTTAGACATATGTATACAGCCATGAAACCATCACCAAAATCAAGATAATGAATATATCCACCACCCACAAAACTTTCCTCCTGACCTTTTATAATTCCTGCTTCTCTTTCCTGTCCTCAGGCAACCACTGATCTCCTTTCTGTCACTCTACATTGGTTTGCATTCTCTATAATTTTATATAAACACAATCATGCAATGTGCACTTTGTTTTGATCTGGCTTCTTTCACTAAGTGTAATTGTTTTTGAGAGCATTCATGTTGCCGCATGTGTCAGTACATTTTTTTGTTATTGCTATGTGGTATAGCGTTGCATGGATATACCACAATTTGTTTATTCATTCACCTGTGATGGACATTTGGACTGTTTCCAGTTTCTGGCTATCACAAATAAAGCTGCTGTGAATATTAGTGTACACTTTGCATATGAACAAATTCATCGTTTCTTTTTAGTAAATACGTAGGAGTTAAATGACTAGATTGTATGGTTAGTGCACATATACCTATTTAAGAATTTGCCAAACTGTTTTCCACTGTAGTTGTATCATTTTACACTTCTACTGCAGTGCACAGGAATTCTGGGTCCTCCACAATTTTGTTTACACTTTTATTGTCATTCTTACTAATTTTAGGCATTCTAATATGCACATAGTACTTTTTCATGGTGGTGTTAATTGCTTTCCATAATGACTTACGATGTTAAGCATCTTTTCATGTGCTTATATGCATGTATCTTTTTCAATGTAGTGTCTTAAAATCTATTCATCTTCATTTACTCAGTGATTTTATTATTAAATCTTGAGAATTTTTACTATGTTCTTTTACCAGAGACATCATTTACAATTTTTTTTTTCCAGCCTGTGGCTTGTCTTTTCATGCTCTTAACAGTGTCTTTGGGGACCATAAGTGATTTAAATGCTACCCAATTTATCAACTAGTTCTAACTAATTGTAAGTTTGGTATCATACTGGAGAAAATCTTCTCCTAGTCCAAGATCACAGAGACTCTCATTGTCATTTTTTTCTGTTTTATAGCTTTAGGATGTATGTGTTGGTCTCTGATCCATTGAGTTAAGTGAGGACTTACTGTGTATATATAAAGAAGTTCATCAGAAAAAAAGAGGAGCTTTATAGTTTATAAGGCTTGATAAATATTTTTTCTCCAAATACACTACTTACATAATCAAATTCAAATCTCCGTGTATTTTATCCCCCACATTTAAAACACCTTTCTCTTTCTTCATAGTTCTACCCAGAGAACTGAAACTCTATTAAGGGCAGTGGCTGCCCATAGGAGATAACAAGAGGTGGCTGTTGGAGCTGCAGGTTCAGATGTTCCTAAAAACAGTGAAGCAGGTCACACTCACTTGCTCCTTGGGATCCAAGTGGCCATTCTTTACGTAGATTGTTTAGGTTTTAGGTTTTTTATGGTTTTGTTGATCATGACTCATCTCTTCTGTATCCCAGGATCTCTATTGGAAGATTCTCTCCACCTCAGTGATAAAAATTACATTGTTGTGAATGGAAAGGAAGAGAGTTGATTAGGAGCAGTTTCAAAATTATTCCTTATCCATATCTATGCAGGCTAGAATGGAAACATTCAGAAGCAGAGACAGTTAAGATCTCAAATCAATGTAGTTAACTTTTACACATCATAGGGAAAAGAATTACTTTTTTCTTTATTTCAACCACCTTTCAAATTATAGTTTCAACATGAAGTAAGGATTTAAATTAAATTTAAATAATATGCACAATAATTACTTTTCTGCATAACACAACCTAGGAAAATATTGTAAAGACAAATTACTGGGAAATCAGCAAAGCTTTCTTTTTTATGACAATAAAGATTAGAATTCTCCAAGTACTTTAGCAAGAATAAGAATCTGGCTCAACGATGACATAAAAATAACAGAAACATTATAGGAAATTGCTTGTAGGTGATTATAAAATACCTGTAGCTTGTAGGAACATCTCATGATTTATTTGTCACTGCTAGGAGGCTAAAAGGACTAATCTAAAGCCATTTATAATTGTATTTATAAAATTGAGATGGATGAGTGTTTAGGAGGGTCATTGTGTGTAAACATATAGGAATAATCAATTTCATTACCCATGATCCAATCACTATATTGGAAAAATATTTATCTTTATAAGGTTAAGTTCATTTTTCATGTCACCCCTAATGATTCCATCAGAAATTATCTCTCTCAATTTCTCAGACTATTATCTTGACCTCAAAATGTATTTCTATTTTTAGTCTGATTTTATCAGTCTTCTCATTTAGAAGATGCGAGTCAAACGTCATCATCAATAGCAACCACTGAAAATAATAATGATTTCAACTCTAATTCCATGCACAGTCACCACAACCGAGAGACTGAGGGTTATTATCCAGCACCGCATACCAACAGAATAACGTGTGTCACAGACGTGTGAGTAGAACTGAAATGAAGCAGCCCGTTTGTGGTCACTGATAGGTAAGGCATAGTATTAGGCATAGTTGTGAAGACAAAGAAATAGAAACGAGTCCATGATCTCCTAGAACTTCTCTTTTGGTTTAAGACGCAAGAAAAAGTTACTTGTACACATATGATGAACATAAATCACGTCAATGAATCCTAAAACATGGTAGGAGCAGTGCCACCAGGAAGTGCAGGAGTTGAGAGGCTCTGGCATCACTGGGGAGCAATAGTGGGGGCTTCGTGAAGGGGTTATCTGAGATGCAAAAGGCCAGCGAGCAGCCTGAGAAGCGCATCCCAGCTGTTGGAAGAGGAAGGGCTGGCTGGACAGAGCTCAGCTTGTGCTTGAAGAGTGAGCAAGGAGTCAAGTGTGCTAATGTCCTGATTTGGAAAATACTGAGATGGTGAGAAATGAAGCTGGCCGGCTGGTGGGGCCACAGCATGGAGGTCTTCAAATACTTGGATACAGGGTTTGAACCTATATTCTTATCTGTACTGACTTAGGACAGGTTAAAGTGTACATTACCAAATTCTTAATGCTTCAGCAATCTTTATCAAATACTGTTTTCCTTCTACTTACAAAGCCAAAGAAGGACAAGAAAGGAATAGAGGAATGTGTCTAGAATCAAAGTCAAGATCTCCAGATTCTAGTACCCCTGTGTTGCTACTTAATTAAATGAACTAGTGCAAATCATGTTATTCTTCTGTAGTTCAGCTTTGCATTCAAAGATCATCATCAATAGCAACCATTGAAAATGATAATGAAATCGACTCTAATTTCATGCACTGTGACCACAACTGAGAGACTGAGGGTTATCATCCAGCACCGCATACCAACAGAATAACGTGTGTCATGACACAGACATGTGAATAGAACGGAAACGAAGCAGCCAGTTTGTTGGTCACTGATAGGTAAGTCACCGTATTGGCACAGTGGTGAAGACAAAGAAATAGAAGACAAGGCCGGGCGCGGTGGCTCAAGCCTGTAATCCCAGCACTTTGGGAGGCCGAGGCGGGTGGATCACGAGGTCAAGAGATCGAGACCATCCTGGTCAACATGGTGAAACCCCGTCTCTACTAATACAAAAAATTAGCTGGGCACGGTGGCGCGTGCCTGTAATCCCAGCTACTCAGGAGGCTGAGGCAGGAGAATTGCCTGAACCCAGGAGGCGGAGGTTGCGGTGAGCCGAGATCGCGCCATTGCACTCCAGCCTGGGTAACAAGAGCGAAACTCCGTCTCAAAAAAAAAAAAAAAAAAAAAAAGAAATAGAAGACAAGTCCATGATCTCCTAGAGCTTCTCTTTTGGTTTAAGAGGCAAGAAAAACTTACTTGCACACACTGGATGGTAACACTGATATGTAACTCAATATTTCTTTTAAAAAAGTGGAAACAATAAATGCTCAAAAAACAAAAGTTAGCATTTAGGGATATCAAGACTACTGTTGTCATCATTGTCATTCTGCAAGCTCTCCAGAAAAATCCACGCTAGTACTTACAGATGGAGGGCTACCTTCAGCCATCCATCCATTCAGCTCTGCCCCAGGTGCCCAAACTGCAGGCTTCGTGGAGCTTACATTCTAGTGGGGAAGTATAATTGGTTGCTAGGGATGCCATAGCACTGCAGACTGGGTGGCATAAATCAGAGAATGTGATTTTTCACAGTTCTGGAGGCCAGAGGTTTGAGATCAAGGTGTTAATAAGGTTGCTTCTTCTGAGGCCTCTCTCTTGGACTTGTAGATGGCTATCTTCTGTTTGTGTCTTCACAAGGTCCTCTCTGTATATGTGCATGTCTGTGTGCATGTGTGTGCTAATCTCCTCTTCATAGAAGGACATCAGTCATATTGGAAGGGGGCTTACACATATGATCTCATTATACCTTAATTACCTCTCTAAGGCCCTGTCTTCAAACACATTCACATTCTGAGGAACTGGGTGTGACAGCATCAACATATGAATTTTTCAGGGACACAATTCGGCCCATAACAGAGAAATAAATAATAAACAAGTAAACAAAGAATAAACGGAATAACATGCTGCAGACTCATGTGAGTAGAATTGCTATAGAGCAAAGGACGCAAACACCACCGGGCTTCGAAAGACAGACAAAGCGGACTGTCCCTGAAGGAGGGCAGCAGTGGAGGTATTGTGAGATGAGACAAGCTCTGTGTGTTTGAGACTGAACGTGCACCAGTTGGAGGGCTTGGTTTTTGTCCCTGTAGCTCAGGGGCACAGTGCAAAGGTGTTTGAACCACTTCTATCAAAAGGGCTCCTGGCTAGAGCTGCTGAGGGTGCGCATGCCTCCAGGAGAGTCTGCCTCTGGGAATTGTCTGGCTCCGGTGGTGTCCTCAGACAGCCTGGGGGTGCCTCCCATCCCTCCCCAAGAGGAGCTCAGCACAGCAGGGCTGAAAGAAGGAAGGGCATGGCCACAGGCAGCTGAAAGTGTAATAGTCTCAGTTAAGGGAAATTCAGGAGAGAGATTCCTGGAAATAGGGGGTGGCCTCGGACAAACCCCTCAAAAACACCATAGAGTTACCTATTTGTTGCTGCTTCTGGAAACTGCTTGATTGCACCAGGGACTGCCAAATAACAACTTTTCTCTCCTTTCCTTTTCTTCCCCAACCCCACTTCCACTTGGAGAGCTGGGAGGCATGGGGTGGGCAGGCAGAGAGGCAGGGAGCACAGTGAGGCAGGCAGGGGCTCTGGGATTTCTGACTGTTCCTCGGGGGACTGAAGATTTTTACTGATGGGAATGAGAGAGTTACTGTGTTGGGGAGAGTAGTAGCGTGATTATTTGAGTGTCAGGACACAGATGAGACCTGACTGACAGCTCGCTTTAGATGAGGGGAGGGAGGAAGCAGGGGCAGAGTAGGTTTTCTGGGGGTGGCAGGCAGGAGCATCAGCATGGTTTTCCCCATGTACTTTGGGGAAGGCCTGGTCTTTTAAAATACTGGTTTTACCTCTTAAGAAAAGACTGGTTATCTAAATCACAGCTCCACAAACCCTTTCTGTCAAGGGCCAGAGAGAAAATAGTTTAGGCTTTGTTGGCCAAGAGCAACATCAGGGATCTTACGCAGGTCCTTACAGAACAAGCTAGGAAATGTATCTGCATCCATTTTTCATTGATGAAATTCAAAACATAATAATGGAGCACGCATTTTTGTAATGCAGGTCTTATGGAAGAATGAGATTCTTTTCTTAAGGGGAATATCGTTTTCTTCACTGGAGTTAAAGTTAGGGTTCCCATCACAAATCAACTGTAAATGTTCATCTGTATCAGCCATTCTTAGATTGAGGGCAGAACAGAAAGACGGGCAGCTGGTTCTTTTGGGCCCACTGATGAGCCTGGCCTAAAAAAATAAGTTTTACTTAGCTTTGTTATTCCATTTACAAAAGTGGAATGAATAGAAAGGGATGGTACCGCTGGCAGAAAGTGAATTATATTTGCTGAGGCCCTCTGGGGTAATGGATAATCCCTATCCTCTCAGAGAAAGGGCAAACAGGGCTTGGTTTTCTCTCTTCAGTGTGATTCCATGAGAAGCAAGAATCAGAACAGCTAGACATTTCCCATGATACTAAAGTAAGTTTTTATTTTTCTGTGTACCCTTTCATAATTACTAACACCCAAGAAAGTGCAAATATTAGTCAGCCTCCTCGCGGTTTGTGGCAGGACATGAATGGAGTTGTGTAAATGCCACAGTTTTGAATGCGACAAATATTATTGACTTCTAGGTTACAAATCGTGTGTGTGTGTGTGTGTGTGTGTGTGTTTGTGTGTGTCGTGGGGTGGAATGAAGAACACAGGAAAAAGAAGAGGGGCAGAATAACAGATTAGATAAAGTAAAATGGTCTGGGGAGTGCTGGGACAGGGGATAGCTTGAAAAGTTTAGACACAGGATTCGCCGCATTTGTAAATGATGGCTCAAATATTTCACAGATCCAATAACGTTTCTTGACATTTCTGTACCTCAGATATAGCAGCTTTAGAAATAGATACAAAAGTGAGAATCTTAATGGGAGAAGAATATTAGCGCATTTCCCATGAGTTATTGCACCTTGAATTGGCAAGAGTTGTGGATTGTTAATAATTCCAATCACCCAGCCCTTTAATACAGTCATTATTAGACCTCTTCATTATTGATGCTATTGACTACAGGTACCTTGTAATTTCTGTTGTATTCAGATCACCTGTTATTCTTTTCTAACTTTTTAGAAAGTCAGTTGTGTCAGTGTACAGTTCTCTTTGTGAAGAATAAAAGCTATACATGAAGGAATCTTCAAAAAATGCAGTAGAAATAAATTCTATTTAGTTTAGGAAACACTTGCTATTTTATTAAAATTTCCTACACTGTATAGTCAGAAACAGAAAAAAAAAACACTACTGTTATGTGTACTCATTTTATTTGTTAGTGTTTAACACTGCTATATCTGAAGTCACCCTGTTATAATTCTTAAATCTTCAGCAAATATTTATTAGTCACTTACTGAGTTTGTAATCACACTATGAATTCTAAGGTTTCCATAGCTTTTGAAGGAATTCTCCTTTCTACAATATTTCAGTCTTGATAAAAATTGTTATTATTTATTTTTAGGTGATACATCAATAGGATGTAAACTGTGTTTTCATAAACATACCAACCATTGAAGTAATTGCATAGTTTTTCCTTCAAAGATGAGAACTTTGCTATTTTTACCTACATTTCATTCAACTCAATGAATTAATCTTTTCCAACCGTACTCTGTTTATTTTAGTGTAGTGTAGCACATTTAAACGTATTTATTTTCTTTTACCAATGCATAATTTTTTATTTTCTGGTTTGTCAGTTTTGATTTTTTACCTCAAACTTTAGGTAGCATTAAGAAAAAAATATGTATCATACAATTTGAGCATTTTTAGAAATGCAAAAATCCAAGTTCAACTTTCCAACCAATGGAGAAATTTTCTGCACCAGACCCTTAGATAAACACATCGAATGACAGGAAACGTATAAGAAAGCATATTTAATTTCTGTTAATTTCTTTTTGTTAGAAAGGCAGATAGGACAGAGAAGGAAATTGATTGACTTAGATATACATCAGTTAACTCTTCAAAGTCTGGAATAAATTTAGAATTTTAAGGTGCACACTCCTGATGTATAAATTTGAATATCACTGTAAGTGAATGTCCTTATATCAGTACTCACCTGTGTTTTTTAAATTGTGAAACCAGTGAGGCATTATGATGATTGGTATCCCTCTGCAGTTAAAAAATAATCCTAATAGTGTTAAATATTCCATTCATCCAACATAAAGTTCTAAAATTTTTATGCCTTATAGAATTACTTGAGCACCCTAAAAATCCCATATCCATGTCACAACCAATATTAAGTCCAAATACTATCAGTCCTTTTCTTTTTAATAGTCTTCATTTTTTAAGAGTAGTTTTTAATTTACAGCAAAACTGAGCAGAAAGTACAGAGAATTTCCATATCTGACCCCACTTGCAAACGTGTGCAGCCTCCCCCACTATCAACATCTCGCACCAGAGAGGTACATTTGTTACAGTCAATGAACATACACTGGCACATCAGCATCACCTAAAGTCCTCAGACGGTTCCAATGTGCAGCAAAGTTTAAAACCACTAGTCCCGGAATCGGATGTAAACAGAGTTGACTGTGCACTGGTTTGCATCTTGTAGCTACGGTTGGTGTTTACAACTCATTTCTGCTGGTGGGTTGTGAGTCTGTGAGTGATCAGTGCCCACGTCACACTTCCTGTTAAGTATTGTGAATACCACACAGGATATGACTATGAAATCCATCTTGCAAAGTACTCCTGGAACCATTATCACGTTATGTGAACACCCTTATGGAGTACAGGCCTTTGCCTGTTATAGATGCGAATGGTCTCTGTGAGTGGGTTCAGACGTTCTACTTTAACCAGCCGTGTTTATATGCAGAATCAAATGTCCGGGACAGATTTGCAACCAAAGTCTGATTTATAAATTACTTCTGAAATGTATTCCTCTTCTGCCAGAGTTATTTTTAGGTTCAAAGTGGAGGTAGGAAAGGCGGGGTAATGAGGCAGCAGTGAGAACTCTATGACTTTAGCCACTCCCAATATGATGTTCATAAGTCTTGCAAGAACTGACGACTGGTAGGAACCACAGGAGGTAAAATTCAGCCACATGAAGGAGGATACCTCCCGCGGCCCTCGGCTTGCCTTCTGTGGCCAGGTCTGCTCAAGAGAGCTTCACGTGGTTTCACCATACCAGTGAAATGGAGCCAATGGAACTGTATTTAACTTTTTTCATAATTTCAGCCTTCCCAGCATGAGTCAAGACGTCCTAAACATCTTGAAATGAAGTCCTAAACTTCCTGAAAAGAATAATCTGGAAATATCAATAAAGCATCTTCAGATAGTTTCACAGGGAAAGAGAAAAAGAAAAAAAAAAAACAAAGCTTACAATAGCACAGAACTGTCTGAATCATTTCTGAATTAGTAACACAAAGAAAATTTTCATTTCTTTTTAATTATATTCTTTACACATATTGAAAGACAGGCTTATAAAACAGTATAATGCTGTTCACTCAGGAAAATTACAGGCTTGCCATTAGGCCAGAATTATAGTTGATTTCCCTAATAAGAATATTTTAGCTCATTTAGTATCCTTTGGATGGATCTATCTGTCTGTCTGTCTATCTATCTATCTATCTATCTATCTATCTGTCTATCTATATATCTATATGAGTGCTTAATTGATCCTGTTTTTCTGAACAGTGAAACAGACAAGGTAATTTATTTTATCTGACCACAGTATACACTCTGTATGCTTTCTATGTACTCAATTATGTTTCTGCTAATACTATTTCTTATATATGATATTTCTGGTAATTAATAGCATTAAAATGTGAGCAATAGTTAATATTGAACTATATTTTTGTTTCTGTTGTTAAAGACAGGGTCTCGCTTTGTCATTCAGGCTGGAGTGCAGTGCACAATCATATCTCATTGCAGCCTTGAATTCCTGGGCTCAAGCAATCCTCCTGATTTAGCTTCCAGAGTAGCTGGGACTACAGTTGTTCATCACCATGCCCAGGTTATTTTTTGTGTTTTTTTGTAGAGACAGGGTCTTGCTATAGAGACCAGGCTGGTTTTGAACTCCTGTGTTAGAGATCCTCCCTTCACAGCCTCCCTAATGCTGGGATTTCAGGCATTCACCATGATGCCTGGCCACATTAAACTGTATCATGACTCCACCATCCTCCACGACTCCTCTGTCCATTTCTACCGTCATTCCTTCAGCCAGCCAGCATGTGACTCTTTCTTTCTTCCATTCACTCAAGAATTTGCTGAACACCCCTGTACACAAGACACTGTTCAGTCACTGAGACTTCAGAGATGAGTGAGATGCAACCACTCTCTTCAAGATGCACATGATCCAACTCTGAGGCTGACAAGGAAGACAACAATGGTGACCATGTGTGATTAGTCATGTGTGGTTAGAGGTTGCACTAGCTTTAGAAAGGATGGGGCTCTAATGGCAGGCAGCTGGGAGACATGGACACATTTTAGTCAAAGGAGGGATCCGATGGATGTTTTGTTTTGAGTGTTATTTGCTCTTAAGAGGAATTCTCTGCTGGCAATGTGAGCAGATGGGGTGGACATAGATCAGAACAGAAGCCACCATTTCAATTAAAGAAGAAAACATAAATCCTGAAATAACTCTATTGTAAGAGAAAGGAGGGGAAGAAGCATACAGAGAAAAACAGGGAGATGAAATCAAAGGAATTATTGAATGGATAGAGAAAGTAAATAAAGAAAGGGACAAGCAATGGCCTTCGTGAATTGTGGTAGCATTAGTCTAAGGAGGCGATAACCACTGCCCTGACAGTATTTTGGGCCTTTCACTTTCTTACTTTTCGCAATGGCTCTGATCTATTTCCATCATGTCTGTTTACAGTTGACTGTTTGCTCCGTGCCAGTGCTGTTCTGCATGAATCAGTTCATTTGATCATCAGCATAACCCCAGCAATAGGTTTTATTATTTCCATTTCAAAGGGGAGGAAACTGAGGCACAAAGAATTTAAGTCTTTTCCCCTTTGTCCGGCATTGTTCAAACCCAGCAGACCAGGGCAGAGCCCCCATGCTTCAGATTGTCTCAGCCTGGCACCAACAGTACCATCCACAGAGATGGTGATGTGCAAGTTGTCTCTGAAATTTAGCAGGGAGGCAGCTCTGTCTGGAGCCTGTACTCATGAACGCTGCCCCATACAGCCTCCGGGGAGGGAGGAAACTTCAGGCAGACATGTTTGGTTTTGAATGTGTTCAACCTGACATACCTGCAATATATGCTAGTAGAGGCATTCTCATAAAGACCCTACAATGTGGGGAAGATTTATAGATGAGGGAATCATTATTGCATGAATAAGAATGGAGGTCAAGTACAGATGAAGGTTCACAGGGAAATAATAGTAAGAAGAGAGAGACCGGTTAGGTAGCAAATCCTGATGATGCTGTACAGCAGTGGCTTTCAAACCTGGATGCACATAAGCATCACCTGGGGACTTCAATCATTCCTTATGTTCAGGCTCCATTCTTGACTAATTAAATCAGAATGTCTGGGCATGAGACCCAGGTATGGGCATTTTAAAATCTCCCCAAGGTAATTCTAAGATGCAGTTTAGTTTAAGTGTCATTGATCTAGAACTGTTATTCTTATATTCTCATGTGCGTCAGAATCACCTGGAGGGCTTATTAAAATACAGATTACTGGGCCTGCCCCGAAGTCAGATTCTTCAGATGTGTCAAAATGTCTAAGGACTGGAAAGCACTGTTGTAATTCCAATTTTATATGACTCTTCCTTATAGAGATGTTTCAGTCAAAAATTGAAAAGTGAATTTTAACAACTTTTCCTTACATCTAAGAAATCTTCCATCACTGTCTTTTGGGAATAAGTATCCCCCTGTAACAGGGATGAGAAATATCAACATATTAATTATTCTACTAGAATACAAATTTCATATGATCAAGGACGGCCTGTTTTAGTCACTGCTCTACCCTAGGCTTGGAACTGCACCTGGCTTATGGTATATGTTAGTACTATTTGTTAGGTAAATAAATACTGCAAAACTCTATAAAGTTTTTAATTCGTCCATTCTATACATCTGACACTGTGTGGCTCGAACTGTTCCTGCTGTGAAAACAGGTAAATACAACTCCCGTGGTTTCTGTTTTCGTGAATGGAACTTACAAACTAGAGTTAGGGATGCAGTGCAAACATACTGATAAATATGTGATAATTTGGCCTATTTTTGCTTCTGTTGATAAACAATTATTTTATTTTCCTTTTAATCTTTAGTCACTGGTTTGATAAAATTGTTGCATAGAATACTTTCCTTACATGTGGTAGTTACTTTGTGTTTTAGGATTAAACACAGTTAAATTATATACATATCTATGTCTAATGTGAAGTGGCTATTATAATGGGACAGATAGGTATACAAAGTTAGAAAACTTGGTGATTTCACAGTACTCTTGAAAGCATTAAGAATGTTAATAAAGTCAATAGATTGTTTAAAGGATGTGTGAATTAGTGTCACAGTCTGAAGTTTATGGACTGATTTTGCCAGTGCCTCTGGGACAATGCACTGAACAAGGTCTTATGTAGATTTTATATTCCTAAAGACTAGTTTTGAAAGCCACATAAGTGTAAATGACTATTTAAAAGTTAGAAAGATTGTAGTCCGTTGACCCAGAACTTTAACAAGTTCTGTTTCAGGAGTATAATCTCAGATCCTAATTATACAAGATTGATGAAGACCTTAAAATTTTCCTTAATTATCTTAATAACACATCCACCAACTGATAATCTGGCTTTGGAGCAAACTCCTCTCATTTCACAAACCTCTCCCCCAGACACATTATTTCCCTTTTTTACACCAATGACTTCTTTATATTGGATTGTCATCCACCCTCTAGTTTTCATCACCATTCTCAACAACTCTGGAGGGAAGATAAGAAGTGTAGTCTCTTGTTTATATTTGTTATTTTCTCTCATTAAGGTGAGCTTAATGCCTTTTTTTTTAAGAATGAAATTTCCTCAATCTTCTCTCCAATAATATAGTTTTCAGTTTCTTTTCATATTCATAGTTTCTCATATAACAAATATTTGAGATTTCCTCCAATTCTGCTCCCTTTGAATCAGATACATACAAATGTATTGATAGGTAGATTATAAATGCAGGTATAGATAACTTTTTGTACATACACATATTCACATGCATTTCTGTTAATTTTGCTCACTCAGAATCGACATCTGTGTTCCAGATGTCTTATCAACTTTTCTCCTTTATTTCCCAATTGCTAATGAATGCCCTCCTTTCCCATGCTTGCTTAGGGTAGCAGAGTTTCAGAATGGTTACTGTATTTTCACAATTACAAGAAATGCCATTAGTGACATTTCTGTTTAGCACTGTCACTTTTCTTTCTTGGTATAAGACTCCAAAAGAGTTGATAGCCAAGAGTGATCACGGACTCCTAGGATGAGCATGGTGTCTGTTAGATATGAAGTATTTATGAAAGGTTATGATATGTTCATTTTTTTCTAAAGATAAGATTGATAATTCCATCAGAATCTCCAAGTGTTCCTGACCCACAAAATATTAAGAATCAGTGATGTACAGGCATTTGGTTCTGGATGGTGACATCTTAAAACATTGCAAATCTTTTCCTCTTCTTCAATTATGTGTGATTGTAATTTTTATCAGTCTCCCCAAGTCCATTCTGGAGTAACATGGAATATTAATGCACAATTACCCTGGCAAATATTTTAATTCGTAGGCTGGGAGTTGTTTTTCTGAGCATTTGTTAAGTATTATTTAATAAGGGCTGCAGACGACCCGCTCTCTACTACAGCTGATTGTGGGCCAGTTAAAGGGCTTATGCCTGGCAATTCAGTTAGCCTCTTGAGCCTCAGATTTTTTTTTTCTTTGAGGTAGAACTTCACTCTTGTCGCCCAGGCAGGAGTGCAATGGCGAGATCTTGGCTCACTGCGACTTCTGCCTCCTTTCTAGTGATTCTCTTGCCTCAGCCTCTCAAGTAGCTGGGATTACAGGTGCCTGCCACCATGCCCAGCTAATTGTTGAATCTTTAGTAGAGATAGGGTTTCACCACATTGGCCAGGCTGGTCTCAAATTCTTGACCTCAGGTGACCCGCCCGCCGCAGTCTCCCAAAATGCTGGGGTTACAGGCAGACTCTTTACATATAAAATGGGAGTAATGTCATTTTCATGTGTTTGTCAGAAAATTAAGTTAAGGAGCATGCCTGAAAGACTCAAGATTCCCCTTTGTTTCTTATTTGGCCTTAATAAAACCTCTGTGCCACACACTTTTCCAAGTCCCTTACACATCGTAATACCTAAGCGCTCATAATAGCGCTATGGGGCGTGCAAATGTCACCATCATCCCTAATTTATAAGAGGGAAGAGTGAAGTCCCGGCAAGCTAAGTGACTTGCTCAAAGTCCCCCGCCGGTGTGGACAGCTGGGATCTGAACTTCTCTGCTGAGCTCTTGGATTTTATTTGCTGTCTATTTCTTTTCTTCAGGATGCTCTAATATGTTACCTCCCAACTTTAAAAAGGTGTTTGAAAGAGAACCCCGCCCTGCTCCTAGAATTTCTGCTCTCCAGGACTTACTCCTGGATTGGTAGGAGATTCATAACTCTAGAGCCAGTGGCCTCACAGCCGTTGGCAATTCAGCTCTCCTGTAACCTCCTGGAAGCATCGGAAAGCAGCTGTGGGAAAGGCTGAGCTGCTGAGTGAGCAGGGAGTACCTCACTGCATGCGACCCGGTGACCTAGTGTCCACAGGACCAGGAAGGCTGATCCTGAGCGCAGCCCCAGGCTAGTGCACTGGGAGCAGCCACAGCAGCCCGCCCTCCACTGAGAATTTCTCTCCAGGGGAGGGTTTTGAAAGGAATAACTGATTCCAAAACAGGGGAGGGAGTTAAGCCATCTTGGTGTTTATAAAAGTCACTGCCAGAAACACATGTGCTCTCTCCAAATGGGTATTCAGTTCAAAGCTGGTGATTAATGAATTTCTTAAAATCTGTGTATGTGTAACAGTCATGTAAACTCTATATGGGGTGAAAAAAACAGTCATTAATTTGAAGATAAATTTTCTTTCTTAGTCAAACTTTCCAATGTTCCTTAAACATGTGTTTATGTAAAATTTATTTATAGTGAATTTTTGCCCTCCCTCAGTAATCACTGAGGTGTGTGTGTGTGTGTGTGTGTGTGTGTGTAAATAGGAAACATCTCCCTTTAATTCCAGCTAACACCTTTGCTATTTATACCAGGGTACATAAGTCTCTCTTTATGACAGAACATCTGTTGCTGGAAGAATGGTTTTGTTGGCAGAAAAGAGTGATATATTTTTGAACTAAGCAAAAGAAGAGATCAATCACAGAAGAGAAAAATAATCTTGTTCCATACGTTAAATATGCTTCAGGACAAAGTTAAACACTTGCCCGCAAATGGACACAGTGATTTAAAGATCCTCCTAACTCATTCCTAGATGGCAACTAAAGCTCAGAATTTAGTCTGCATGTTCACTTTTATGAATGACCTTATAAGCTTTTAGAGGCCTATGATTCATCCCATTTTTGATGAAGTCATCCCTGTTTGTGAGCAGTGTGTGTTTATGACATTTTAGTATTTGTCATTAACTATTCTATTTCTTAAAACTGTCGACATTTGCCATGAAATTAAAATTTAATCAATCCTTATTAACTAAACATCTCAAAGTAATACCTTCCAAGTTACTTTAGTATATAAATTCAGTTTATTAATAGAATTTATTTTGTTTTTATTATTTATTTTTATTTTTAATTGTTTATTAAAAGTGTATTATTTTAAAAAGTTTATTATTAATGCATATTTTTTCTTAGCTGATTTTTGTTAAAATGAGCAAATTGATATAAAGATGGCTCAAGATGAAAATCTCATCTGATGAAAAACATTTATTTCCTTTTTTGGAATCAGGTATATTTAAGAAATTATAACTCGACTAAAAGTGCACTGAAGAAAACTTGGAAAATATGAAAACACGGACGGAGAAAAATAAAATCTGCTTTTAATCCACCTCTTTGGTCTTCCTGTGACATCAACAATTCAGAATAAGAGTTAGATTTCAGATAAATAAGAAGGGCAGGAATTACTTGAGAGTGAATTTACTTATAAAAATATTTAATATGCTATATTTTAAAATAAATGATTATAATTTTATAATAGTTATCACCGTTCATTGGCCTAAGGTTGACTGCTTCAGGTGATGAACCAAGTACACATTTCTAGAGAAAAGACAGATGAATATGCCTTCCAAGTCCCCATCTTAAAGACTATTCATGTTTCACGTCTGTCAATTGTGTCAGATTTTTCTTGAGACTTACAAGTCCTACGAAGATTGTAAGAGCGCCCATAATTCTTAAAGGTGAGGCCAACTTATTTGGACAATGTGGCATGAAGAGTAATTTCAGTCGTTCCAGCACAGCATATTGGGAAGAACTACTTGTGTTAATTACCATCTCTTTTCCTCCAACAGTCCTGCTTTGAAAAGGAAACATCAAGTTTATTAGTAAGGCTAAATGAACTAGGAATATGCCAAGGAAGATAAAGGAAAAACAAACATGTTTGATTTGTTTTCAGATTCCTAATATTAGAGAAAAATTAGAATAGATCTTAAAATTTATGAAAGATAATTATACTTGATTATGTGTTAATATATCATAAACAAATGTGTCCTCCAGGCTAAAATTATCATAATGCTTTAAATCCCCATTCTCTTTGAAGATTTTTTATCATTCAGGAAAACAAAGTTCTGCACTGGGCTCCATCATGAACTAAGACACAGAGTGGCTCTCAGGGCAAAGGGAAACCCAGTTTCTGGCATCCAGTGCCCTTCCGTGCTCTGCTGTTGCTTTTTGGGCACCAGTGGCTTTTTATTGGTTCTCCCTGGGTTATGGATTTTTTTTTCTTACTCCTTTTTTAAAGCCTCTGCATATGCTGTTGTCTCTCTCTTTTAAAGTAGGTGTCCCACAAGGTTCAGTTCTTAGGTTTTTGATCTTCTCTCTCTACATACTATCCATTTTAAGTGTCATCCAGTCTGAGAACTGCATTGATAACAACAAATTGATGGCTTCCAAATTTGCTCTGTGGCTTTTATCTCTTCCCTAAGCTTCACTCCTTTATCACTACCTGTAAGACGAGTATCTTCTCATTGTTGTTCTGAGACAGCTGCAAATGTTTCATATATTAGCAGGATTCTCTTCTTTTTCTTTCCCCCAAACCTGTAGATGACACTATTAGAATTATCTGCCGAAAACACTATTTGAATTGTCAAAAGCTGAAAATCTTGGAGGATGATGAGAACTATTCTCAATTTTGTGCTAGTAAATGTTTAACAACCATTTTTTTTAAACAAAAACAACAATCCTTGATATGTAGCAGTTGCAGATACTCCCAGCTGACTGATTTAACCTGCCAGTCAGAGTCACTGCCAGGAGCATGGGGAGGAGATGTGCACAGTTGGCCCTGGTGAGCTGGTAAGAGCTGGCTGTGGAACAGTACAGGCAATTCTGAAATTAACTCTGGTAAACTGAAAAGAACTGATGTATGCATTTGATAAATGTTGGTTGAATTAAAGGATAAATAAATGACTCTATAAGACAACTTAGAAATATTCAACACAACTTTTGCTTGCATCCAGAGAACATGGTCATGTGCAGAACATAATCTCTGATATTTATTGGGTGGGAGTGAAGGTGTGAGTTTTGACTTTGTCATTGTAGTTCAGCAAAAACCGCATGAACTTGTGTAGAAGTTAGAGAAATACAGACTGGGTAACCAAAGAGTTCTGCAAACGAATGGCTCATCAAGTCAGCACTTAAGAGTGTTGATTGAGGAACACTGTTCAGTCCGGCTGAAAATCTCTAATGGTGAGTCATTGGATCCATCTTTCGATCCTCTCAAAACCGCGTGCTATAATGGTGAATTTTGCCATTACTCGATGCATAGAGGAGTAGCTGTTACAGAGGATGACAAAGTCAGGATGAAAAAAAAAATTGACAAATTAAAATAAAGAATCACAATACCACAAACAAAATTTAACAGTAGCCTTGGGTTCTGCATCTAGGTTAAAAACCATTTTAAAACATGAAAATGTAATAAAGCTTGACAGTATTTTCTGAAAGACAGACATGTAGGTTTTAGCTGATTGCAAATTCAATATAAAGCAATGGAGAATATGACTGCTAAACCAGCTAATGCATTTGTAGAGAGATTTGAATAGAAATGCAGTATAGAGCAAGGTGCAGCAACCACGATATTGCCAATCTGGCAGGTCTGCAGAGCGGGTGTGCAAGCTGGAGGGAATCCAGAGGAAATGACCTCCTGCCACACCCCTTCCAATGCATCCTAGGGGTTTCCTTTTTACCTCAAGAGGTCCCACAACCTCATGTCATGTCCACATGTTTGTCCACCTTGTTTCATATACATATATTGGCCTCATTCTCTTCCAATTAAAGGTCACTTATGTTTTACTACTCAACTATTACCTTTACTTGTGTCAAAATAAAAAATATTCAACTCTTCCTTTCTACTTCCTCAAAGTTGCTTGTACCTCTATTCGGCACTATTTTTCAACCTTTCCTTGTAGTTAATTACCCGTCTTTCCTGTCATGTAAACATTTATCACGTGCTGACTTGATGTCAGGCACCTCACTCTGACCTGCCACGTATGTGATTTCTGCAGCAGAAGTTAGTGCTTGAGGACAGAGATCATGTCTTGTCATCTTCATGAGTGTTTTAGTGATTGGCAGACTATTTAGGAAAGGAAATTGACTTGAATGAACCTGAAATGAATAGATAAAATCTGAATGTAAAGAAGGTCATGATGGAATCACCACTAAGATTCAGGTTTCTCCCCAGGTTTCTGAGCTTTTTCAGTGTCAGTGAGGACTGTCTCATACCCATTGCATTCCTGGTCTTGGATTCCCACAAGCGTGCATTTATTCATTCATGATCGGGCCAGGCACTTTGCTAGACTGTGAAGATTAACAACTTTATATTCAAAACGTTGTACTCCAGAGATTCATCTTTGAATTGTCAGGCCTTGGCACAGTGCTGATTGATTGTTGCCTGCAAATTGTTTTCAGAGTAAGAAAATCTATGATAAATTCTGTACCAGCAGTGCAGTTTGTTTTTCAGGGTTCCAAAGGATTCAGAAAAGTACAAGATAATGAATCATAAGTATATTTTTTATGACTAATGGTGGAAATGTTGGTAGAGAATTCTCAGTCCTGTCTAGAGTTTTCCCATGTCTATGCCTGCATTTCTAGTTATGTCAAAGAAAATCATAGTTTGGGTAAAGCAATCATCTTCTCAAGTTTCTCTGAAGATTTAACACCAGGAAAGCTGTAAATGATGCAAATTTATTTCTTATGGTTCTGGAGACTGGGAAGTCCAAGATCAAGACACCAGCAGACTAGGTGTGTGATGAGGACATCTCCTTGATTTATAGATGGCACCTTTTCTCTGTGTCCTCACATGGCAGAAGGGTAAGGCAGGTCTTTTGGGCCTTTTTTATTTTTTTTGACATAGTCTCACTCTGTCACCAGTCTGGAGTGCAGTGGCATAATCTCTGCTCACTGCAACCTTTGCCTCCTGAGTTCAAGTGATTCTTCTGCCTCAGACTCCCAAGTAGCTGGGACTACAGGTGCACACCACCACGTCTGGCTAATTTTTGTATTTTTAGCAGAGACGGGGTTTCACCATGTTAGCCAGGCTGGTCTCCATCTCTTGACCTCATGATCCACCTGCCTCAGCCTCACAAAGTGCTGAGATTATAGGCATGAGCCACTAGGCCTGGCTTTTGGATCTCTTTTGCAAAAAGGCACTGCTCTCACTCATGGGGGCTTCACTCTCATGACCTCATCATCTCCAGGTGCCATGCCATTGGTGATTGGGTTTTAACATGTTCATGTGGAGGAATTCAAACATTGAGGCCAGAGCACCTACTCAGCAGTATTCCAGTACCAACAAGCATACTGTGATCAGCTGAGTGCTTGAGTTTTACACATTTTCTCATTCTATTTGTATTAGTCCATTCTCACACCACTATAAAGATAGTACTTGAGACTGGGTAATTTATTTTAAAAAAAAAAAAGGTTTAATTGACTCAGAGTTTTGCATGGCTGGAGAAGCCTCAGGAAACTTACAATCATGATGGAAGGTGAAGGGGAAGCAAGGCATGTCTCACATGGTGGCAGTAAGAGACAGAGTGCAGGGGAAACTGCCACTTCTAAACCACCAGATCTCGTGAGTACTCCCTCACTATCACAAGAACAGCATGAAGGAAACCACCCCCATGATCCAATTACCTCCCACCAGGCACCTCCCTTGAAAAGTGGGGATTACAAATCGCGATGAAACTTGGGTGGGGCCACGGAGCCCAACCATATGGTACCATATTCTATTGGAGTGAATGTGCACAACAAAAGAGACAGGAAAAACTAAAATCCGGAATTATTTTTTGTTAATTAGGAGATCTTCATACAAGAAATTTATAAAATGATAATTTAAATACTGTATCATTCACATAGTAATGGTTTGTTTACTTGTGAACTGATGACTACTAATTTTGAGATGGCTGGATTAAATATTTTAACATACGTTTGTGGTGAAGAGGATCAGGCAGTTCTCACTAAATAAAAATACTGCACAGAAAGACTTGAGTTAATATAAATGCTGGTTTCTTTTAGCCTGTGAAGTTAAATGTTCCCTATTTCTTAAGTCATGATAGATAGACTGACATCCATCCACTTCATGACACAAAGTGTATGTGAACATTGGATGAGTATATCATTCTTTTGACTCTGAAATCCAAAATGTCTTTACTGACATTATCTCTGTAATTTTCATTGTGTTTCTGATAGGAAAATGTCAGATGACATTCTGCCAATGTAGCATCTGAGAAGTTGAGTCAAAGCTGTTCAATGACTTTCCTAAGTCATGATCCAAATCGGCGAGAGAGCAGTGACTATACTCAGGTTGGTGTTCACCATTCTTCACAGGAAGCTATCCTTTCTATTACTTTGTAATGTCGGTTCACTATAAAAATATGACTAAAGAGCCTGGCTTGGTGGCTCACGCCTCTAATCCCAGCACTTTGGGAGGTCGAGGTGGACCGATCATGAGGTCAGGAGTTCAAGACCAGTGTGGCCAACATAGTGAAACCGCATCTCTACTAAAAATACCAAAAATTAGCTGGGTATGGTGGCAGACATCTGTAATCTCAGCTACTCGGGAGGCTGATGCAGGAGAATTGCTTGAACCCGGGAGGGAGAGATTGGAGTGAACTGAGATTGTGCCATTGCACCCTAGCTCAGGCAATAGTGTGAGACTTTATCACACACACACACACACACACACACAAGTGACTAGGGTACATATCACCTCTTGTACTGTCTCAATTTCTCTTGCTGATGGCAGCTGTAACTCTTAATGCTTATCTCAGAAAGAATTTAGCTCACAGTATCTATAGAAATTACCATTGCTGGGTAATTCCCACCCCCCGTCACTTATGCATGTACTTTGACTAATAATATTAGTCAAAAGGGAGGGAAATTATGCTGAAAAAGAATGAGGAAGATTGAGGAACTATATCATTCTTAATGCACAAA
Source organism: Aotus nancymaae (assembly GCF_030222135.1). NCBI lineage: Eukaryota > Metazoa > Chordata > Mammalia > Primates > Aotidae > Aotus > Aotus nancymaae. The sequence continues at coordinate 4,862,336 of NW_026988576.1, read as the reverse complement.
AAGGCAAGCCGAAATGAGGAAGGAGAAGAATGGAATTTTGATTGTTAATAGAGGCTTAAATACTCAGATCACTGTTAAATGGAATTTTAGTAGCACATGCAATGTCTTCTTGAAGATTCATTCAAAAGAAATGTGTACATGTGTGTAGATGTGCGCCTCTGTGTGTGCACACAAGATGTTTGTGTACATTGGTTTATATTCCCACCTCTGTGGCTTTCCTTGCTGTTTGGAATATCCTAATAAATCAAGCTACTCTACCACTTTATTATATAAACCAAACCATAAATGTTAACGCACTCAATATCAGATTGTTTATTTTTTGTATTGAGGTGAAACATAAAAAGTAATTAACTTGAAGTTAATCTGAAGGGCATAATTACAATTTTAGACAACAAATGGGTGTTTATAAATTCCTTAAGCACTGTTTCACAAAAACAAGACAAAGCATTTGAGAAACCTCATCTCTTTAACTGGAATACAGAATTTAAGAGTTGCTGCTAAGAGCCAGTCTTCTACCATTGAAAATGGAGAATAGCTTCTAGCAAACTGAAAGTTTAAATTTTGAGAGAATAGTGAAAAAAGTAAGTCCTGGTGAAAACACACATGTGCACACACATATACTGTATGACTTCAGTTTTTAAACAGTGAGTACTACGGAAGTACTGGTGGGGTTATTTATCATCTATTTTTGTAGATACCTGTGAAATAAATCCAACGTCTTCAATATTATTAATTACTAAATCCTCGTTTCAAAAGGCCAATAGTATTCTTGACTTTTGATGATGGTTACTTAAATATATTTCTCCACGTTTGGTGTTTTCGTATAGGTTTTTATTTTACATTGTGGGTATGTATGTGTTGGTGTGGTGTCACTGTATTTGTCATTTAAATGTAAACTTACCCAACCATCTATCTTGTTTACATTTTCCACTGTCACACCGAAGGGATGTAAATTACTCATTTTTGAAATCTTTAGAAGTATAACTCTTTAAGTATAAACAATGACTCTCGGTCTTTGAGCTTGTTAGTGATTGAATGTGGGTTGCTTTGTTGTAATGGTACCTCTAATAGTATAATTTTTCATAAGTGAAGTCCTTGTAGCAAGTATAAATAGGTTGCAGTATATTACAATCATGAGGTTCCTTAATAAAGTGCTAATTGTAACTTGGCTTTAAATGTTACAGTTTGTATGCAAATTGGCCTGAGGGGAGTTGTTATTTGGTGTACCACACTAACATTAGTTTGTAATTTGTTTCAAGTGTCACATCATTATTACTAATATGTTAGATGCAGTTTATAGAAAAATACGGCTTTCTCATGAAAGAGAAATATATTTTGAGTCAGATGTTGTTGTACTTTAAAGGAAAGCAGACACTAGTCAGATTGAGAATTGACTGTTTCATACAGGTAGAAGACAGTGAAAATCTAACACATTAAGTGACTAAAATCTTTTTCCATTCCTAATTAAGCATTTACTATCCTCCTAGCAAAAGCTGTTTCTGTTATATTATCTGAATTTACAAAATACAGTTTTTCTGATGCTGGCTTATATTAGTACATTAAATTTTTTATTTTCCTTCTTATATAGAATTATTGTGAAAGAATACAAACAGATACAATTACCTTCTCATTGGTTTAGAGGGGACGGAACTGAAGTCTGTTTGAACGGCGGTAGTTTCCTTAAGAGCTGCCTTACGGGTGGTTGTCCGGATAATTGATTTGAAGGGTATGTGTGAGTTCTGAGGCTGGAAACGTGACAGTGAATACTCACTATGACTTGATTCAGTAACACTGGTAAGAGCAGCGCGGCTGTGTATGAACAGGAGTGCAGATGAAGTAACAGGGACTCACATTTGTCTCCATGTTCTACCAGTGTTAAGTTTCTGAAAGGTTACAGAAGCACTTTATTCCTTGATACCTACTACATGTCATGACGGAAAAATGTAAGAAACAAAATAAAACAAAACTCGAAGAACTTACTGAAGTAGTCTATACATTTCCTGAAATGTGCCTGACGGACCCAAGCATGAGGTTTCCTGCTCCCCACCTGGGAGGACAGTGAGTGAGACTGAACTGGGGTCAAGCTGTCGGGCATCAGAATGAAAACCCAGTGCTTGCCTTGGCTGGACTTAGAGCGTGGCCAATGGCAAGAGGTCTACTTTGCTGAGATTAAATTTCTGCTGGACATTCAGAAGTGTTCATGAAGCAGTAGGTTGTTAACAGATCCAGATATTAAGTAAATCATTAAAAAACCTCAAAAATACTAGCCAGTGAGCAATTAACCCATTTCATGTGGTTTTATTGGCTTGCTTATATTTTATTTTTATATAAAACACAGTATTCATTCATTATTGTTTAAGTCACTGATTCATTGAATTCTTTTTTTTTTTTTTTTTTTTTTAAATTTGAAATTATGGTCTTTAATATTCATTAAAAACTAGGTCATATTTTCTTTTTTTTTTTTTTTTTTTTTTAAGAGAAAGAGAGAGAGAGAATAGGAAGGAGAAAAAAGGAAGAGAAAGAGAGAGAGAGAATGGGGAGGAGGGAGAAGGAAAAGAAAGAGGGAGAGAGAATGGGAGTATTGCTTTCTTGCCCAGGCTAGAATGCAATTTAGTAATGGGTATTGAAAACCTCTTTTATACTGATAATTATACTTAATGATGTAGTCAGGAAGGAATAAGGGAAGAAGATAACAAACAAACAGCCAACCAATATTTAATTTAAACCTATGAAATGCTATGCGATTACTGAGGAGTGATTTACTTCCAATTATATAGTCACCTTTGGAATAGGTGTGAGGTGGTAATGTATGTTTTGTGTATTTGAAGTGGAGAGTTCTATAAATATTTATTAAGTTTACTTGTTCCGGGTCTGAGTTCAAGTTCTGAATATCCTTGTTAATTTTCTATCTCGTTTATCTATAGAATTGTTAGCTCTTCTTGTTGCATTGATCCTTTTGCCATTATGTAATGTCATTCCTCGCCTCTTTTGATCTTTGTTGCTTTAAAGTCTACTTTATCAGAGGCGAGAATTGCATCTCCTGCTTTTTGTTTATTAGTTTATTTTTACTCTCTGTTCAATTGGTAAATCTTCCTCCTTCTCTCTAAGTCTTTGTGTATTGTTGCATGTAAGATGGGCCCGGATGCAGCATACCGATGGGTTTTGGCTTTTTATCCAATTAAAATATATATAAGTTTAATACCAGCATTTGATGCTAGCTGGCTGTTTTGCCCATTAGTTGATGTGAATTTTTTATTGTGTTAAAGTTCTTTGCTTTTTGATATATTTTTGGAAAGGCTGATATTGGTTGTTCCTTTATATGTATAGTGCTTCTTTCAGAAGCTCTTGTAAAGCAGGCCTGGTGGTGGTGAACTCTCTAAGTACTTGTTTGTTCGCAAAAGATTTAATTTTTCCTTCGCACATAAAGCTTAGTTTGGCTGGATAGGAAATTCTGGGTTGAAAGTTCTTTTCTTTAAGGATGTTAAATATTGGTCCCCACTCTTTTCTGGCTTGTAGGGTTTCTGCTGAGAGATCTGCTGTGAGTCTGATAGGTTTCCCTTTATGGGTAACCTGACCTTTCTCTCTAGCTGCCTTTAGTATTTTCTCCTTCATTTCAACCCTAATAAATCTGGCGATTATGTGCCTTGGGGTTGGTCTTCTTGAAGAATATCTTTGTGGTGTTCTCTGTATTACCTGGAGTTGAATATTACCCTGCCTTGCCAGGTTGGGAAAATTTTCCTGAATGATATCCTGAAGAGTATTTTCCAACTTGGATTCATTCTCTTCATCACATTCAGGTACACCTATCAAACGTAAATTAGGTCTTTTCACATAGTCCCATATTTCCTGGAGACTTTGCTCATTCCTTTTCATCCTTTTTTCTGCATTCTTGTCTTCTCGTTTCATTTCACTGAGCTGGTCCTCGACTTCTGATATCCTTCCTTCTGCTTGATCAATTCGACTGTTTAAACTTGTGCATGCTTCGCGAAGTTCTCGTGTTGTGTTTTTCAGCTCCATCAATTCACTTATATTCTTCTCTAAATTGTCCATTCTCGTTAACAGTTCATCAAACCTTTTTTCAAGGTTCTTAGTTTCTTTGCATTGGGTTAGAACAAGTTCTTTTAATTCACAGAAGTTTCTTATCACCCACGTTTTGAAACCTGCTTCTGTTATTGGAACGCACGTGTAATCTATTAAGCCTTGTTCCGTTACTGATGAGGAATTGCAATCCCCTGTAGAGGGAGAGGCATTCTGATTTTGAGTATTCTCTACCTTTTTACGCTGGTTTCTTCCCTTCATTATATATTTGTCCATCTGTCGTCTTTATAATTACCGACTTTCTAACTGGGTCTCTGACGTCCAACTTGTTGATTCCCTGCACCGAAATCTGAGCAATCCACTGAGCCGGCCAAAAGAGCGGTGTTAAGATTGATGGTGCTTTTCTGCCCGGGAATCTCCGGACTCTGCACCAAGAACTGGCGTGCTAAGGCACCAGCAAAACCGCCGCGCCGGCCACAAGAGTCGCCCTGGCGACCCGTGGAGCTCCTCCACTGGGAATCTCGTGGTCCGTGAGCAACTAATATTCGTCTGAAAGTGTGGCGTCCTCTCGTTCTTTGCGCTTTCACTGGGAGGTACGTGCCCGAGCTGCTAATCATCAGCCATCTTGGATCTCTCTGGTCATATTTTCTTGTCTCCACCTCCCGATCAACCGCAATCCTCCATGAGACCCAGGCGCGCGCCAGCGATGGTTCCGCCTTCATTGAATTCTATAACTATATTTTGATATTATCATTATTTCTAAATAATTATTTTCAGATAATTATAAAACAAAATTAAACAAAATCTTTCTAAGTATGCTTATATTTTACTCTGCTAACATATTTCTGTGCACTGTGGAACCACACAGCCAGGAATACATGGCCCCTCTTATGGATGTCAAAGCTCGCTTTGGGGAAGTGCAGAGTGTGGGCCGCTCTTAGCCAACCATCATGAGTCCAGGGAGTTCAGGAGGGTAATTGATTTGAAGAATAAATCAGCAAGTTCACACTGGGGCTGGAAAACAAAGCCTCCCTCAGCATTTTAATAGATAGGCAATCATTAATTTTACCCCAAATTACAAGCATGCTTATAATGTTTCAACAGCTGTTGATTAATTGTTGAACAGCAATAATGGGAGGATGAGAAAATCTTGTTGATAGAAAGTTCATGAGGGTCAGCAGATTTATGTGAGCACAGCTGTCCCTTCCAGCCTCCAGTGAAACTGTCAGGCCACAGCGCTGCCTTGAACTTGCTCTTGTGGCTTACAGGATGCACTATTTCTTTAATTCTTTTTAATACATTGGGCTGATTTATCAATAAAGCCATTGCATGTTTTCACGTGAATGAACTTTGCAATTTTCATATTTCAAGAGGGTTCAAAGTCTAGAGAATTATGGCGAATCCATTTCTGATCCTAAATAAGAACATCTGAGCTGATGGAGATTTTTCAATGTGTTGCTGCCTTTGGACAACACATTTAAGAGGGTGCATGGGTGCGCTACTTTTTAGCTAGACTTTCTCTGGACATTTACCCTCTTTGAGCCTTATTTTAACTATCTCTAAAATGTAAATAATTCTAACTTTGCTATGATGTAACAATTGAAGAAGAAAACATATATGATATCTAAGTATAGAGATTAGTCCATTAAAAATATGAAATAAATCTTCCTCTTCCCTTCCCTTTCTCTGCCATTCCAAATGAATTTAAGAGTAATCAGATTTGTTTCTGTTAAAAAACAAATAAGTTAAACCATTATGTTTTACTTATCTGCTGTATTTTTTTTTTTATTTTTTATGCCTTTTTGATCTTAAAGCAAATTGAACTAATTTGTAAGTATATGGCAGATTCCAGAAGTATCTGTTTCATAAGTTTTTACAAGAATATGTGTGTTTAGGGAATAGGAATTATTTTTATTTAATAAGATTAGACCTGCATTCAACATTTCTGGATTACTATAAAATAAATATGAAAGAATCATACTTGGGAAGAATTTTTTTTTTTTTAATTATTATTATATCTTTATTAACAAGAACACCAGAGAGATTACCTTTCAGGACTAATTCATGTGGATAACACCAGGGCTTAGATGAACACATGGCACATTTGAATCTCAAGTCCCTGGGACAATGGATACATTTGTTATAATTTTTAAAAGTTATACTTAAGTTCCGGGATACATGTGCAGAGTGTGCAGGTTTGTTACATAGGTATACATGTGCCATGGTGGTTTGCTGTACCTATCAACCTGTCTTCTACATTCCCTTCCCTTGGCATCCCACTCCCCTACAGACCCCAGTGTGTGATGTTCCCCTGCCTGTGTCCATGTGTTCTCATTGTTCAGCTCCCACTTATGAGTGATAACATGTGGTGTTTGGTTTTCTGTTCTTGTGTCAGTTTGCTGAGAATGATGGTTTCCAGCTTCATACATGTCTCTGCAGAGGACATAAACTCATTCTTTCTTATGGCTGCATAGTATTCCATGGTATGTATGTGCCACATTTTTTTTACCCAGTCTATCATTGATGGGCATTTGGGAAATCTTTGATACTGTGAATAGTGCTGCAATAAACATACATATGCATGTGTCTTTATGGTAGAATGATTTATAATCCTTTGGGTATATACGCAGTAATGGGATTGCTGGGTCAAATGGTATTTCTAGTTCTAGATCCTCGGGGAATTGCTACACTGTCTTCCACAATGGTTGAACTAATTTACACTCCCACCAACAGGGTAAAAGTGTTCCTATTTCTCCACATCCTCTCCAGCATCTGTTGTTTCCTGACTTTTTAATGATTGCCCTTCTAACTGGCATGAGATTGGATCTCATTGTGGTTTTGATTTACACTTTTGTAATGAACAGGGATGATGAGATTTTTTTCATATATTTGTTGGCCACATAAATGTCTTCTTTTGAGATATGTCTGTTCATATCCTTTGCCCACTTTTTGATGGGTTTTTTTTTTTTTTTTTATAAATTTGTTTAAGTTTCTTGTAGATTCTGGATATTAGGTCTTTGTCAGATGGATAGATTGCAAAAATTTTCTCCCATTCTGTAGGTTGCTTGTTCACTCTGATGACAGTTTCTTTTGCTGTGCAGAAGTTCTTTAGTTTAATTAGATCCCATTTGTCAATTTTGTCTTTTATTGCCATTGCTGTTGGTGTTTTAGTCATGAAGTCTTTGCCCATGCCTATGTCCTAAATGGTGTTGCTTAGGTTTTCTTCTAGGATTTTCATATTTTTATTATAAAATCCTATTTAAACATAATTTAAGTCTTATGTTTAACTCTTTAATCCATCTTGAGTTAATTTTTATATAAGGTATAAGGAAAGGGTCCAGTTTCAGTTTTCTGCATATGGCTAGCCAGTTTTTCCAACACCATTTATTAAATAGGTAATTCTTTCCCCATTGCTTGTTTTTGTCAGATTTGTCAAAGATAAGATGGTTGTAGATGTGTGGTGTTATTTATGAGGCCTCCAATTTGTTCCATTGATCTGTATCTCTGTTTTGGTACCAGTACCATGCTGTTTTGGCTACTGCAGCCTTGTAGTATAGTTGGAAGTCTGGTAGCATGATGCCTCCAGTTTTGTTCTTTTGCTTATGATTGTTTTGACTATACAGGCTCTTTTGTGGTTCCATACAAAATTTAAAGTAGGTTTTTCTAATTCTGTGAACAAAGTCAATGGTAGCTTGATGGGAATAGCATTGAATCTATAAATTACTTTGGACAGTATGGCTGTTTCCAGGACATTGATTCTTCCTATCTATGAGCATGGAATGTTTCTCCATTTGTTTGTGTCCTCTCTTATTTCCTTGAGCTGTGGTTTCTAGTTCTCCTTCAAGAGGTCCTTCACATCCCTTGTAAGTTGTATTCCTGGGTATTTTATTCTCTTTGTAGCAATTGTGAATGGGAGTTCACTCATGATTGGCTCTCTGTTTGTCTATTATTGGTGTATAGGAATGCTTGTGATGTTTGCACATTGGTTTTGTATCCTGAGACTTTGCTGAAGTTGCTTATCAGCTTAAGGAGATTTTGGGCTGAGATGATAGGGTTTTCTAAATATAAAATCACTTCATCTGCTAAGAGACAATTTGACTTCCTCTCTTCCTACTTGGATACCCCTTATTTCTTTTTCTTGCCTGGTTGCCCTGGCCAGAACTTGCAATACTCTGTTGAATAGGGGTGATGACAGAAGGTATCCTTGTCTTCTGCTGATTTTCAAAGGGAATGGGTCCAGCTTTTGCCCATTCAGTATGATATTGGCTGTGGGTTTGTCATAAATAGCTCTTATTATTTTGAGATATGTTCCATCAACACTTAGTTTATTGAGTGTTTTTAGCATGAAGGATGTTTAATTTTATTGAAGGCCTTTTCTGCATCTATTGAAATAATCATGTGTTTTTTGTCATTGGTTCTGTTTATGTGGTGGATTACATTGGTTAATTGGTTTATGCTGAATGAGCCTTGCATCCCAGGGATGAAGCCGACTTGATTGTGGTGGGTAAGTTTTGTGATGTGCTGCTGGATTTGGTTTACCAGTATTTTATTGAGAAGTTTTGCATTGATGTTCATCAGGGATATTGGCTGAAATTTTTTTGTTTGTCTCTGCCAGGTTTTGGTATCAGGATGATGGTGGCCTCATACAAGGAGTTAGGGAGGGGTCCCTCTTTTTCTATTGCTTGGTATAGTTTTAGGAGGAATATAACCAGCTCCTCTTTGTACCTCTGGTAGAATTAGCTGTGAATCCATCTGGTCCTGGGGTATTTTTTGGTTGGTAGGCTATTAATTACTGCCTCAATTTCAGATCTTGTTATCGATCTATTCAGGGATTTGACTTCTTCCTGAGTTAGTCTTGGAAGGGTGTATGTGTCTAGGAGTTTTCCATTTTTTCTAGATTTTCTAGTTTATTTGCATAGAGGTGCTTATAATATTCTCTGATGATAGTTTTTATTTCTGTGTGGTCAGTGGTGATATCCCTTTTATTATTTTTTATTGTATCTATTTGATTCTTCTCTCTTTTCTTCTTTATTAGTCTGTCTACTGGTCTACCATTTTTGTTGATCTTTAGGAAAAAAACAGCTCCTGGATTCATTGATTTTTTGAAGGGTTTTTTTTGCATGTGTCTTTATCTCCTTCAGTTCTGCTCTGGTCTTAGTTATTTCTTGTCTTCTGCTAGCTTTTGATTTTGTTTGCTCTTACGTTTCTAGTTCTTTTAATTGTGTTGTTATGGTGTTGATGTAGATCTTTTCTGCTTTTTCTTGTGGGCATTTAGTGCCATAAATTTTCCCCTAAACACCACTTTAGCTATGTCCCAGAGATTCTGGTACATTGTGTCTTTGTTCTCATTGGTTTCAAATAATTTATTTATTTCTGCCTTTATTTCCTTATTTACCCAGTAGTCATTTCAAGACCAGGGTGTTCAGTTTTCATGTAGTTCTGCAGTTTTGAGTGGGTTTCTTAATCCTGAGTTCTAATTTGATTGCACTGTGGTCTGAGAGACTGTTTGTTATGATTTCCATTCTTTTGCATGTGCTGAGGAGTGTTTTACTTCCAATTATGTGGTCAATTTTAGAATAAGTGCCGTGCAGTGCTGAGAAGAATGTATATTCTGTTGATTTGGGGTAGAGAGTTCTCTAAATGTCTAATTAGTTCCACTTGGTGCAGAGCTGAGTTCAAGTCCTGAATATTCTTATTAATTTTCCATCTCATTGCTCTGTCTAATTTTGACAATGGGGGGTTAAAGACACCCATTATCATTGTGTGGGAGTCTATCTCTTTGTGGATCTCTAAGAACTTGCTTTATGAATCTGGGTGCTTCTGTATTGGGTGTGTATATATTTAGGATAGTCAGTGCTTCTTGTTGCATTAATCCTGTTACCATTTTGTAATGCCCTTCTTTGTCTTTTTTGATTTTTGTTGGCTTAAAGTCTGTTTTATCTGAGACAAGGATTGCAACTCCTGCTTTTTTTTTTCTTTCCGTTTGCTTGGTAGATATTCCTCTATCCCTTTATTTTGAGCCTATGTGGGTCTTTGCATGTGAAATGGGTCTCCTGAATACAGCACACCAGTGGGTCTTGAATCTTTATCCAATTTACCAGTTTGTGTGTTTTAATTGGGGCATTTAGCCTGTTTACATTTAAGGTTAATATTTATGTGTGAGTTTGATCCTGTCATTTTGATGCTAGCTGGTTATTTTGCCCAGTAGTTGATGCAGTTTCTTCATAGTGTCGATGGTCTTTACATTTTGGTGTGTTTTTGCAGTGGCTGGTACTGGTTTTTCCTTTCCATACTTAGTGCTTCCTTCAGGAGCTCTTGTAAAACAGGCCCAGTGGTGACAAAATGTCTCAGCATTTGCTTGTCTTTAAAGGATTTTATTTCTCCTTCACTTAGGAAGCTTTGTTTGGCTGGATATGAAATTCTGGGTTGAAAATTATTTTCTTTAAGAATGTTGAATGTTGAATATTGTCTCCCACTCTCTTCTGGCTTGTAGGGTTTCTGCTGAGTGATCTGCTGTTAGTTCAATGGGCTTCCCTTTGTGGGTAACCTGACTTTTCTCTCTAGCTGCCCTTAATATTTTTTCCTTCATTTCAAGCTTGGTGAATCTGATGATTACATGTCTTGGGGTTGCTCCTCTCGAGGAGCATCTCTGTGGTGTTCTCTGCATTTCCTGAATTTGAATGTTGGCCTGTCTTGCTAGGTTGGGGAAGTTATCCTGGAAAATATCCTGAAGTGTCTTTTACAACTTGGTTCCATGCTCCCTGTCACTTTCAGGTGAATCAAATGTAACTTTGGTCTCTTCACATAGTCCCATATTTCTTGGAAGTTTTGTTTATTTCTTTTCATTCTTTTTTCTCTGTCTTGTCTTCACACTTCATTTCATTAAGTTGATCTTCAATCTCTGATATCCTTTCTTCTGCTTGATTGATTCACCTATTGATACTTGCGTGTGCTTCACGAAGCTCTCGTGCTATGTTTTTCAGCTTTAACAGGTTACTTATGTTCTTCTCTAAACTGGTTATTCTAGTTAACAGTTCCTATAACTTTTTTTATCAAGATTCTTAGCTTTCTTGCATTGGGTTAGAAAACGCTTTTTTAGCTTGGAGGAGTTTATTACCCACTTTCTGAAGCCTACTTCCGTCAATTCATCAAACTTATTCACTGTCCAGTTTTGTTCCCTTGCTGTCGAGGAATTGTGATCCTTTGGAGAAGAAGAGGCATTCTGGTTTTTGGAATTTTCAGCCTTTTTGTGATGGTTTTTCCTCATCTTTGTGGATTTGTCTACCTTTGGTCTTTGATGTGGTGACCTTCAGATGGGGTTTTTGAGTGGTCAATGTTTTTGTTGATGATAATGGTATTGCTTTCTGTTTGTTAGTTTTCCTTCTAACAGTCAGGCTCCTCTTCTGCAGGTCTGCTGGAGTTTGCTGGAGGTCCACTCCAGACCCTGTTTGCCTGAGCATCACCAGTGGAGGCTGCAGAGCAGCAAAGATTTCTGCCTGTTCCTTCCTCTGAAAGCTTCATCTCAGAGGGGCACCTGCCAGATGCCAGCCAGAGCTCTCATGTATGAGATGTCTGTTGACCCTTGCTGGAAGGTGTCTCCTTGTCAGGAGGCACAGGAGTCAGGGACCCACTTGAGGGGGTCGTCTGTCCCTTAGCAGAACATGAGAGCTGTGCTGGGAGATCTGCTGCTTTCTTCAGAGCCAGCAGGCAGGAATGTTTAAGTCTGCCGAAGCTGCTCCAATAGCTTCCCTTTTCCCAAGGTGCTCTGTTCCAGGGAGATGGGAGTTTCATCTAGAAGTCCCTGACTGGGGCTGCTGACTTTCTTTCAGAGGTGCCCTGCCAAGAGAGAAGGAATCTAGAGAGACAGTCTGGCTACAGCAGCTTTGCACAGCTATGATGGGCTCCACCCAGTCCGAAATTCTCTGTGACTTTGTTTACTCTATGAGGGGAAAATTGCCTACTCAAGCCTCAGTAATGGTGGATGGCCCTCTCCTCACCAAGCTTAAACATCCCAGATAGACTTCAGACTGCTGTGCTGGCAGTGAGAATTTCAAGCCTGTGGATTTTAGGTTGCTGGGCTCCATGGGAGTGGGAGCCATTGAACAAGACCACTCGGTTTCCTGGCTTCAGCCCTCTTTCCAGGGGAGTGAATGGTTCTGTCTTGGTGGTGTTCTAGGTGCCACTCAGTTTGAAATGCAGAAGTCACCAACCTTCTGCATTGGTCTCACTGGGAGCTGCAGACCAGGGCTGTTCCTATTCAGCCATCTTGCCAGGGAATCCTCAATGGATGCTTCTTTATCATATTCAAAGCTGCAGTCATCCAGGTAAAGAGAAACAGCTTGGACCTACCCATCAGAACAGACTGTGTTCTGAAATAGTCAGTTGTTAGGAAATTTGTACCAGTAAATAAAACAGTTGTGCTTTAAATAGGAAAGATGCAAATATAGGTGCTCGATTTATTCAGAAGGTGGGAGCAGTGAAGGGAACCAATTTTCAAATTTCTTGTCTTAGAAAACATGACATGTCAGCACCTACTAAGGCAGGTGTTTCTGAAGCACAGACTTTGGCTTTAAGCAAATATTGCCTAACTTATCTGCCCAGAGAGAGAGATGACTTAATGCTGCATGGTTTCAATGAAAATACATGTCTAATTGCAGTAGCATTTCCCCCTTTAGAGTCTGACCAGAGCCTTGTAGAGTAGTTTGGACCCTGCCCCAACTCTCCATCTTTTAAAATTTTGGTTTCTAAATTTAAACATGAGATATTCTGTATATTATGCTTCAACAGTGATTTGATTATGCTACTTGTATAGCACCAAACACATTTTCCTTGAATGAAAGCACTATGTAGACTCTGAAGTACAACCCCAAAGTGACTAGCATTCATTTATGATATTAGTATTAAGTGCCTGCTTCATTTCTAAATGGGCTTTACATTCCTAATGGCAAGAGTTGGAATTTTTGCCTTGAACACAATAGACACTGAGACACTCATAATGATGCTAAGCGGATGCCCTCCTCCCCTATGCAAGAATTAGGCATCTGGAAAGCTGCCCTTGGTGGGAGGAAGACCACAGGAGAAGAGACCCCTACACGCTGTCATCACTGGATTTTCATCAGCTCTTTCTCTCCTTCTACCCTCTTTTCAAAGCAGTAGGAGACTGCCTCTTGTCGCAATCCTGCTTACATGGGACCTCATCCTCCCTTTACTGACAGTTTTTCAAAATGAGGTTAGAAGTTGATATTTTCAGACACTAACATGACCAGATCTACTCAACAAAATAATTCTGCTTCCACGATCAGCTTTTACCTGGTCTCCTAGGAGCAGAGAGAGTCTACTATTTGTATCTGTCGCCTGAGTGTGGGATCTTGTTTGCCTGGATTGATTGCTTAGGTTATCATTGTGCTCAACCAAATGACGACTCTCGGGGAGGCAGCTGGAAAGTCTCCAGGTTTCCTATGTTGGAGAAATCAGGTGTGGCCTCCAACTTCATGTGGCTAAGGGGGAGGAGTCAAATGTTCACGTGTAATGTAAAATCATAAGTCATCATCAATGACATGAAAGAAGATGATGTCAAGAAAAGAGAAAATAACAGCATATGGGTAAGCTAACTTACGTTGGAGGATCAGGGAAGGCTTCTCTGAGAAATGATGTTGAAGTGGAGACCTGTATCTTTGGAGCTGGCTAGAGAAGCAAGAGGGAGGAAATAAAACTCCAGGCATAGGGGCAATGTGTGTGAAGAGTCTGGACCAGGAGACAGGCTGACCTCTTCAATAACAGAAAATAGTTTTGAGGATGAGTGTAATAAACTAGAAAGAGGATGAGCATACAATAAGTTTCTAGGGTCAAATTCTGCAGGTCCTGACTCTATTCAAGATACCTTATAATTTAGTAATCTTTTCAAAAAGGAGGGCATAGATCGACATGTTCTAAAACACCTGTTTTAAAGATTACTCTATTGGTAATTTAGCAACTACTGAGTTACTAAATAACTTAGCAGTTTCTAAATTACTGAGAAATAGATTAGAGGCAGTAAAGAGGAGAGGCTGGTATTCCAGGGCAGAAGTTCTAGTAGTTACCCACAACAGAGGGATAAGAGAGGAAGTGGAAGGAAATGGGCAGATCTGAGACACGTTTTTCATTTGGAATGGTCAGTTATGTGTGTGAGGCTGGGTGCAGGATGGAAAAAAAAAAGAATGAACCTGGCCACTCGAGTTTCCAGTGTGAATGATCAAATGTAAAGAGGTTGCTAAAAAGTGAAAGATGTAGCTGAGAAGAGAGCGCAAGGGCTGAAGACCCAGAGATTTGTTTCAGATGTGTTTCAGTTATGAGATCTGAGATACCAAATACGCTCAGAGAATCATCCTGAGATAGAGATAGAAGTAGGAAAGTTTGAGGTGCATAGATGACACGGTCATGGTGCAGAGATAGCTGTATTTTTTTTTTTTTTTTTTTTTTTTTTTGAGTGTCCAACATCCAAATCCCTGATTGATATGGTTTGGCTGTGTCCCCACCCGAATCGCACCTTGAATTGGAATAATCCCATGTGTTGTGGGAGGGACCTGGTGGAAGGTCCCTCCCAGGTACTATGGGGGCGGGTCTTTTCCCGTGGCATTCTTCTGACAGTGAGTAAGTTTCATGCGATCTGATGGTTTTATAAAAGGCAGTTGCCCTGTGCAAGTTCTCTTGCCTGCCAAACAATACAGAATATTTGATTAGTTTAGTTTATATCTGAATGACAGTCAGGCTTTTACCTTATTTTTGCGTTTTCTTTTTGAGACAGAGTCTCGCTCTGTTGCCCAGGCTGGAGTAGAGTGGTGCAATCTTGGCTCACTGCAACCTCCACCTCCCGGGTTCAAGTGAAGCAATTCTCCTGCCTCAGCCTCCCAAGTAGCTAAGATTATAGGCATGCGCCGCCACACCTGGCTAAATTTTTTTTTCCTTTTTGTTTTGTTTTGATAGAGATGGGGTTTCACCATGTTGACCAGGCTGGTCTCGAACTCCTGGCCTCAAGTGATCCATCCACCTCGGCCTTCCAAAGTGCTGGGATTACAGGCATGAGACACCATGCCTGGCCCTGAGATATTGTTTTAAAAGTAAATTAAATATCATTTGAACCACCACACTAATTGGGTGTGGATTCCACTATGTCTTTGAAAGTCATTATTCTAAATGTTTTTCTAGCTGTTAATAATTTTACAGAAACAGTAGTGTTAAATTATTGATCATTTTGTAATTTTATTTTCTAGAAACAACTGATACTTTACATTTAAATAAATGTATATTACACAATGAATTTTAATATGTGTAAATACATATTTTTGACCAGTCACCCAGTGGTGGAACTCAATTGTCTTCATTTTTTAGCATTTTATGTAACACTCTGATGCATATCCTTGTACATATAATATGCCGTAAGAAATTTCCTATTTTTCAAGTTAGAGATTTTACATCTTAAATATTTGTCTATATCTGACTTTCAGGGAGGTTGGGCAGTTTATACTTCAAATTACATAGATGTTTCTTCACACATTTAATAGTACTGGTCAATATTTTTAACTGTTTTTTACTAAGTAAATAAATCCTATTTGATTTTTACTGTCTTGACTCGCTGAATATTGAGGCTGAACATTTTTTGATATATTTCTTAGCCGTTTGCATTCTCTTTCTATAGCAGAATATCTTTTAAAAGACATTTTGTGATCCTTTTTTCTTATGAGATTTTTTTTTCTTGCTGGTTTTTAAGAGCTCTTTTATATTAAAATATTGAAATTATCTTTTTCTGGGTTATTTTGTAATTAGGCTTGGTTAAGCTTTTTTTTTTTTTTTAACTTGTGATGGTGCAAAATTTTTTTAAAGTACGTTTTTGTATTATTTTGTTTTTAGGGGAGCCTGGCTCTGTCGCCCAGGCTGGACTGCAGTGGTGCAATCTTGGCTCACTACAACCTCCACCTCCCAGGTTCAAGCAATTCTTGTGCCTCAGCTTTGCAAGTAGCTGAGACCACAGGCACACTCCTTGACGTCTGGTTCATTTTTGTATTTTTGGTAGTGATGGAGTTTTGTCATGTTGCCCAGGCTGGTCTCCAATTCCTGACCTCAAGTGATCCACCTGCCTTGGCCTCCCAAAGTGCTGGGATTACAGGCATGAGTCACCGTGCATGGCCTAAACATATCTTTTCTATTCTATCAATACGTTATCGATGGCTTGGTGTGTTTTGTCTTGACTGTTAGTATTTGTGCACTGCCAGCATTTCAGCTGAGGTAATTTACTTCTTCATTCCCTATGCACATGTCAGTTTGTAGCTGACCTGTTGCACAATTAAATGCCTAGTGGAGAAGTTCTCTAAATGGAACCTGTGGGAAGTAGAAAAACTCCTTTGTAAAGTCCCCTTTCTTGTTAAAGAATAAGTGTGCTAATAACTTTGTTAAGCCCTATCCTATGTAGCTGTTAAACATGCCATACTTATAGGAGCGTAGTACATTTTATGTCCTTGTACTTTAGCCAAAATATCTGTGCTGGACTTGCTTACCAGCATGTCCCAGCTCTCCACTGCTTTTACCTGTTTAGAAAAGTTTTAAGTTGTTAGCCAATCAGGTTTTAGTTTAGATTGTGAGGTCTGACTCCACCCAGTGGAGATCAGACACAGCAGTAAGGGCGACCCCAAATGCGTAAGAAATAAATTTGTGTGTTTCCCTTTGTTCTTTATACTCTTGTGGCAAGATGGCTAGTGAGAATACCCTTCCTGCAGCCCAGGAAGTAAAAATCACGTTGCTGAAAGGTCCTTTGTCTCAGTGCTAATTTTTCTTTGTGTCATCCAGCATCTATTTCCAACATCTATTCCCAACAGAACTCATTCTCTACTGTGGCACCCCAAGTGTGACAATGGTTGAAAGAACAAATACAGAGAGATGCTGGAGGTTTGCCACAATTAGCATCGAAAGGCTCTCCTCTAACCTGTGGTGATTGGGGTAAAAATTTGTAGATTTTTAGAAGGGTGGTTTCCCTACGAAGCTTTAGTGATGACATGGAGCTGGGCACTGCTAGACCCATATAGGATTTCATCAGAGAACTAGGAAATGCTTAGTTTATTGCCATATCTTAAAAATGCCTTAACTGCTGGGCACAGTGTCTCACGCCTATAATCCCAGCACTTTGGGAGGCCCAGGTGGGTGGATCATGAGGGCAGGTGATCAAGATCATCCTGGCCAACATGGTGAAACCCTGTCTCTACTAAAAATACAAAACTTAACCAGGCAGGGTGGCATGTGCCTGTAATCCTATCTACTTTGGAGGCTGAGGCAAGAGAATTGCTTGAACCTGGGAGGTAGAGGTTGCAGTGAGCTGAGTTCACACCACTGCATTCCAGCCTGGGCGACGGAGCAAGACTCCATCTCAAAAGAAAAAAGTGCCTTAACATTGCTTAGGAACACAGAGTGGCTGCGTTGTTAAACACACCTGGTATTGCTGTCCGTTGCTGCTTTACTCCTGGATTGTTCTATGGGTGTGTAAGAGAGAACTCAGTCAGACACCACCATATATCCTGGTACCACCTGCATGCTAATTGTGGTTTACAAGAAAGTTAGGCAAGTCACAGCTGCAGGAGATACCTTGATGACATGATTTATGGCCAATTGATATTTATGTTATTATTACTAAGAAGCATTTAGTGAGCCAGCCATTTTTGCTAGGCATTTTACATGAACGATCTCATTTATTCACCATTTCTCAGATAAGGATACGGAGGTTGGAGAAGTGGGGTTTCTAGCTTCAAATCACCCAGCTAAGCAAGTAGCAGAATGAAGATCCCAAAAGACTTTTTCTGATACTTATGTCTACATTCTTCAGCAGTTTTGAAAGAGCCCTGAAACAGGAACATCTTTGAAATCACAACTATCTTTGAAAAACTTGAGAGAAATGGTCAAAAGGGTGAAATATACTGCGTTATCTATATTCCCTTGGGATTTATAGCAGCTGCAGTATGAAATAAAAGCCCGTCTCAACATCAGAATATACACCAGAAACTTGACACTATTTTCTGAATGTTAAAATTTTTGACTACAGGAAAATAGGAAATATTTTTCTGAAGCATAGCACTTCAGAAAATGTGACATGCTATGAGAAAACTGGCAAAATAAGTCACCCAGATTACCCAACATGAGGTAAGAATAGCTAATGTTGACATACAAAGCCGGTGGAAGTGGAGTTGATGATATCTGCAGAACTGAACTGCTGTGTGGTGACTTGGGGAATTGCATACAAATTTATACTTTCTGAGCAAATTCCTTTATGTGAAAATAATATATTTCCTTTGCCCCAGAGTGGAAAGAGAAAATGGACGTCCAGAAAGTGTACTGGGCAGCAGAGAAAGACAGGCATCACTTGCAACGCTTCTTAATCCACTTGTTGAGTTGACTGTGTGGTGCTTTCAGGGTTTGGTTTCTTTTATCTTGGAGGAGTTACCATTTACTTGATTTAGCCAGATCAGCGAAAACCACATGGGGGTAATGTCTCTTTCTTCTTCCGATAGTCCATTTTCAGAATTTATTTTTATGGCCATGATTGTAGAATATAGTTGTTTGTTTAATGTTCAATGCTGTCTGACCTATGTCCCCTCAATATGGTATATATAAAGTGGTAAAGTTAGCCATTTATAATATTACTCTTTCCTATCTTTTCTGTTCTTCATATTTCTTAGCTTTGCAATAACATATAGACATCTGTATATACTTCCAATCCAGAATCATTACTCATTATAGAAGATGGATAACTACTTTTCAGTAGGAATCATGTGAGATTTCCAGGACTTGTGGTAGTCATTATTTTCTTAGAAGTATATCTGGTGAACAAACACTGAGTCTATATTGAACTTGTTTTGATTTTTTTTCATGGTAAAATATCAAATGTAAACAAATATTAATGTTCAGATTTAGTTTTTTAAAAAAAATTCCACATAAACACTGCTTTGTATCATTCTTGTGTATGTGTCTATGCATTTCTGCTATAAAAACATTAGACAAGATAGAACAAAAATAGGAGCTATAGAGTTTTTCATTATAAAAATGTAAATATATTAAAATAACTTACACTGTCTTTTAGCAATTATGTTGACACCAAATTGACTACTTTAGAAAATGTTCAATTAGAGGGTTTGCATTTGTCAGTTTTGATGAGAGATTTTCACCTCAGTTTAGGTAAAGCTTGTGCTTGTACAGAGCCAACTACCACCCAAAATGGGAGAAACGGACCCAGTCCTTCAATGGGGTTTAAAAAAAATACCCATACAAATGTGTCCAAAAGCCTTTGCGTTAACTGGCATCACTGCAGAAGCAAGCTGCTGAGTAGCAGAAAGACTTCCTGATGCACTTGTCCCAGAGATAACCCCACAGGTCTGAATCTCATTTGCTAGGGTCTAAGAAGCAATGCCACTGCCCATTTTCTGATAATAAAAGACTTGTGAACCCGTGGCTGTCGATTAATTCCTTTAACCCTGACTTCTATCCTTAATTCCATTTTAAGTCCATGTTCACGTTATGGGTTTGATCTGGATTCGATTAGGAAGATGAATGGTCGGAAAGAAATGTCTTTTTATACTTTCTTTTATCCAGGATTTAAATTTCTTTAAAGGAAAAATAAAATGTATTTACCTCCCTGACTTAATCTTCTTCTGAATGTTAATTACTGTTTTCCTTTTTAAATAACAGCACATATGGTCCCTACTATGATTTCAATTCTTTTAAAACTTAGTTTGTTGAGCCTGGAATTTTTTCCTAAACTTTAAAAGCTTAGAATAAAAAGAAAATTGTGATGACACAGAAAAGAAAAATCCCACTTTTTTTCTGATGTAATTCAAAATGGGTTAAAAAATGTAGCCGAGTGAATTTTTATTGATACTTGTCACTTCCATGACCTACTTTCCTTCCCAGTCATGACTTGCAAACTGGGGCGAGAGGTGAGGTAGCGTCCATCATTTCTCATCTTTCCTTTTGCTCAGGGTTCAATTTCCAAAGTTAGACAACCCGCAGGTGAGAGGTTCCTGTGTGAATAGCTTTGGGGAATTCTAACATAAACAACAACTGGGAATTCGATTAGGGGAGAGTCTAAGAGCCTCCTATCCCATGGGGAGAGGCAAAACACTATATTTATTGATTCTTTGATCTGTCTGAGTTTGAAGTTAGAACGGAACAACAAGTACATTTATAAATCAATTCAGTGTGTTTTCTGCAGGAAGCATGAGGCATTTCATGTCTAGCACACTGGACATATTCATCCAGGAATTTTTTATGTGTCTTTTAAAAAATTCCTATCCAAATATTTCAAATAAAAATTTCCAAGACATTAAAAAGTCATAGGAATAATCGATGTCAACCCTGCTTTCCAAGAAACACTCTCTTATTTAATGTTTAATCCCCATTTCAGTTTTTTCTCCCCATCTGGCATTTGTCACTTAGGCAGATGGCCACCAGCTGGGAGGGCAGCCTGTGTGTCCCCCTGCCCGGATCCATGGAGCTCAGCAAGCCCCATGTGAAAGCGCACCACAGCATGCCATTGGCCTTCCGGCAAGCTCAGATACTGACTTGTCACCACCCGAAGGCTTCCAGAGGGACCACTTTTATGAATTTGGGATCTTATTATGTTGCATGTTTCTGATATCATGATAGCCCAATGGGGCTTAATATAAGGCAATGTAGCTATTATACCTGCACAACCCAAGGCTCCCAGGAAAGCAAAGAGTTACATTAATGAATATGTGGATGCAGGGGAGGTAGGGGAAAGATATAATGAGTCTTTAAAGAAATACACCCTGGCTAAAGTCTAGATGTAGTTTGGTATTTAAAGAATAGGCTTATTCTGCTCTCATCTATATGTGCATATTTTAATGATCATTTTACCTAATTGTTTAAGATAAGATTTTATAGCACTTTAACATAGTCTTAATGGTCTATGAGTGTCTTGTTTGTCATATACGCACTATGCTAGCAGCCTTTTGAAAGAAATTGTCTTTTTCAAGGACTGTTTTCTGACTGTTGGATCTTACTGACCAGTTCACACATAAAAGTTACTCTTCATTAATTTCATAGTTGCAGCTGCTTTTTGAGAAGCCTGTTGATGTATTCACCTTAGTCCCTGAGCCTCTGGGTCAGCCAGAGAAGTGGTGCATCAGGAAAATTGTGTTCTTTTTACAAACACCTGCCATTGCTTTTTTTTTTTTTTAATTCCCCCTTTTTATTTTAAATTAATGTTCACGGGTGGGGAGCAGAAGAGAAAATACAATTAAAAGGCAGAGTCAATCAATGTTTGTATATTTTCAGATTTCTTTGCATATTCTTGCACACATCTCCAACAGGCAAAGGTACACACACACACACAACACACACACACACACAGACACGCAGATGTTGTGCTTGCATTTGTCCAAAGCCAGATCAAAGCATACAAACATATATATTTTAAATTTATTCTTATATGGTAAGTATGTTATTATGCTTTAAAAACTACGACATTAGTAGCTGCATACGTTCAAGTTTCTGGGTAGACCATGCTTATTTAAATATTCTTTCAGTGTTAGACATTTGTTCCTGATTTTTAAAAATTATAAATAACATTTCAAAATAAAACCCATTTACCTAAAAATTTTTGAGCCTATATTAAAAGAATCTCATTTCTAAAAGTAAAATTCCTGGGTCTACGAGTAAGTATGACTTTAAGACCATACAATTTTATGCTGCTGAATTTCTCAAGAAGGACAAATCTAGTGCCAATGAATGAGACTGCCTGAGAGGAGTCTATTTCTGGTTGCTCTCTGGGATTCTGGCCTGTTTGTCCTTTTGTTTACCTCTAGACCTTGGCCCTGCCACAGCTTAGAAATAGCATCTCAGCACATCCTTGGGATATTTTTCCTTTTTCCTTTTGGCACTCTTAGACTGCAGCAATTCGAGGTCGGCTCATCACGTGTGAGCTCTGTAGAAACCTTATTGCTCTCTGTTGTCTGTGCACAGGCCAGAATTCGATAAGAATAGTTGCACAGATGGTGGAATGCTCATCATAAAACAAATCCAGTTTTTCACTATTTTTGGTCATGGCTGATGAGGCTGATTTAAGGTGATGTTGGCCTTTCTGAACCACAATTTCCTTGCCAACGCATCCAGGATGAATATTTCATAGTGTCATGTGTCTCTCTCCTTCCTCACACATGGCACAGTGTCATTTTAGATTTATTTGAGTTAGAGTAAGGCTTGCCACAGAAATTGTATATGCCATTACTAAGGAATGTTTAGTCTTTTTTCTCATTTTACTCCTCAACACCTAGCACAGTGTCTGATGCTCAATTATTCCTGGGTTAATAAATGAATCATTCTCCACCTTGTAGGGGTTGGATGAAATGAGCATGTTTGAAAGCACTTTAAAGAATAATAATGACTGTAAACTACACATGACTGACTTTGTCTAAGGCAGTGGCCCCGATGCATTTAGTTTGTGTGCATCAGGTGAACCCCAGGAGCTTGGGAACAATGCAGGTGCTTGATCTGCTCCCAAAGATTTGGATTCTGATGCAGAGGAGCCTTGACACCAGGTTTAAAAGTCTTCTGTTTCAAGGTGTCTCCTAGTCTAAAATCTATGTCCTTGTTCCATTGCTGTGTGTTGTATTTGGTGTGGCAGTTTCAGAGATGAGATCAGAACATGCAAGAAGAGAATAAGTAAATCCACTCTCAAATGAGGAAACTTAGTCTTGAGAAGGTAAGCCCTTACCAAAGGCTGTGTGGAAATCATGATCCGAAATAGGACACACGTCCAGTTCTGATGTATTCCAAAGCCCATGCTATTCTGACTCTAATAGGCTATTTTGTCCCGTGCAAATTGTTTAGATGCAACTAATTAATTAACAAATATCAGAAAGCCTGAAAATGTTAACTTTTCAATTACTGGATTAAAGTGCAAAATAGAGCTTCTCGACAAGTGAGTAAATTCATGAAGTCACTGCACAAATATTCACCAAGTGCCTGCTGCTAACAGGCCTAAGGGACAATCTCTACAAGCTTAATATTACATAGGCATGAGTTTTTATTTTCCAGTTTCTCAAAACAAAACAAAGCAAAACAAATTGACCTTTTTTTTTTGGTTTCAATGTTCCACATTTGTTCCTTGTTTTATTTATTTTTTTCTTAAAAAATATTGAAATTTCAGTGTCTAAAAATCAGAAGAAATATGAATTACATCACTTGATCTAATCTCAATTTTTTAAAGTACAAACTGAGAACCATAAAAGTGTAAGTTAACTACTTCTCTTCTTGTTTTATTTTTAAATGTTGTCTATGCCTCAGTGTTTTTCATGGTAAAATTCACTTGTTATTCGTTCCAAAAACCATTATTGATCATCAGCTCTTTTCCATGTCATGCTGGGGATTCAAATATAAATGAAAAATGAATCCTTTTTTTTTCATTAACTTCAAACTCTTCAGTCACTAAATATACCTCATTGGCCAAGACAAGGTTTCCATTAACCAGAAAAAGAAATCCAAGAGCATAAGAAGATGTGGAGGGCCAGTGGAAGGCAAGGAAGCTGATGACATTAGTTCCTGAACCATTGAGACAGAAATTTTCATGAGATGTTCCAGATGGATATTTCCAGCAGCAATTGGCTACAAAGAATTTTGAGATTAGGAAATAGATCTCAACTGGCAATAAAGATTTAGGGGCGATCTGTACATAGGGAAGTGTAAATGAGATTCCTCTGTGGAGCCTGTCTACGTAACCTAAGCAGAAAAGAGAACAAAGGACAGAGGTCTAAGGAATCATTCACCTATAAAGACTGAGCAGAGGAAAAGAGACAGGGGGCTGCAGAGAAGTCACGTGAAGAGAAAGGCAAGAAACCTCTATGGAGTGATGTCCCAGAAATCCTGAAAGGAAGGGCTCCAAGAAAGCAGATGTTGAGAGATGAATGGAAGTCAGGATGGAGGAAGGGTGAGCTCATACTATTCTCTCAGGAAACTCGACTGTGAAAACACTTAGTGAGATGGGCTGGTGCCTACATGGTGACCTTCTGCAGTCTTGCCATAGGGCAGGGTGATATGTGAGCTCAGTCCAAAGCCAATAAATATATTGCTCATCCTGAAAAATGGCCATTTGTTATTTGTATTGTTGTTCTTTCTGAGGCAAAGTCACCAGAAAGCAATAATTTTGGATTTCTCTTTCCAGAACTTCTGATGATGTTCTTAGCTACAAAACTTGGAGAGGTTTTCCAGATGTCCAAAAGCACATTTCCTAATCTGTTCGTATCTTGTGGTACATTTGCCTATACACTTGTTTTACTGCGAGAATGAATTGTTCAAACTAGACATTATTTGATAAATACACCAATTCCAACGACAGTAGATACGGTATTTTAGCATGAAGGTAAATGTGACAGGATGACTTTGTTTACTTGCTTTTTAGATGTAATTGGCATAGAAACCATAAAGTTATCTTACATTTTTTTATGTGCTAGGCAGCAAGTACCCAGTGCCATACTGTCAGTGAAAACTGCATTGTAAATATTTGCTCACATTTAGAGAGTCTAAGAGGATTTTTTGCCATCATTTTGCCAGTGACCAAAAGCTTAAGCTATGTGACTTTCACACTAGTAATGGCTCACTCCAGGTTGAAATGAACATCATGTTGGGTAGGTCATTGTTAATTGTCTCTATGCTTTTGTATTTCAAATCGGGATGCATAAATGGAGTGTTGAACATTAGTTGATATTAAAAATAAAATTGGTTCACATATTTTGCTTAATAAAGAAGTAATAAATAAATAAATGACATTCTCATACACACCAGACCATCATTTGAAAGGGTAAGATGATCTAAATATTTTTTAGTTTGTTTTGGTGTAAAAGAAATGACTATCTAACCAATATGTTGACTCTCTTAGATTCTGGGATACCAAAACAATGCAGGAAATGTTATTGTATCATTTAGTAAAGAACTATTTCTCCTTTGGTAACTGTTGTTTGATTAGCTTTAGGTTAAGTAAATGTGTAGATGTCATCATGATGTCCACACATGACGTTCACCGTGAGTCCCATATGCCCATCATCTACATGTATTCTGTCTTGGAGACTTAGATGTCTAGTTCTCCTCTCCATCCATGGTTAATAAGCTTCTATTGAAATGTAAACATTAATACATCTTTCTTAACTTACGCCTTCATGATGCTTAGAACTGTTGCCTTGGTTTATTTTGACTATACTTGGGAACCTGCTAATCTTTTTCTTTTCTTGCTTTTTTTACCTATTTTGCTTAGATTTTAGTTTTATAGTTTTACCAGTAAGCATTTGATATGCAGATTTATTATTATTGCCATCTGTTTCTGTGAAAGCTATTTAAGTGCTAAGCAGTTGCCTGAATGATGTTCAGGTCTGCATGGGAGGGGGTAATTTTGGAAATCAGAATCCTACAAAGACAAATACTCAATTACTCTGTCAAAGATCATGCCCAAATTGGCTTATTTAGCATTTCATTGTGATCCTACCATAAGTGTGCCATCTGTATATGTGAGTTTTGAGGAGGTTCTATCTTTTCGAGATTGATTGTTAATAAGCATTTTCTTCTGTTACTAAATTATCTTTTCAGTATATTTAGAGTGTTACCAGATTGAGATTATAGCTTAGCAAAATTTATTTAGAAATGCTAGTGAAATTCTCTATTACCTCCTCTGGATTATTTTAGTTCTCTGTAGCTAAATGTACAAAACTGCACCAAATTAGATATAACCAAACATTTTAATGGGCTAAATTCGAAGAGTGGAACCTGTGAGAAAAGGTATCTCCTCACTTCGCTCAGTTTGACACCTGGACAGAGCGACTGGGAAGGCACCGAGCTTTTTACCACACCACATTGAGCCTTACTCTGCTATTCCCAGCCTCTGTCTTCAGCTTCCCTGGGGCTAGAGTACTCTTGGAATGGTATGAAAAAATTCACTCATTCTACCCAAATCCTTTCCAGTTCAGCTTTAACCATGCCTTAACTTCCAATGACACTTCTAATGTGCTTTGGTGATACTGAGTGAAGGTCTTCTATTGAGTGCTTTCCCTGCTAACTTCTCTTAGAGCTAATTGTTTACAAGTTTACACCAACTATTGTATCTTAAGCTATTTGAATGCAAACTCTTAGTCATCTCTATACCTTTGATGCTATTAGTATTCAAAATTATTCTCATATAATTAAAATATTAAAATAAGCAGCTGTTGCTTATGTATCATGAAGTTTTATAAAGCAACAAAGTTAATAATTAGATGATGAAACAAAACTCAATGTCTTCTACTTCTCCCCTTTTTCTTTTAACATTTTAATATATATTCTTTTAAAACCTAAGAAAAAAATATTCCCCATCCCACTAATTTACCTCTTTTTGAAAGTTTTAAATTGATATTTACTAGCTGTACATATTTCGTGGGTACACGTGATGTTCTGATACAGGTTTACTATGTGTAATGATCAAAGCAGGGTAATTGAGTTGTCTATTGACTAAAATATTTATCTTTGTATTGTGAACATGACATGTCTTCTCTTCCTGTTATTTTGAAATATAGAATAAAATGGTGTTAACTATAGTTTCTCCACTCTACCATCAAGTTCTAGATCTTAACTGTTTCTAACTGCATTTTTGTTCCCATTAACCAACTTCTCTTCATCTTCCCCTCACCACTTTCCTTCCCAGCCTCTGGTAAACACCATTTGACTCTCTGGCTCCATGAGGTCCATTTTTGTAGCTTCTACATATGAGTGAAAGCATGCAGAATCTGTCTTTTTGGGTCTGGCTTATTTCACTGGAATGACCTCTAGTTCCATCTATGTCTATGTTGCTGCAAATGACAGGATTTTGCTAATTTGTGAGTGTGTGTTTGGGGGGGAGCTGAATAGTGTTTTACTGTGTTTGTATACTATGTTTTCTTTGACCATTCATCTGTTGACGGACATATTAATTCCATAACTTGGTTATTGTGAATTGTGATGTGATAAACATAGGAGTGCAGATATCTCTTTGATATACTGATTTCCTTTTTTTTGGATATACTTAGCAGTGGGATTGTTGAAGCATATGGTAGTTCTATTTTTAATTTTTTGAGGAAACTTCATACTCTTTTTCATAATGACTATACTACTTTACATTCCCACAAACAGTGTATATAAGAGTTTCCCTTTATACATATTTTCCCAGCATTTTTTTTTTTTTTTTTGGTCTTTCGATAGTAGCCATTTTAACTGAAGTGAGATGATATATCATTGTGGTTTTGATTTGCAACTCTCTGATGTTTAGTGATGTTGAACTTTTTCTTCATAAATCTATTGATTCATATGTTTTCTTTTGAGAAATGCCTATTCAGGTCTTTTGCACATTTTAAAATCAGATTATTGGTTATTTTGTGCATTAGTCTGTTCTCACACTCTTAATAAAGACATACCCATGTCTGGCTAATTTATAGAGGAAAGAGGTTTGATGGACTTACAGTTTTACATGGCTGGGGAGGCCTCACAAATCATGGTGGAAGGCAAAGGGGAAGTAAAGGCACGTCTTACATGGTGGCAGGCAAGAGAGCTTGTGCAGGGGAGCTCCCATTTATAAAACCATCATATCTCTTGAGAGTTACTCACTACCATAACAAAAGGATGGGAGAAACCACCCCCATGATTCAATTGTCTCCACCTGTCCTACCCCTTGAATTGGGGATTATTCCAATTCAAGGTGAGATTTGGGTGGGGACACAGAGCAAATCTGTATCACATTGCTATTGAGTTGTGTGAGTTCCTTATATATTCTGATTATTAATCCCTGTTGGATGGATTCTCTAAGTTATCTTTTGACTTTGTTGATTACTTTCTTTGCTGTGAAGAAGCTTCTTAGCTGGATGTAACACCCTTTGTCCATGTTTACTTCGGCTGGCTGTGCTTTTGAGGTATTACCTAAAACATCTTCGCCCAGACCAATGCCCTATAGTGTTTTCCCAATATTTTTTTCTGTTAGTTTTATAGTTTCAGATCTTATGTTGAAGTCTTTAATTCATTTTGGGTTGATTTTTGTATCCACTTCCTTTTTTATTTAATAATATATTATGGAGTTTTTTCCAGATCAGAATATATAGATCTAATGAACTATTTTTAAGGTAAAAACTCTTAATATATTTCCCTTATGATTAGTAATCTTTTCAGATTTGTTAAAATTATGACTGTCATTATTTTGCAACTATAAAAATGCTCCAGTAAATATCCTTACACATGTACGCTTATTCACATATCTTTCATCTCTGCAGGCTTGATTTCAGACAGGGAACAGTCAGGTCAAGGGTTATATGTTTTATTAATTTAAAAAGATATTTCCAGAATATTTTCCAAAGAAGCCTATTTGCTGGAAATATGTGAGAGGGCCATTTCTCTCCGTCCTTGCCAGAACTGGATGTTATTTCTTATCCATACTTTGATCCTTCTGTACTTAGAACAGACTTGTATATAAATCTTTGTTGTCTAAGTAAATCACTTTGGTATTTTGAAGGTGCGTTTTTCCTTACATCTTTTAGTTAATAGTTTTCCTTTATTTATAGATATTCATAGTCTTTGTTCATAATATAAATTTATAACTCTGAACTTGAATCAAAGTTTAATTCCTATGATGTTACTATTTGTTTGTAGGTTTGAATATAAACATTTTTGAAGTTTTTCTAACCCCTTATCTCATTTACATCTATGTTTCTACTGCTTTTATTATGATAGTTACTAATAACAGCATTTTGTATGGACAGTGTTTTTGCAGTTGTTATTTCACATGGATTGACACAAAACGCAAAGTCAGAAGAGTGAGGTCAGTAATTTGCTTATTGCATTTCTGGAATCTTACGGGTAGGTCTTTCCTGACCTTTTTTACTGCAATGCTATTTATATACTTCTATACTGTCCCTGCACTAGATAATATGTTATTCTTTTGCAAGGATCTTTGCTGAACAAAACTGCTAAAGTCCCTTTCACCATTAATTTGAATGATCTAGTCATTTATGGTTTATTTCTATAAGCCAAAAATATTAATCAGAATACTTAAAAGTATAATACTAATATGTGTCTGGTGTTTGTATATGTAGTAAAACATATACAGCATCCTTTAACAAATTTTTTTACAGTAACCCTGTGATATTGGTGCAATGGTGTAGTAAATATGAGAACAAAGATTTATAGCAGGATCTCTTGATTCTTAATCAAATGGTCTTTGACAGTGGTTTTCAGAATCTTACATGCTCACAGCTCCTTTAAATATTTCAATGTAAACAGCACTTAACTGAACAAGCATTTTTAACATTTGTTGGCTGTGTTCTGTGTTTACTGTAATTTCAGTTAAATTTGTCTTTGATTGATATAATGGAAAATAAATTAATTCTAAATATATTCAGTTTTTCTCAGAAGGAAGATTAAAAACCTTTTACACCATGAAGTTCCGAGGAGAATAATAGAGGAAATCCTTAACTGTTAAACTGTTAGGAATTACTAGACCAAGTTTGACCAAATTTTAATTTTGCAGATTAATATCATTTCTGATCCACCATAGAAAATGTTGCTGACTTTAAGAAAATCATCTCTCTTGCCCTTTTTCTCTGTGTGTGTGTGTGTGTGTGTGTGTATGCAGATGTGTGTGTACGCACACACGCACATGCATCCACATGTGTGTTATAGTTCTAGTCCTATTCCCTGCTTTTATTCTTTGTTGTATTTGTATACAATAATACAGTCTATATTTTTAGTGAAGCGTATGACTAGAATCAGATATCACTATAATTATACATGTTTAGAGTGAAAAAGGCACACCATAAATGTGTTCTGGTATTTACTAGATTCCTTGAGAATAAGCATGTAGTAAGATACATTTTTAAATAGGCTGTCAATTACCTTTATCAGGTGCTTAGTGAATTTCCTTATTCTGCTGGGGAACATATCTTGACTACTGAAGGGATTATGGATTTTTGGGGTTTCTCTGTAAAAGCTCACTCAGTGCGCTGTTTCCCTGAACTCATTTGATGTTTTAGAGAATGATGTTCTTTAAGAAAAAGAGGGAAACAGCTATTATTTTACTATTTACCTCTTAAGTTATGTCTACTTTAATAACACTTCCTGTGTGATTTTGCAGGTCCTTAAATTATACTTGTTTTTACTATCTGAACAAAAACAAGAACAAACAAGTAAAACAAATTTTGAGTGTTTTTTTCCTACTGTTTGAATTTATTTTATCTAGTGTATAGTTTGGCTTTAGTTTTAACTAAGTGTTCTCTACATTTTTGCTGTTGATATTGACACCAATTTATTAAAGGGTAAGATACCATATGTTCATTTCGGAAGTATCAGTTCCATTTTGTTCATTTAAAATTTCAATATTTGCAAAGCAGTTTATTATTTACTTTCAATTTGCAACAATTTGTATCCTTGCCATTTTTTCATTTGTACTTACTTTTCTATTTCAAAGAGTTTTATTTTCTATACTTTTGATTTTGCTAAAGATATATATCTATACTATACCCATTGCCAAGAAAGGCAGGCAGCAGATATTTTTGTATTTAAGCATAATTGAAGAAATTTGGCATTAATTGTTGAGGTCTAACACACCAATGGGTTAAGAATTTAACAGTTTAATTAAAGGAAAATGAAATGTAATGTAATAGAAAGAATTATAAACCAAGGTACACCTGGATAGGTACTAAATAGAAGATGCAAAATATATGTCAATATGGAAATCAAATCAAAGTTATGAAACAATCATTCTTGATACTTGATCTACATGATACAAAATATCTGAATAAGTCATTTTTAAAAACATGAACTTCCAGTTGTTATGTAGAATTGAAATCCCTCATCAAACTGGATTTTCAAGTATCCTCACTTATGATGATAGCAGTATCATTTTGGGGATAATCCTTGAAGTTGGATGATAAAAGGGCAGGTTGATTGATGATCATTCATTAATGTGTCTGCTTATCTTTATAGTTTTGTTTGACTTTTACTGACTTACATTTTAGACTCAGGAGTGAGTTTTATCCAGGCAATACTTTCAAATGGAATTTGCTACAGAAAAAACAAATTTAATTTACCCCACTCGCATTTAAATTTAGGAGTGCAAATATAAGTATGGTGCCACTGAAGTTTAGTGTATAATAATGAGGTTGCCCACGCTGTCTCCTGATCCTGTGACTTCATCCATTATACTTTGAATGGTCATTTATTCCCCTAGAATTCTCATTAGAATGTCACTAATAATCTTCCCAGAATAATGCAATCCATAGAAAACGTTTATGGTAAAACAATCTTTGGAAAAAGTAATTTCCTTTAAAATGTGAATATAACTTTCAAAAAATCCCTGTATCTCTTTATTTTGTATTCTCTTACTCCAATTTCTCAATTAGACTTAAGATTCTCATGGGGAGGTAAAGCAGAACCTGGTTTCTGCTCTGCTTCTTAAATACTCTTTGGAGCAGGAAAAATTGGTGCATATAAGTGGAGGCCAAACCAGTGTGTTTATGGTGATCTGTAAAGCCAATCTCATAAAGATTTAAGAAAACAAGAACTAAATGTTCATTATCTCTGAAAATTAGTTTGGTAGGCAGATGAATCTTTGAGGAATTAAATTTACTGATAGGTAAATCAAAATATTTCAGATCTAACCATTGTTTACATGTTTTACCACCATTTTATTAGTATCAACATTCTTGTCATTTATAAACTATAATATTATTGATAAAAACTAAAGTTGGAAATTACAGAATGAATATAATTAAATGGTTAAACTTAATGATATCAGTGGAAATTATGGGTCTAACTTTCTGGGATCTATGATGATCCCTAAGCTACTCAACTAGGGTAGATGAGAATATTTCTTTTGCAAAGATTGTACAATTGAAATGTACTTTGTTTCTTGTAATTAACAAATATCAAGTTGATATCACATCTCTAAGAAATGTCCTTGAAGAAAATAAAGCATATGGCTTCATACGAAGTTCTAGGATCTGATTCTGTTATGAGCCCCTAGCCAAGAGGGCTGGGCTGAAGAGGGAGGGAGTCCATTGTTGATATTATTTGTTATTATTTATTCTGGGAAGATTATTAGTGACATCCTGATGAGCAATTCTAAGGGTATAAATGACACTCTAAGTATGTTATTTATTTAGTAATAACAAATTACCAAATAATTTGGTATATACCAAAGAGTTTAAATGTAAGAGACATTTTTATTTTTTTTGAGACATAGTCTTGCTCTGTTGCCCAGGCTAGGCTAGAGTAAAAGCAAAATAATAATAATTTACAAAGTAGAAAAGTCAACATTATAGCTGAACTCTGAGTACTTATGTATTCTGAGAGTGTTGGTGGAAATTCTGAGCCTGAATTTTCCTAAACTCTTAATTTTCTTGGAAATGCACAAGTGTCAGACAGATATGAGGTATTTATATAGCAAGTATATTTGCATCTGTACCGATAAATATAGATGACTGACGAGGAGAAACTACAACAGTTTCAGGTCAAATAACTCAGTGATTAGAAACAAGCTTCAAAGGCACTCTGAATTAGTCATTATAAGTTACAGTCCGTGGTTTTATTACAACAAACCCCAGTAAATGTTCATTTTTCACAGAGCATTTAATATTTCTAGAAGGACACTAGATTGACTGCTTTTTTTTTTTGAGAATTGTTTTTACTGTTTTTCAAGTGATGTCATTTGGTCCACATTGAACATTGACTTTCATAAGAAAAGTACTTAGTTTGAGAATTTGTTTCTTGAAAGCACGTTTGTGAACACTGTCTTTTCCTCCTTCCTACTCATTTCCTGGGCCTTGCCACAGTTACTTTTAATTGTCATACTTTGTAAAAAAAAAAAAAAAAAAAAAAAACAAAACCTAACATAGTGCTCACATTAAAGCCTTTTGCTTGGAGTATTTGAAACAGTGTGGATTAGCTGAGCCAAGATAAATTCATAGTGCAAGGAGCCACACAGAGCATAAAGGGGGAAAGTATCTGAACTCCAGTTAATCAGCCGCGCACAGTGGTACAGTGACTGGGCCAGCTTGAACACTGCAAGGACTGAGGGACTCTTATAAACTAGCATTCAGCCTTACTGAATTTGCAAAAATTAATATCAGATTGTGTGCTGTGGCATGACAGCAAAATAATTCCCAGGATTGTAGAGAGAGATCAGTCTTTACAATACTCAGTTTCCTATTAAATATTTTTATAAAGGAGTAATTACTGTATCTGTTAATGACAGAAGAATCTGTGCATATCTTATTTTAGGTGTATGGTGAATGGATATTTATTAATATACGCATGTATACAAATGTGTGTGTATATACACACTCATATATTCCCTTTATACATTTCGAGAAGTTAAGCAATGGAAAATAAAGCAATGGGCAGAGTATGAAAGGAGGAAACTAAGGAGTCACAAGTAGAGAGGAGCAGATACAAAGGGCAGAAACAATGATTCCGATAGACGTGAGGTATAGATACACACACACGCGCGCACACACACACACAATGGAGTCATCCATTATCTTCCCAAAGGCAAACTCCAATTACATGAGTTTTGTTTATGTTTTTTTTTTTTTTGGTCCGTCTCTGATATCTCATCTGACACTTGGTAACTTACTTGGAACTGAGTGTGCAGATGACAGTGGATACCTTTTCATAGAGAAGATGGATGCCATTTCATTATCGTGTGGCAGTTGAATCATACTGAAACAATCTCAACTCATCTTTTTCCAATTCCATTCAACCAATATTATGCAATAGATCAGTTTCTGTGCAAGGTAACTCAGGGTACAAAAATGAAAACCTTTAAGGAGCTTGGAATCTAGTCAGGAAGGTAGAATCTGTTTATAATTCACTATGATATACCACAGAACATGTTGAGTGTTATAATAGAGGTGCAATGCATACAGATGGTCTCAGAAAGCAGAGAAATGCTAATTTCTATTTGGGAGAGTAGATTATAAAAGCCATCACTCAAAAAATGGCATGTGCACTGAACCTGACCCGTGGTGATGGGGGAAAGGGCAGTTGAGGCAGGGGGCAGTGTGGTTACAGGTGTGGAGGCAGAGGCTTTGGAGGGAGGACAGGGAGTCTAAGAGTGTTGACTACAGTATGCATGGAAAAGTCTGGACTGGGCATGGTGATCCATGCCTGTAATCCCAGTACTTTTGGAGGCTGAGAAGGGTGGATCACTTGAGGTCAGGAGTTCAAGACCGCCTGGCCAATATGGTGAAACTTTGTCTCTACTAAAAATACAAAAATCTAGCTGGGCATAATAGCATGTGTCTGTAATCCCAGCTACTTGGGAGGGTGAGGCAGGAGAATTGCTTGAACCCGGGAGGTGGAGGCAGAGGTTGCAGTGAGCTGAGATTGTGCCACTGCACTCCAGAGTGAGACTCCATCAGAAAAATAAAGGAAGGAAGGGAAGGGAAGGGAGAGAGAGAGAAAAGAGAGGAGAAGCGAAAGGAAGGGAAGGAGAGAGAGAGAAAAGAGAGGAGAAGTAAAGGAAGGGAAGGAGAGGGGAGGGGAGGGGAGGGGAGGGGAGGGGAGGGAAGGGAAGGGAAGGGAAGGGAAGGGAGTAGGGGATGTATTTGGAAGTGGAGGTTGGTCTTTGGAGACCCTTGCTCAGAATTTTTACTCTGCTCTTCAATGAAGGAGATAATCCACCAAGATTTTGAGCAAGAGAATGACAATGAAAGTCAAAGCTTTATGTTAAGAAAATTAATCTCATTTTAATGTCAGAGATGAAGAGGAGATGGATAGGATTAGCCTCGTAGCCACCCAATCATTAGTTGTTCGTATAACGAGCAATTACTGAGCACTGATTTGTTCTGAGGGCTAAATAGGTACGTCAATGTTGGAATTGTATTAGTTTCTCAGGATGCCATGGAAAAGTAGTACAAACTACTTACTTAAAATAAAAAAAAAAAATGTATTCTCTCCTAGTTCTCATGGCCAGAAGGCTGATATTAAGGTGTCGGCAGGATCACACTCCCTCTAAAACCTCTAGGGAAAGGTCTTTCCTTGCTTCTCCCAGCTTTGTGGCCCCTAGCAATCCTTGGTTTGCAGGACCGCAACTCTGATTTCTGCCTCCGTTTTCATGATTGTCTTTCCCCTGGGTCTCTTCTGCTCTTCGTATAAGAATTTCAGTGATATTGGAACAGGGCCCATCCTAATGACCTAAGCTTAACTTAATGTCATCTGCAATGACCTCATTTGCAAATAAGGTCATATTCAGAAACACAGGAAGTTAGGACTTCAACATTTCACTCTGGGGAATACAGTTCACCCCATAACAGAAATGGAAGGCAGAGCCCAATGGCAAAGGTAGCACCAAGCAGATGTGATCCCCACAACCTAGAAGCTGGGGAGAGAGGAGGCCTAAAATGTTTCCAGACTGGGTCTGCCATAGCGGAAGGTAAGAAGGTGAGATACCTTAAGATTTGGACATGGGGAAGGGGCAGAAAAGGGAAATTGCATGATCTCATACTAGTTGACTTCAGAACAAGTGAAGTTTTGATTGGATTTGTGAGCTGACCTAAGCCAACTCCAACATTCACCAATGGCAAGGGAACCCTTAGGAACTGACTTGTAGGTAGAAGCTACACATATTCTCCATTACAACCTGACTGTCTCTACCACAACCTCATTGTGCATTTATATCTTTATTACAGCACAGGTAGTTACGATTAAAACAACTATCAGACTGAAATCCTCCCAAAGGGCAAACATTATTAGCAAGCAGGAAGGAAAAAAGATATGTCTAGGAGAGATTTTTAAGTCCAGAAATATCTCTACTCCGTTTTTGAAATGCTGAGAAGTATTTTGCATGAAAGGTTAATTCTCAGATTGATGCAATGGCAATTTCACTTTAGGACTGGCCAAGTCAGCTCAGGAGAGTTCTCTCTTTGTAGTTGGAGTTGAGGGGTAGCGTCAGGGAAGTGGGAGGTTCAGAAGATGAGAGAGGGTTCAGGGGACAGGAAAAAGGCTAAAGGTAACCCTAGGCATGCTGCCTAAAGCTATCATGCTGCTAGGATCGCTGGATCCCAATATTTTCTCTCTCATCGTGTAAGGACAGTAGGCTCTACACAACGTTTTACAAATACCATGCATTTCACCAATGCAAATTTATTGTCATCGTTTATATAAATAAACAAACCTGTGTAATTTAGATAAAGATATTTAAATCACTTTCTGTAGCAACTATATAGATTATGGATTACTGGTTAATATATTTCAAGTACTAACATAGCAACACAAATAGATAAATCAAAATTAAAGTATACACACACGGACTCAGCACTGTTTATCCTGAAAGATTTTAATGAAATTACCAAAATAAGCAATATACGGGAGAACATCCTTTTGAAGACAGTCTCGCATGCAGGCAGTCTCGCATGCAGGCAGTCTCGCATGCAGAGGTGTGTGGCTTTTCAATGAAAAAGAAAGAAGACTGGAAGGATAGTAAGTCACTGAGACAATGGGCTTAAGGAAATGGGGCTGAAGCCAGAAGCTGGAGGGAAGGCAACTATAGATCTGAAGTCTCAGGAAGAGAAGCTCGGCAAAGGAGACTGTGCAGGGTGGATGGAGGCTGGAGATGGAAAAGCTGGGAGTCAGGAAGTGTGAGTTTCAGGGATGCGGGTTTGAGAACAGCAAGCATCACAGAGAAGTGAGAAGTGTGGGGACTGGGGGTGGCCCTTGGAGTTGATGAGGAGGAAAACGCTTCAGACTTTCAAAAGATTGTTGTCTAAGGGTGAGAATGAGAGTGTCACAGTCTAAGGAACTTTGGTGGGTAGATGGCAGTGAAGGCCTGGCTGTGGGAAGGCAGGTGATGGGCTGAGGGCCGGCCTTGTTGGGGATGGAGGAGTTTTTACTTGTTAGAACTGCCCTTTTTAATGAGTGCAATTTTGTTGGGCAAGAAAGTTAATGGGACTGATATGATGCAGTGGGCTTAGAATACAAAAGGAGACCAATATTAAAGAGAAATCTGATGCCGAGTCTGAGGCCACACAAGGGAGATTTTAAAGACAGCAGTGTTTGGCATTGTAAATGACCATGAATAACTCAGTGATTATTATATTCAGTGATTGCTCTGAGTGAGTAACCGTTGACTATAATAAACAGCATTGACTATAATAAAAGTACACTGTATAAATAGATGATGTTGACTACAAGAAAACTAACATATGTAGATATATAACTTTCCTTTTCACTTGTATGAGCCAAAATTAAAAAAAAAAGTTATGTATGTCTCAATAAGTACTAATTGAATTAAATTTCTCTTGAGGGATATTGAGTTCCTGTTTCCATCGCCAATCTAGTTCTTACAGTTTTTGATGGATTTTAACATGATACGTTTTAACATATGTAAGATTTGCAATTAGTCTTCAGGAAATATATTCTTTGCTTTTTTGGAGGGAGAGGTAGTGTGGATTATCTTGGAATACTAAATCTCATTACTTAATCACACTTTTAAATGTAGTCAAAAATATTTCTTGGGCAGCTAAAATATATGAAACAAGGTGCTGAGTGCTGTTGATGGGCAAAAGGATGTGTACAACATTTTAATCTGGATTCGAAATAAATCCTTCTATTTTCTTCACAAGGACTGTTGAGATTCCTGGTATTTCCTGGCTTTTAGAGAATACCTCAAGCAAAGATACATGTAGGGTGCATGCAACACTTTTATAGAACTGTGTGCACTTATGGCTATGTGTTTGCATACTCTGCATTTATTCACAATTTTAACACATCATTCCCTGTCTAATCTTAGTACATGTTTTTGCGCCATCCTGTAGACTTTTTATCTGTGAAACATATTGCTGCTTAGAGAAGTAAACTGACTTTTAATTGTAAACGTTTTCTCTTTTGGTGTTTGCTAACATCTACTTGTACTTAGTTTTCTCACTCATTATGTTTTTGATTCAGGCTGAACATTTTATTACAGAAGAGTTGAAGAGTTATCATTTCCAATCATCTCTGAAATTATCATCCTCAAGGTGTCAATGCTATTAATAAACAAAAAACAATCTTCAGTTTATTAATAAAAGCAATTAATAAGTGCATAGATATGATTTACTGACCACTTGTCTAAAACATTTTCTCATTTGATGTTAAAATGTGTATATGAAAAAAAGTATGTGACATGAATACAACAAGAATTTTTGTTGATCTTGTTTTAGCAATGAGAAAAGGCAGTCCTGGAAAGTTCATTGTTGGGACGAACAGTCCACCCGAACTTCTGCTAGTCATCCTACGTGCTTGGGAAGTCTACACACTGCTTCCTGCCAAGACATATCCCATCCATTTTGTGGGATATTCTTCTTTTTGTCTTAAAGATAAGGCATTTCTCTTTGATACATGATCAATATTATTATTACTTTAATCGTAAGTATTATTTCAATAGCTCATCCAGAGTACAGTTGTTCACATGTTGATTTGGGTGGTTTTCAGGGTTAATTCTTATATTAGCTTCCTGTGACTGCCATAACCAAGCACTCCAGACTGTGTGGCTTCACAAAGCAGAAGTTGATTGTCCCAGAGTTCTGGAGGCTAGAAGCCTGCAGTCACAGTATCAGCAGGGTTGTGTACTCTCTGAAGATTTTAGGGGTGCATCCTTCCTTGCCTCTTTCTAGCTTCTGGTGGTTACTGGCAATAAGTGTATCCTTGGCTTGTAGGTGCATCTCTTCAGTAACATGGTGTTCTCCGTTTATCTCTGTGTTCACAACTCCCTTGTTAGAAGGACAATCATTTTCTTAGGGCCCACCCTAATCTAGTATGACCTCATTTTAATTAGCCGACATCTGCAAAAACTCTACTTCAAAATAAGGTCACATTTTGTGGTTCTGGGTGGACATGCATGTTTGAGTGACACTATTAATCCAGTACATTTCTTAACATTGAAATTACTTTGGAATGTCATAATTCAGCTTTCTTCAAGACAGGAAGCTCATTATAGGGTTTAATAGTGAGTAGCAGCAAGTCAACTTTAGGGGGGACTGTAAAAAAAAATACTAGTAATGCACTTACAGTGCTTGGAGGACAGTGCCCTTCCTACGCCATGCCATCCCCTTTATTCAACACACCTGCAGGGCATTTGGGAATTGTGTTTGTCTTATGTATGATCCTAAGTCATCTGCTCAGTTTTTCCCTCTTCTTGCCCATGTTCCTCCAGCCACGCCCGGTTCTGCCATGGGCCATCTCTTACTTCACTTCTAGTTGTGTCTGGGTTTTGCCCAAAGCAACCTGTATAGTCAAACCCAGGAACATACTGCTTTCTCTGCAAGGGGTCAGTGAAGGGTGAATGTAGGTCGGTTCACACCTGCCCCCAGTCACCATTTCTTAGACTCACTTATCTGTCTGACGTGTTCAGACTCTGGAATGAGTGTTCCACTATGAGATCCTCTACTCCCTTTTGGGAAAACTGCATTCTTCTCACTTTAGGACTTGTCTTGCC
The DNA here is from genome assembly GCF_030222135.1 of Aotus nancymaae. Lineage (NCBI taxonomy): Eukaryota > Metazoa > Chordata > Mammalia > Primates > Aotidae > Aotus > Aotus nancymaae. The sequence continues at coordinate 4,822,816 of NW_026988576.1, read as the reverse complement.
TAAAACCAAGGATCCAAAGACCCATTTGCTAACAGTCTACTTCCCAACATTGGTGGAACTCACACCATAAGCAGGAGGGTGAGGTAGGCTGGGGTTTCCCCAGTTCAGTCCAATGGGAGCTCCGTGCTCCATTCTCTTACCTTCTCTAGGGGCTGATTGGGAGAATCAGGATTATTTTTTTATCATCAAGCAGAAAAATCTTGTGTTTACACACCCACCCACACACACATACACGGGCACACAAACACACACATCTAAAGACTAAAAATAATTTTCAGAGGCAATTTAGCCTAGAAGTCTATTAGGATAAACTTTTTTTTTAAGACAACATTATCAAACCTGAAGACATGTTTTTAAAACGTTTCCTCTGGTTTCCATAATGTTCTTCTGGACTGATGTAAAGATCTGTTACTAAGCTTGTCACTCCATGATGTCAATAGGTAGAACTTATAGAAACTTTGAAATTGTGATGGTCTACTTTGTTCATATTGTATGCCTTGGCAGGTTATTTTCACACCACTCTTCCCCCTCTCCCCGCAAAAAAGAAAAGCAACAGAGAGCTTCACAGCCAACTTAACAGGCAGTGGTCTGTGGGCTGAGGGCGTCAGCGTTGTTTTCTTCAAGTTGCCTACACGATCTTGGACTAAGGTATTTGCTGACCACGGCCTGAGCTGGCTGCCTTTCTATGGTAAGTAAATTCATTGTGCTCTGTTGAAAGCTGGCTCTAGTGCAAGCCCAACTGATGGCAGGTCAGTGGCATTATTTTTATGAATGCAGTAGTAGTATCATGTAATTGGAGAACATCAAAACGAATGACTATCTATGGTGGGCCCCACTCACTGAGTTCCAGAAATTAATGATGCCTTATTGAAGGAACAGTGCATGAAGCTCTGTGGCATATGCCTGGTGGTGCTACATAATTTCATAGTCCACAAACCATAATGGTTCATTTTCTCAGAGGTACATTCATCTGTCTGTGTCTAGTATTGATTCCTATTTACTGTTAACTAATTTGGGAGTTATGTCATTGTTTACATGAGCCAGAAAAAGGGGAAAGTTAATACAAAGTGAAGGATTTAAGCAATCTTCTAAAGAAATTAACGATGAAATTTATTCTTTGAAAGTCTGGGTGCAAATTTGGTTTTTGACGTAGAATTTCTGTCTGCATCTTTCATCAGTGGATTTATTAGTCATAGACATATGGCACATGTTGGTAAGCACCCACCCTTCACCAGGCACTGTACTACACCCTGAGCTGGGTACAAAGGTGAATTTTTAAAAAATCTTGCCATCAAGGACTTTCTGATCTAATTGAACAGATGACTCATGCAACACCTCCCGTCTTCCATACCTTATAGTAAGTGTCAATGTCAAAATGTTGACATTAAATAAAACTCTATAATTCAGTTGAGAGTTCCTAAGAACCATAATTAAGATGGGGAAAATGCCATAGGCACTTAGAAAAAAAGAGAGAAATGTAACTCTTGGAAGACTGGCCTCCACCGAGCAGTCCTACTTTCTTACTTTCATTTCCTTCTTAAAACTCGTGCTGCATTTGTTCATTTGCCCTAATCATAGCATAACAATGTTGATTCTCCCGTTGTCTCCCCTCCTCACCTCCCTCCTCTCCCATCCCCTCTCTCTTTTCCTTCTCTCTCTTCCTCTTTTTCCTTTCCCTCTGCTTTCCTTCCTCTCTTCTCTTTTCTCCTCTCCTAGTTTGTTCTCTCTTTCCTCCATCTCTCTCTCTCTAATTCCATCTCTCTTGTGAACTCTCTTTGTCTATCACAATCTCTATCTCTATCAATATTTATCCTGTTCTCAAAATGTTTGCATCTTTTTATCTAAATGTAAGAGAGCCTTTCCGTGTACCTTCTCCCTCTCTGGCCACACTTTTTAGTCTTCTTTTAAAAGTCTCCTTTCTTTGACAATCGTGGCTCCCAGAGTTCTAGCAAAGGTTTCTGTCTCTTTAAATACTACACAATCTTAAAGGCTAAACAATGTATAACTTCATTTATAAGATATTCTGGAAGAGGCAAGACTGTAGGGATGGAAATGGATCAGAGACTGCCAATAGCTGAGGCTGGAGACAGGAATTAACTACAAATGGATATGAGAGAACTTTTCGGGGCGATGGAAATGTTCCATGTTAACTGTTGTGATGGTTACACTACCGTATATTTGTCAAAATTCTTATGACTCTACATCAAAAAGGGGTGAGCTTGGCTGTGTGTGGATTTTATCTCAATAAGCCTGACATTAACAAAAAAATAAAAATAAAAATAAAATGAGAAACTTGTGGAGAGGAGGATATTTAGATTATTCTTTTCACTCCTTGACTTTTTTTTTTTTTTGCATAGGAAGACTTGGAAAAGCTTCCCCTTTCCCATCACCCTCTTTATGTTTTGCATTTAGTACTCTCAACTAAAATTAGAACATTGTTTTTAGATTATAGACCAAGGAATCATAATTACGCAAGGATATCCTATGTATGGGGGGTTCTCATTTGTAATCCCAAAAGGAAATGGCTAAAACAAGGGCCGCCTCTCAAATACTTGTGACCTGGGTATTTATATAACAGGGATGGCAGTAGAGTCCACAAAATCTCATTCCATGCTGTCTGGCATTACAGAGGAATTAAAGCAATAAAAATTTAACTGGCTTTTTTAAAGCCCTGAAACATTAGTAAATTTCCATGCCAGGTTAACTCATAGCTAAAGGGTTAGAGACATATTTTTTATAACTAGCAGTACTGAGGGAGAAGGGCTCCAGCTTACAATGGGAATTCAGTGTTTATAAACAAAGCCCAATGTTTTGATCCATTTCAGAAAACCATTAAAAAAGAAAGACAGTACTTCTCATTTTTTGGATGTGATTTAAGTGTATGCTTGGAGAAAGTGGGATTTTCAAAATAGAAATGTATATATTCCCAATTCCATATTATACATCTTGTATTTTAAATGAGCCATGGGAATCTCCTTTCTCACTTCTGACAGACAGTACAAAACTGTGGATTGAACTTTGGGTTAACATTCTGGAGAAGCATGTTTCCGTCCAGCTCTGCCATGACACTGGCTCTGTGACACGAGGGAGTGGGTGACGAGGGCATTTCTGCCTCAGTGTATTTTTTCCATCTGGTTGGTCTGCAAATGAATGGGAAGCTGGGTTACATGATTGCTGGGGGTATCTTCTTACCTCCAAATCATTTTCCACACTAGTTCAATACCCTGTTATATTGTGGATTTTCGTCACCACAGCTTTCCTCCTTTAATTCTCATACATTTGAGTGTTCACACTTTCCCCACCACGATGGCCTGTATTTATCCCTAATGCATTCCTGGGCACTGTGGTGTCCTGACCTTCTATGGTCTTCCAACCTGGGTAGCTGCCATGTGTCACAATCAATAGAAGGTGAATATGCTATCAAGCGCCAAGACTTTCCAAAGCTTATGTTCAGCTCTTCTCAAATAGTATTCTTCAGCATCTTGACCAGTGGCATACCGACTTTCATAACTAACTGAGATTTCAGAATTTAGAATACGCGTTTCAAAAGGAAAAATCCTTTTTAATTTAAAAGCATTTACATTAAGTTGTCTACATTTTATGTATTTTCTGAATCAGGATGTCATTTGTCTGTGTAAGCTTTAGCGATCAGGATGCATTTTAGGTAAGAACGATTGGTTTATCGATGAGTCTATTGTAAATGTGAAAGAACTGGTAAGGAAATTGAGAAACTCAAACCTATTGCTCTGAAATAATCACTTTATAAATATTTGTCATCATGAAAACATCAAAATTGAGGAAACATGAGGTTATTTATCTCCTATTCACTTTCTGGTCAGACCGAATTATTTTTATTTATGAGTGTGTTAGATACCTGCATTTCAGAGAGTGTTGTGTGTATCACTGGGTATTGCTGTGCCATGAGAATGCCTTGTGCTGTGGGCTTCTGGTCTGGAAAAACAAGAACAGAGACGACTTCCCAAGGACTTTTGATGCTGTACTCTAATTCTCCTAAATTATTTGAGATATTTTCATTTCTTTCCCAGCTGTAAGGTTTGCAGTGAAAGAGAGTCTACACTCTTTCCAGATGAAGAGCCAATTTCTCTTTATCAGGAAGTTCCTGATAAATTGGATATCTCCTGCTTCTGTTTACTTCAACTTCTTCTTGCTCAGTTTTGAGTGGGAGTACAGAAGCGAAGGGGAAGTGTATCATTCTTTTAGTAGTGATCCCTCACGAAATAAAGCAATCTTGGGAAAATGCACATTTCAGCAGCAACTTGGGAGATCTGAGCTTAGAGGCAGAGCAATTAAAAACAAGAGGAAGTTAGAAAAAACATAAGATAGTTTTAGAATTAATGACTGTATTATTATTTAACACATTAAGAAAGGAATCCAACTTGTAGGAGTTTGTCTAATGCGTGTGGGTTGAGGGTATATGCCTCACTAGGATGCTGGCAAGATGCGTGGGAAATATAAAATAGTGAAACTGTGATAAACAGAAAATTGGCTGGGCACTATTTTGGAAGAAATAAAGTGTTGGGAAGAAACAAAATCGTTTATAAATTCAAGAACCATAAATGCAAGGAGATGGTTAAAGTATTTTAAAAAGAAGAAACCCATGGCAGGAATGAAAAGGGCCAGGGGTTGGGCAGGAGTTACCACACATGAACTTTCTGAACAAGATTCTTTCATGTCAAGAGGTATTACATTTTTATCATCCTGGAGGAATTTGGATCTGATGGTGATGAATGTCACATTCTCTTCCCTAAAACCATAAAATGGAAACAACACAATGCAAAAGGCTCTGGGTAATTATTTTGTGCGTCATTAACTTCTCCACAATTAGAACCCCCCCTCCTTCCACATCGCTCAAGCCAATTATGCATTACACAGCAGGCAACGGCTGAGCAACAGTGGAAAAATTGGCACACCTACGAGGCCTTTCTTATCTTTGCTTTTTACTGTAGCCAACGATTCATTTACAAGGTGGGTCTAGGTCTCTTGTGCAACTCTCTTGGGATAACTTGTGTTGTATGACTAATCCTTTTCACATATTTCCATTTATCTTTTCATTCACTCAGTAAGTGTTTACTTGATGTCTAATAGGTTTTAGGGTCTCCTCTAGCCAGAGATAAATCTTAAGTGCTTTTGTCTTATATTTTCAGACTATCAATCCTTTTAAACATTTATTTAAAAAGTCATGGTAGGAAGCACCTTGAATCCCATGACATAAAACACATTTATTCATAGGTGAACCCACTACTAATTCAGTCATTTAGTAAATATTTATGGAAAACCTCTTGGAAGCCAAGAACTGGTCTTGGTGGTGAAACCCAGCAAAGAGCAGAGCAGAGACATTTTCTGCACTCAGGGTGGTTCTTATTCTTTTATACATGATGGAGGTTTAAACTACAGACAGGTTTGACAGTGTTGATTTGGAATGTGTGTGTGAGTGAGAGAGAAAGAGAGGATGTCGTTGACAGGTTATGGTGGAAATTTTCTTGAGTCTGTAGGCTTTGAATTTGTTGATGCTTCTTAACAAACCTTTGCCCAGGTTAACAATTCACAACACTCCGTGAAGGAGCTTAGACTCTAGAATGGGATATTTGTTTAAAATAGTCCAGATTTAGTCTGTTGACTGATTCATGCTTCTCAGTTTCAATTATGGAAAGACACTTTTCATAATCATCTCGTGGTCCAGTCTTCATGCCTCTCTCCAAGCCGTCATTGTCTTCCACCACTTCAAGATATTTAAAATTAGATATTTAACATTGTAATCTGCATTAAATATAGTAACATTTAATGTCTTCTGACTCAGAGTTGGAAGGATATTGGGTTCCTGAATGTGTGACTGGCCTGGCCAGAGCTTATCATTCAAAATCTTAATAAACTCTATGCCAGATTCAGTAAGTGGCAAGAGCATGGGTTTGATGATCAGATGTGTTTTCAAATATTCCTTCTTATTAATGGGACATTCATAGAGAAGCCTCAGTATGTATATTGGTAAGTGGGAAGAATTAGGTCAACTTTTCAAGTTTCTTGTGAGAGATAAATGAGAAAAATGATGCAAAGCAACCAAGCCAGGATATTCACCTTTCACCATCAAGCTACGATGACTTGGCAAACAAAATATTACAAAAAGGTTATTTGCTGTCTTAAGAAGCAAAATGCTTACCTTGACACAGAATCAGCACAAACCTGTTTTTGTTTCTATTTGACTTTTTTTGCAAACATAAGGTTAAATGTTTGCTCTTAAGTTTAATGGAAAGTATAGCAAACCAACCAATCAACAAAACAAAAAACCCCAACTTGTTTGAATGAAGCTTCTCCAAGAATAGATGGGGCTGTGATCTGCTAACTTCCCCAAGCAAATACTAAGAGCTGGGCGACTCCAAAGCTCAAAGTGAATGGAATGACTAATTTGTGACATCCTCATAATGAATATTGCTTTTACTTTATTGTTGAGTGTGTGAGGTTAACTTCTAACCTGGCAGTTTGTCCCTGTAAACTGAGGCAGAGCATGTATTTGTACTTGGCACAGAGCATAAAGATACATGCATCACTTTCATTTTGTCTTGAGGCAGGATGAAAAGGGCCACACAGAGAGTATTAAGATTTAGGATGGAAAAAAGAATCCTTCAACATCTTGGCTGCTCCTTCTCTCGCCAGTTAGATCCATTTCTCTTTAAACATTTGGAAGAGGATAGAAGTTGTCATCACTCATCTGTTTTTGGGAAGTAGCCTCATATTAACATCCAGGTGGGTTGGGTTGGAGAAAACAAAGAAATAAATCCTCCTTCAGAAATAAACCTAGAATACTCGTCTTGCCTGGGTCTACACAGGTCTCTTAAAGCTACATTTGCAAAATGAGCACTTTACTGGACCAGAAATTCTAACGTCCCGTGCACTTCACAATACCACATTCAGCATCTGGTTCTCAGCTGATCACACTGTAAATCAGACAGAAGATGCAGCCCACATAAGAAAGTAGTGAAGAAGCGTTTCTGTTTATTTGTTTGTTTTTGTTTTAATGGGCAAAGGAGAATGCTAAAGAGAAATTCCTATATCCTACCATGTTGCTTGGTGGGTCAAAATTCCAAACTGGATGTTTTTTCTTGCCTAGTTTAAGCAACTAAATAAATAAGCATATTCCAGTTACAAACAATGCCTTATTAACCTTTTGGTTTCTTCATTTTCTATTGCTGGCCCCAGAATTTTATACTTAACAGACCATTAAATGACTATCTACTTAAAAAAAAAAGTATAAGGGCTGCTTGTAAATTACTATATAGCTGTGCATGACCAAGAAAATACCGGAATTGCACAGGCACAGCAGGAAATTAACAGTGCAGAAGATAACCATGCTTGGTTATAGATAATGCATTCAATGCCTTAAATAGCAGTTTGCCATCCATGTGTCACTCACACCAGATGGTTGGAAGAGCACAGGACATGTTTTTTTTTTTAATATCAAAAGGGTACGTATAAAAATCTGTTAATAGCAATGCAGTGAAAAAAGAAAAAAGTTCTATGTTAGGATAAGTGAATCTTTGTCAAATTACCTTCATCTGTATCAAAGCTAGTTTTATGTATTCAGTAAGTAAAAATATTCCATTTAATAAAATATCAAATAAAATTGTGATATTAAGCTTTTTCAAAGTATTTAGTAGGGACCTGCTTTTGAGCCCAGTGCTCAGCTTGAACCGGTTAATTGAGCCTTCTGGGACAAATCTCACCTTTGGTTATATTATTATTTCATTTTTAATTCCAAATCTCAGGAGAAAAGTTCCTGTCTCTCCGGCAAGGAGTACAAGATGTACCTGAAGGTAGAACTTGTTTACTGCTCTCCGAACGTTGGTGCCCTGCTCGCTGCAGACTTATAGGAATATTAATTATGTTCCCTAACCTTCGAAGTGTTAAAATAGCATCTGAGTGAAAATATAAGACTCTGTAAGCACAAGCATCACTAGTTGGGTTCTGTACATTAAACTGTGCTCACGCAGAACAGATTGCAGGATGATACATAATGGCCTAGAAAAGTGGTTCTCAACTCGAGTGATTTGGCCCCTCATCTCCACGGGACTTTTGGTGATACCTAGAGGCATTTTTATTTGTCACAACTGGAGGGAGTGCTGACTGGCAAGAATGCTGCTAACCTCCTACAATGACGTGGTACAGCCTCCCTCAAGTAAGAATCAGCAGGTAGGGCCCTGTGATGATTAGTTGTATGTGCCAATTTGGCTAGGCTATAGAACCCAGTTACTTAATCAAACATGAATATAGGTGTTGCTATGAAGATATTTTGTAGATGTGGTTAATACCTACCATTAGCTGACTTTAAATAAAGCAGACAACCCTGCATAATGTAGTGGGCCTCACCTAATCAGCTGAAGGCCTTAAAAGCAAAACCTGAGATCCCAGGATGGGCAACTAGTCAGATGTATAGAATACAGAATCGGATTTTGTCATTTGCATGGATGGAACTGGAGAACATTACGTTAAGTGAAATAAGCCAAGCACAGAAAGACAAACTTCACATGTTCTTGCACATTTGTGGGAACTAAAAATTAAAACAATTGAACTCATGTAGTTATCACAGTAATCGTTATCAGAGGCTGGGGTGGGAAGTGGGGCTAGCTAGTGAGTATAAGCCTATAGGTACATGGAATGAATGAGATCTAGTATTTATAGCGTAATAGGATGACTGTAGTCAACAGTAATTCATAGCACATTTAAAAATAAGAGTATACCTGTAGTCTCAGCTACTCGGGGGGCTGAGGCATGAGAGTCACTTGAGCCCGGGAGGCAGAAGTGGCAGTGAGCCAAGATCACACCACTGCACTCCAGCCTGGGTGACAGAGTGAGACTCTCCCCCACCCCAACCAAAAAAAAAAAAAACTATGAGTATAACTGGATTATTCCAAACACTCAGAAGTATATCCCGTTTACCCTGATGTGATTATTACACATTATAGGCCTGCCTCAAAATATCTCGTGTACCCCATAAATATAAATACTATGTACCCATAAAATTAAAAATTGAAAAAATATATATTTATAAGTATTTGTTTCTCTTTCTCTGGAGAACCCTGCTATGAACTATTTGTGGCCCCTTAAAATAATTTATATATTGAAGCCTAAATCCTCAATGTGATGGTATTTGGCGATAAGGCCCTTTGGGAAGTGATTAGGTCAGGAGGAGGGAACTCTCACAAATGGGCTTAGTGCCCTTATGCTAAGAGACAGGAGAGCTCACGCTCTGTCTCTGCTCTTTGCTCTGTGATCACACAGCGAGAAAATGGCCACTTGCCAACAAGGAAGCAGGCCCTCGCCAGACACCAGATCTGCTGGCACCTTGATCTTGGACTTTGCAGCCTCCAGGAATAGGAGAAGTAAATATTTGCTATTAAAGACACTCGGTCTATGGTAGTTAGCTATAGCAGCCTGAATGGACTAAGGCAGATCTTGACTGATGAAGTTCCAATGTCAATAGTACTGAGGTCAGAAATGCTGGTCTAGGGACAAAACACAGCTTCAGGCAGTTGGAAGAGTATATTTTGATCTGCCTTTGCTTTCCTGCAGCTGGCCACATACCCCAGGGATATCTAGAGCCTTCTCTAGACCACACAGGGGCTGTCTTCTTCTAAATTGTTGTGGTAGTTTTCTATGTATGGCCTAATGACCTAAGAACCCACAAGGTCTGAGTCGTCGTGGTTGAAGCTCTTCACTCAGTGACACCTGGTGAGGTGCGAATGTCATTCCTCACCTCCCTGTTCTTTAGTAAGGGTACATCAGAAGCAGCAGCTCAAATCCAATCTCCCCCTTTTCTTTTTCTCCCTTTTATATTATGCCTCCTTTCTCCAATCCCTGTGACGCTTTTCTAAATTGCCCTCTAAATAACGTATTCATGTTATTTCCAGATCTTGCCTTATATGTAATTCCAGACTTAAGGTGTTCAGCCTTTCATCACGAAAGACTAGTCTTCAGCATCCTCCATAGGTTTGTTTGGTTTTTTTTTGACGGAGTTTAGCTCTTGTCGCCCAGGCTGGAGTGCAATGGCGCAATCTTGGCTCACTGCAACCTCCACCTCCCAGTTTCAAGCGATTCTCCTGCCTCCCTAGTAGCTGAGATTACAGGCCTGTGTCACCACGCCCAGCTAACTTTGTATCTTTAGTAGAGATGGGGTTTCTCCGTGTTGGTCAGAGTGGTCTCAAACTCTCGACCTCAAGTGATCCGTCTGTCTTAGCCTCCCAAAGTGCTGGGATTACAGGCATGAGCCACTGTACCTGGCCTGGCTTTTAAAAAAAAAAATTATACTTATTTTGTGTAGAGACAGAGTCTTGCTAAATTGCCTAGACTGGTCTCAAACTTCTGGCTTCAAGTAGTCCTCTAACTTTGGCCTCCCAAAGCTCTGGGATCACAGACATGAGCCACTGAGGCTGACCCTAGTTTTAATTTTTATAAATTTATTAATTTATGATTATTTTATTTTTATTATATTTTAAGTTCTGGGGTACATGTGCAGAATGTGCAGGTTTGTTACGTAGGTATACACGTGCCATGGTGGTTTGCTGCACCCATCGACCCATCATCTACATTTGGCATTTCTCCTAATGCTATCCCCCTTCCTAACCTCCCAGCCCCTGACAGGCCCCCCATGTGTGATGTTCCCCTCCCCCTCCACAGGTTTTTTAAAAAGAATAACCCATACTATACACACACACATACCCACACAGACGTATGTATGCACACCACACACATATACATACTCTACACACATACACACATATGTATACACACCACACATATATATGCATACACATAAACACATACACACGTACTCACACCACACACACGTATGTATGCACACCACATACATACATATACTCTACACACACATACACACATATGTATACACACCACACACATATATGCACACACATAAACACATACATATGTACTCACACCACACACACACACACCTTGCACATGAGATGTGCAAACCTAGGGATGCTGTCTTCAGGTTTTGAACTCTAAACTGACGGTCTAGGGTGTTACATCAAAAGCTTAGAAAGGCCTGGGCTAATTTTTCCGCCTCTGGGACTGGGCTTGAGAAGCGCCTCTGCAGAGGAGCCCGGGTGTGCATAAACGCTTCTTTGTCTGCGGACTCCTCTAAGTTCCACCATTGTGTGAGGGAAATCTGAGAGTGGGAAGGGCAGGGCTGAGAGGATCAAACATGTGTGGTGTTCTCTTCATGGTGATCTGTGCTCCCCCCGTCTTTCTGCCTGAGGCCCTGTCCTGACAGCTGCCTGTCGCTGTGCACACCAAACCCTCCCTGAATCAAAGCGGAACTTGTCAAAAGGGCCTTCTCGTGGGGTTAAAGGCGATTGGCCTTTTCTAGCCCGGTGGCCCTCCTGGAAACAGAAGTGAAGCTCCCCCTCAGGCTACCTCCAGCTGCCTAAGTGAGCAGAGAGCAGTGCTGTGGCGAGGGCAGGGTGCAGCCTGGGACCGTGAGACCCCGATCCAGCTGCAGCCTGGCCCCTCACTGGCACCAGGTGTGCATCAGAGAAGGGGGCAAGAGCGGCTGCGGCTGCAGAAATGGGGCATGCAGCCGGCGTGGCCCAGGACCAGTGAGCACTGGGGGCGCGGTCCTCCTGGGCCTCCGGCTCGTCTTCCGCACAACACCGGGTCCTTTTGGAACAGCTGTTTTCATTTTCCCCCTTCCTGGAGTGTCATCCAATTATCACTCCCACACACTTCTTGCAGCTGTACTTTATGGATGACAAACGTTTTTGCTTTATTGTTCAGGAAGAGCTACAAACATGAAAAACAGCCGATAATTTATCGAGAGGTTTGAATACAAAATATGCAGCCAGAACCCAGAGTGGCTTCGGAGGAGACAGTCAGCAGCGCTGAGGCCTGTCTTCCAGAGGTGTGAACTGTTCAAGTTCAACCATAGCTTACTGGGGGACAGAGTGTTTTGTGAAAGAGCTAAAATAAAGTATTGGGTTTTTCTTTTTTTTTTTTTTTTTTAATGCTTTTCTCAAAAGGCTTCGTGCAAGTAACATAAAGGTGATAATTATTCACTGTGCTTGGAGCCCGTGAAAAATACGGGGCAACAGGTTGGCGCAGATGCAGGAAGGGGGTGGCTCCACTCCTGGGGTGTCTAACTGTCCTCTTTGCTCAGTCCTGAGGCATTTCCTGGGACATGAAACCTTCAGTGCCTGCAGTGGGGCAGTGGCTGGCTGGTTACCTCATAGCCACTCTTCTCAATGGGCAGAAGGGAGGCTTGTATCCTGGTTTAAATTAAGTCAAGGACAGTTTCTAAACAAAGTAGCTTTAGAGTAAACAGATTTTTCAGTGTGCTTTACCAAGGTCCTGAGGATATCACTCATAATTTTTAAAAAGCTCAATCACTTGAACAGTTACCGCTTGCTCCTACGTTCAGGCTATCTGCAACACTTAGCTAAATGTTTGCATAGGGCTTAGAAAAATTCAGAGAAGAAAAACTGTGCCCTTTGAGTTCTGGGAGAGAGAGAGAGGAAAAAAATCACTTGCAAGAGATGTAAGCATGTGTTAATTGGTGGCGATGCTTGCATTTGGTTTTCATTCCTTGTGTGCTGTAGAAAAACACACAGGCAGGCACGGAGCGACAAATGCGGTGGAAACAGGGAAGTGGGCAGGACGCATTGTTTTGCTTTTAAAAGATAAATCATCAGCATGCATGGGAAAGGAGCAGCGGCCAGCGGGAGGGTAAACTCTGGAAAGGTGGGATGATATCAGCCTGGCTACCCAACTATGCGTCCTTTCTGCAAAGAGAACACGACACAGCTGTGCCGAGGCTTGAGATTATTGCTGCAGAAATCACGACGGCACGTGTGCATTACTTTCCCGTTTGCAAAGTACTTTCACTGGCTTCATCCTTGTTCGTCCTCCCTGCACACCCTGAGACGTGGGGCAGGCAGGGCGAAGATTAGTTAACTTAATTCTTAGAAACAGGGCTGCCAGCTGGGCCAGAGGCTTGCTTCAGATCACAGGGCAAATTAAATCAGAGAGCCAGAACTGAGTCTTGGTTTTCTGGACCCTATTCCACTGGAAAGTTTGATGTTTTAGAGGTTGTCGGGGTGAACACAAAACCACGGAAAATCCATACTAGTAGAACCTTCTTGACCTATGGCTCTATCTTCCCAAGTTGAGGTGTAAGAACAAAATCTAGAATAAGAAAAGGGGCAGTTTCACATAGGAGGAAGAGCGAACATTTAAAATGGAAGGTCAGCTCCGCCAAAGCCCTAGAATGGTGACCGTGAGCCGTTACTCAATCTCTTCAGCCTCTGGTTTTCTTGTTTGAAAAGTGTGCGATATGATGGCTTCTGGAAGGGCTGCTGTGAGAATTAAAGAAGGTGTTGTAGGTAAAATGCCAATTTAGCACCGAAAAAATCGTTACTTTTTACTCTTACTACTATGTTTACCGACGCAAATATGGCAAGCAAAGTGAATTTGGACAAGCTGGTTGAAAACAACTGCTGTGGTCACAAGGGGTCCTTGAACGTCCTGAGGCAAGCTGCGTTTCCTCCAAGCACTTCTCCCATTCACAGGGAACATTCCCGTCCGGCCTGAGCCACCACCACCATGAAGAAAGAGTCCCACTCTCCTGTATGGCCTCTAAAACACCCGAAAAGGAAGTGTCGGAGACTTTGAGGGCAAAACGTCAGGACAGCAGGACAGTCAGGACAGAAATGTGGACGAGGGACAGGGACACTAATACCCCTGAATGTCGTTGTGACATTCAGTTTAGTCCTGCAATGCAAATGGCTCTGTCGGAGAAGACACCGAGTTAGAAGTTAGCCAGAGGATAAAATTAAATTCAGAGTCACGTATCAGCTGTGAACAAGGCTACCCGTTCACTTGATTCTGTGTTGAAGCCCAGTGTGGCTGCCATTGCCTTAGTAGGCGCTTCAGAAAGAAACGGCTTTAAACAAATTAACACACTGAAGACCTCTTTTTCCTTTTAACTTTATTCATCCCTGATACCACTCTAATGGACAATCAGGATTACTCTGAAGAAAGTAGTCATCGAATATATGTATTTAACTTAGTTATCTTCTTTCCTTCAAAGGCATGTAACATCCTGGGAACAGAAGGGGCCTCAGGTCACCTGGCTAGTCTAGACGGTTGGCTCTGCTATTATAACTAATTCTCCAGATTCCTAAAGGGGTTTATAATCTGCAAAGTGCATTTTTGTTAACGAATGTCAAGAAGGTCCATCGTATAGCATTTTATTCTCTAAATTCTATTTACATCATGAACATTTTCAAGACTTCTCCTAACCTAATGCAAAATAAAATCTAGACACAACGAGTTAATAATATGTGAAATATAAATACTGTAAACTCACATTTTCGCCCTCATCTCATTTCTCTTTTTATTACTTTCATAAAATGATTTTTTCTTCTGCCAGGTAACCTTTGTTCTTCTGCAAACATAGAGGCCTGTGCTCACAGGCTGTTATCATGATGACTCTCTCTAAGGTCTTGGTTTTAATTTCTTCTACTTTTCTTTTTTAATTGGACTTTCTACTCCACCTCTTTAAAAATCACATTGTTCCCATACTCTTTTTTTTGACACATTACTTACCCACGGACTTGCAAGCTTTCATAGTATGATACATTAAGAGCTCTCCTGTGGGCTGTAGCCTCTCCCGGTTCCTGTAGCTGTGGATAGGGAGGGGCTGGATCGGAAAGATTGAGTTCAAATTCAAGCTCTGCCTCTGAGCAGTTGATGACCTGACTGATCTCATCTACAGCATGATACACTGCATCAGGGGCCATTCTTCGTCCCACCCTCTGCTACACCCTCAGGAAGGTAGCCTTGTCATGCCCACCCACTCCGACTCTGGGCCTGGTCCTATGACTCGCTGTAAACAATGGGATGCTAGTGGAGGCTTGAAAACGCACCTGCACATTCTTACTTTCAATCTTTCTCAATGCCATTGCCACAGAAGGACAGGTCTGAGCTAGGCTGTTGAAGGATGAGATATGTGGACCCCACCTGAGTTGCTCCAGATCCTAGCTAAGGCCATCCTGGGAGAGCTGCCACCTGGTCTGTCCCCTAAACACTGGTGACTGGCCTACCTACATTTGGTTTTATTTACTTCAGCAGATTCAGCCCTGGTGCGTGAGGCCTGAACCAGAACAGCTTGTCCTTGCACACTCCTGAGCACAGTGATTGCTATTTTCCACTGAAATTGTTTAAAAACCTGCAATGCTTGTGGCAATACAGAACTGAATCACTCTGGTTCCTCACCTTTAGATATGTAAAATATTTGTGACTACCTCAAAAGTTCTAGTAAAGATGAAATGCTGTCATGCATCTAAAGCACTTCCCCTGGGGCCTGCCATAGTACGTGCCTGGTCAATATTAATTCTTACCATTCAGAGACTAGGGTCTGCCATGACTCCTTTCAGTCTTGACTTTGCTGCATGTTTCTTTTGGACAGATTCCTTCCTCTGAATGTATATTTATTTATTTATTTATTTATTTATTTTACACTACACTGTGAGTTTAAATCTTTAATCAAATTCCAAAGGTTATCAGCCATATTCCATGCCATGATTAGTTTTCTATAAGCAATTTTGTTTACTGCGTACAGATCAGTGTCAATGAAATAAAAAACAAAACTGTACACTAGGCAAAGAACTTCATTAACCTTTGTTTCAAACTTGATTCCCAGGCTTCTTCAGCTTAATTAGCTTCAAAGAATGAATTGTGTATAAGAAAAAGCTGAAAAGAGCTGCAGTGCCCGAGGGGCTTGGGCTGAAAAATACTAGAGATCTAGATTTTATCAGATCCATTAACAAAAATTTCTTAAAAAGCAGTCATAATATAAAATACCAGCTCCCAGTAACTCCTTCAGGTTTTAGCTTCAGAAGTTGACTCAATTCAGTTTGCCTCATTCTTGGAAGCCTCATCAAAATTCTCCGCAGGATCTGGAACTTCACCATCCTCCTCCTCTCCAGTAGCAAGTGGTGCTCTTCATCCACAGAGTGTTTGGGCGGAGCCTCAGCCCGTCTCCCGAAACTATTCAGACTGTCTGCCCCAAGCTGGTTTCAGATGCTGGGGAGCACTTCTGTCAGCTGCTTTGTCTCAGCACGGCCCGTGATGGTGAAAGTGTTCGCTGCCAGAGACGCCTGAACTTTAGGGTCGTGAAAGCGGATCACCGTTCCTTGGTTTGTAAACATGTTCACCTCTTCAGTACCAGAGATACTGTTTACCCCGACCTTCTTTAAGGAGAACTGAAGTTTTTATCATCTGCTGTGGCTGTTCTATGAACCACCTTCTTCTTTCTGCGAGCAGTTCCTTTCCCACCAATGCGCACTTGTGCCTGCAGTTTGGCGAGTTTTTCCCGGTTCATGATTTTTTCTTTCATCCTGTAGGAGCGGATAAGGGGCCACACAGGGGACTAGGGTTGGTGCTCAGGGGTCTTGGGCGGGCCAGCTGAGATTAGGCGCACACACGCGGGGACGCACGATCCTGAACATATATTTCTTTTTGTTAGAAAGCAAATTATTTTGTTAAGCATGTCATATGTATCAACTATGCCTTAACTCTAATTATTTGTTTTTCTCGATCCTTCTAAAGATGATGAGGTTAACTTTTTACTTCGTCCTCTACTGTTACGACAGGTATAGACTTCCTTTTGTATTCCGTTACTCATAACTCCACGTTTTGCCTTTGTAGATGCTTGGTGGCCTCTAATCTGTTCATTCCTGCGGGTGCTATTTTGAAAGTTTGGTTTGGTTTTGTTTTTTATAACATCTTTGCTTTTATTTCAGTGATAACCTCTTTTCGACTGGGCATGTCGCATTGGAGGTTCGCCCTTCTACCCATTTTTCCATTCCAACTCTTTAGGGTTAGGCCACAAAACGTAAATGTAAATGTGAAACAATTCCCATTGCTCATGTGGATGCTCATGTGGGATCCCCTCTCTCCGATGGCACGTGAACCCTGAATGGTCAGGCCGCTGGCAGCATTAACAAGTAGGATCGAAGCTTAAACCAGGAATATACGTACCAGCCATTGCGACACAAAGGAATCAATTCTTGTTCCACTCACACATATTTTTTCAGAAGACAGAAATACGCTCATCTCAGGACAGTACCTACTGAGAAAGAAATGTCTGACTAGGTATGTGATATAGACTGAAGTTTTTGTTCTCCACAAGCTCACACATTAAAGCCAAGTTCTCTAATGTAACGGTATTTGAAGGTGGAGCCTTCGAAAGGTGCTTAGGTTATGAGGGCAGATCCCTTATGAGTGACATTAGTGCCCACATAAAGAGACCCAGAGAGACTCCTCACTCCTTCCACCACGTGGAAACACAGTGAGAAGACGGATGCTTATGAGTTAGGTAGGCAGTTCTCTGCAGGTGTCTTGGTCTTGATCACAGCCTCCAGAACTGAGAATAATACAATTTGGTTATTTATAAGCTACCCAATTTGTAGCATTTTGCTACAGCAGTGCAAATGGGCTGAGACAGTATGTGATTTAACACCTTTGATTTTCTGGTTTCCCCAAGGGCTCTCTTGAGTCATGAGATTAATGCAGGACAGAGGTAAAGTGTGGAGAAGTAGTGAAAGGGCAACGTGGAGAGAAGCCTCAAGTAGACATCCTAACAGGAATGAAATAGAAGACCTGCTTGCCACCGGGCCTGGTGGCTCAAGCCTCTAATCCCACCACTTTGAAAAGCCAAGGAGGGCACCTAGCTTAAGCCCAGGAGTTTGAGACCAATCTGGGCAACATGGCAAAACCCTGTCTCTACAGAAAAATGCAAAATTATCTGAGCATCATGGCACATGCCTGCAGTCCAAACTACTCAAGAGGCTGAGGTGGGAGGATAACTTAAGCCAGAGAGGTGGAGGTTGCAGTGAGCTGAGATTCCTCCACTGCACTGCAGCTTCGGCAACAGAGCAAAACCTTGTGAAAGAAAGAGAGAGAGACAGAGAGAGAGAGAGAAAGAAAGAAAGAGAGAGAGAAAGAGAAAAAGAAAGAGAAAGAAAGAGAAGAAAGAAAGAAAAAGAAGAAAAGAAAGAAAGACAGGAAGGAAGGAAGGAAAGAGGGAAGAAAGGAGGGAGGGAAGGAGGAGGGAGGGGGAATGAACAGAGGAAAGAAGGGAGGGAGGATAAAGGAAGGGAAGAGAAAGGAGGGGAAGGAAAGAGAAAGGAGGGGAAGGGAAGAAAGAAAAAAGAAAAGAAAAGAAAAGAAAACTTGCTGGAAGCAGAGAGAAAGACGAACTGTGGTGCTTCACAGTAGCGGGTGATTCCTTTATGGCACCTGCAGGCATAAATTAATTAAATCTCACATAGACATGTATTCCTATCATGATAACTCCAATATAGAAGGAGGGTAACATTTTCAGAATATCCTGTTGACCAAAAAATATAACATGGTTTTAAAAGTTTTTAAATATAAAACTGAAAATGGCAATAAACTGGAAAATCAGCACACTCAATTGGTCTCTCTCTCGTCAGATATTCAGGTCTCATAAACTAAACAGGTTTTAATAGTGGCATTTTAAACACTGACATACGTAATCTATGAAACAAACTCTTCTAATGGATGACTAGAATAGACTGGTTTTTCGGTTTGGATTCAGCCATTCATCAGCCATTGGGCAAGATAGTTTTCATTAACTTCCTCCATTGTCAGGCGCTGTCTAGGCATCAGAAATGCAAAGGACTCTAAAACAGTCCATTTTGCTCTCTGTATTCATTGTGAGCAGCTGGATTCGGACATGAAAAGTCAACACAGCAAAGTATTACAGGAGCTGTGACAGCAGCATCTGCAGAGGAGGCTCACGGTGTGGGAGGCCAGGGTCCCTCCTTGTACAGTGCGGAGAGGTAAACAGCTGTTGCAGGTGGCGAGGGCTGGGCAGAGGCGTTCCTGGCAGAAGCAGCAGTAGAAGCAAAGGTACGGGAGATGTGGGGAAAGGAGCGGTGTGACAGCTGGAACTGGAAACAGCATGTCGCAAGAACAGGGTTGGAGGGAGGACTGCTGAGACAAACCACAGTAGCCAGGATACAGAGGGCTTTGTGCGCCATACCGAGGAGTTTGCGCCCATCCTACAGGCAATGGGAACCGTTCCAAGTTCTCAGTCAGGGTCAGCGTGATCAGACGTGTGTTTGGAAAGAGACGTTTGCACCAGGTAGAGAATGGGTTGGAGAGACGTGAGTCAAAAGCCCAGTTGAGAAACCAATTATTTAAGAGAAGACTGGTGAGGAACAGTGCTAAGATAGTAAGCAAGTCAGTTCACTGTTACTACTCATTTAGACAAATAATTAAGAACGTCTAAAATGCACATGGCTGTGCTAAATATCATAGAGGGTGTGCAGAAGAATATGACTAAAGCCCTGCCATCATTAAGATGACAATCTGGCAAAGCAGATACTATTAACACCACACGGGCTATACCGGGGGATGACGTGTAACCTGACAGAAGAGGTACTGTGAACATCTGTAGAGATTCAGATGGGAAAGTGAATACGTCCTGTTGGGTCAACCTGAAAAACATTTGTGAGTATTGTGGAATATCAGACAGGCTCTGAAAGAAGAGCGAGCTTTTTTAGGAGAACATTGTGGAGGAGAACTCACCAAGTGAGGTGACAGCATGAGAAAAAGGCATCGGGCCATATGCATAGCCCGCTTTTGATGAGCAGTGAGCCACCCTGTTGGTACTTGTAGAGGAGATGTGTGAACTGAGACTGGAAAGGGAGTTGGTGCCATATGGTGGAGGCTCTGACACGCAAGAGTGAGCAATTTATACTTAATTTGGTGTATCTTTGGGAAGCACCGAAGGGTCTAATGAAAGAAGGGACGTACTACAAGGTACCTTTGAGAAAGCCTTACCTATCATCACTGGATAGCATGAATTAACAATAGGGAAACCAGAAAAAGGTTATTTGCATGATCTGATAAAAAAGATACATGGGAAATGGAAGGAGGGGCCGGGACTAGAAGTCAATGCTATGGGTCTCAGTGATGGGTTGGTGGGGAGGGTTGGGGGTGGGGGCTGAGTAAGCTGAGCACCATACGAGATATACCTTCTCTTTGTGTCTTTCATACTGTGTTTTTACTGCATCACCTCTGTTTAGATATGTTTACTTTAGAATCACAAATACTTTTCATGATGCTGCAGTTGACTACAGTATTCTGTACATTTGCATGCTGTACAGGTTTGTAGCCCAGGAGCAACGGGCCATGCCGTATCTCCAAGGCTATACCAAATCTCATGTCGAATTTGAATCCTGAGTGATGGGGGGGGGCCTGGTGGGAGGTGATTGGATCATGGGGGCAGATTTTCTCCTTTGGTGCTGTTCTCATGATAGAGCTTTCACGAGATCTGAAAAGTGTGTGACTCCTGCCCACTCTGTCTCTCTTCTTCCTTCTCCAGCCATATAAGCCTGTCTGCTTCCTCTTCAACGTCCACCATGATAAAGCCGAGCAGATGCTGTCGTGCTTCCTGAACAGTCTGCAGAACTGTAAGCCAAATAAAACTCTTTTCTTCATAATTACCCAGTCTCAGGTGTTTCTTTATAGCACCGTGAGAATGAACTAATACACTACCTGTATTCTATCCATATATGTATATATAGCTATCTTTTATCTATGTATCTCTCTCTGACTCTCTCTGTATCTCTTTTGCCTGCCTATCTATCTAGTTATCTACCTATCTATCTGTGATGATTAATTTTATGTATCAATTTGACTAGCCTTTGCCACCCAGTTGATTGGTCAAATATCAGTCTACATGCTGCTATGAGGGTATTTTATAGATGCGATTAATATTTAAATCAACAGACTTTGAGCAAAGCAGATGACCTTCCATGATGTGGGTGGGCCTCATCTAATCAGTTGAAGGTCTTCAGAGAAAAGACAGAGGTCCCCAGAAGAAGAAGGAATTCAGCTTCCAGACTGTCTTTGGATTCAGGACTGCAACATGAACAACTGCCAGCATTTCAAACCTACTGGCCTGCCCTGCAGATTTTGAACTTGCCAGCCTCCGTAATTTTATGAGCCCATTTTTTAAAATCTCTCTCTCATTCCCTCTCTTCTCAATTTCTTTCTATATATATATCTGTATCCTACTGTATGCTGTTGGTTCTGTTTCTCTGGAGCACTCACCCATTGTCTATCTCATCTTTTTTTAAAAAGTAAACTCCACAGGAGAATACTATGTTCATTGCTTTTTATTTTATTTACTTACTATCTGTAACTATGGTCTATCTTACTCTCATCTGTATAAGCATGCTTCATATGGATACACAATGCTATGCATCTCCTGACTGATGTCCATTTAGGGAGATTGAACACTTCAGCTACATTGAGCATCCTTGTTTATACTCTTTGTGCATGTTTAAGAGTGTATCTGTGGTGTACATTTCTAATAGTGGAATTGCCAGGACAGTGGGAATGAACATACTACATTTTGATAGAAATTACTAAGTTGCTCTCTAAAAAGTTTGCACCAATTTACAAAACTGGCACCAGTCAATGAGAAGGGTTATTTTCTGTACTCCTGTCACCATTTATTATTGTCAGGTAAAAAATAGAATCTCATTGTTTTTGAAACAGATTTCTTTAACTGCCTGTGAAAATTAGAATTCAAAATTACAGCTTATTTTGTTTGTATCACTGCAAACTGGTGCCCGTTTATTTGGTCTGCAAAAACATATGCAGTGTTTTGATGATACGGTGAGCCCCAATGTTAATGCAAGCCTATATATAGCACCATAGGCATTCGGTTTTGATCTCTAGAGCTGCTGGCTCCATTGGCTCCCTCAGTAATTTGGTTAACCTCATAGTAACATGACTTTGCATTTGATATGATTGCACTTTCAAGACCCACCTAGAGCATTATGGTAGGTAGGCATTTATTGTTTAAAATTAAGGCTAAAAATTAAGTTTTGCATTTTATTAAAGTATTTGTAAAATTTTAATAAATATTACTGATTTTTTTAAAAACAGAGACCATTTGCTGTAATATCACAATCTATTTAATATACTATTATATATTCCTATATAATGTAGGAATAAATCCAACAAAATATTAAAATTTGTTGGGATAATTTTTTAATAAAAGAAATCATAAAGCTTCATTGGTCACCATTCAAAATGGCTTATATAAATGGACAGAGATCTCCTATCTATATAAGTTGGCTAGGATCATGTTTTAAAGATATCAGATCTCCCAAATCGATTCAATGTAATCCAATAAGAATTCCAATAGGTTTTTGGTAGAACTTAAAATGCTAAATTCAAAGTTTATATAAAACTGGCCATTTATATGTTTTATACAAAAGGGCCAAGAATAGCTAAGCCATTCATGAAATGGAAGAATCAAGTGGGAAGACTTGGTCTAACAAACATCAAGAATTATTATGAAACTGATGTAACAAAGGCAGGGTAGTAAAGGAGAGGACAGACGTAAGCAGCTCAATGAGAAAACATATGTGTACATTTTCAGAAGTGGCACTGTGGAAGCAAGGAGATGACTAGGTTCCCAACAAATGGTGATAAGAACATTGAATACCTGTATACGAAAAATGAAATTGACACTTATCTTACAACGTAACCAAATTAGTTCTATCGTATTAAAAGAAAAATTGTAATAAAGCCATAAAACTTTCAGAATATAAGATAGAAGTGTATCTTCATGGTCTCATAAATCCAAAAAAAGTACTAACATTTGTTGTGATAATTTTTAATTTGTTTAAATTTAAATTTAAATGTAATTTGTTTAAATTTAATTTGTTTAAATTTAAAACAAGTTAAAGTTTAATTTTAATTTGTTTAAATTTGTTAATTTTAAAATTTGTTGGGATAATTATTTCTCTTGTCAGTTCCTCTTACATTTTTAGCTTAATACTTTTATTCCCATTAATGAAAATAGTAATTAGACTTAGGAGCTAAAGAAACTATGTAAACTATTGAGAGCTGATTGTCCAATTTGGTATTCATTAAAGTATAAAATGCCATTTTGATATGGCTTAGTTGGGTAGAAATACAAACGAGATATTTTGTGGTTTGTTGGTTGCAAGAATAAAACAGGTTTTATCATTGCCTCCATTTAAGAGGAAATCTGCAAGATAACTCAGGAGAAGACTTTAACTGTGGAGTGCCCAGGTAGCCAGTTTTTCATCTGGTTTAACAAGAAGATGCCAATAGCTCATTCAAATGATCTTGCTAAAAATACATCAGTAGTTGAAATATGACATGTTATTGCAGTGATTTCTGCAATAATGCCTTCATAGGTTATAGTAAAACTTATTCCAAGAGGGGTAAGAAGGAAGCCACAATTTATGGACATTGCAACAAGCCGGCATCAGTAATTTCAACCAACGTAATTGGTGAGCTGCATGCTGAGAATGTGTGATACTCCACAAATGAAGAGATGCCACTAGAAAGACAGAGATTAGCTTTTCAGAGTGTGGCTGGGATGAGTTAAGGTAGCTGGGGTCCCGGTGTTTGGCCAGCAATGAAATCATAAATCGCAGAGCAATGGTTCCAAATGGTTTTGGCTAGAGAAGACGATGCTGTCTGACCTTCTGGCCCTGACACTTATTACTCCGAGAGAGTAAGCTCCCGGATTCTCCTTAGGCAGCCAACTTCAGAATGACAGGCCTGGGCCTGGAGAAATGGTTACCCCAAACCCCTGCCACTGATCCATTCTGAGGCGAGGCACAGGCTGGCAGGGAGTGTTCCGGCCACTCCTGTTTCTTGAATAAAGAAGGCATCTGATTGAGGGTGGCACAGTTAAAGGGCATGTTACACGCCTCCAGAATCGGTGTGACGCCTCTAATGCTACAGCAGAGTGAAGTCAAATAAATAGGGAGAGGAAATAACAAAAGATGCTGCTTTTGCTCAGGCTTGTTTCAGGGTTTAAGGATCTGGTGTGGAAACTGCCTGCAGAAAAGTTTGGGACCTTTGGCTCAAACATTTGCAATTTCCATTCAGGTAGAAATGGTGATCTACCCCATTATCAAAAACGTATTTATTTTGGCTCTGAAGCCTCTTATGTCAAAGCTAAGGAATTTATAATGAGAGAACTACTTTCGTAAGAAAAGACTAGGAAACTCACCTATTTCAAAATCTGCCTAAGCCCTGGCTCAGACTCCATCTGGCCAGTTATCAACAGGGCACTAAAAATGCAGGCAGAGGATTTTATTTTCTTTGCTAAGATTGATATACTATTGATAAAACTGATATATTGTTGAACCTATTTGACAATCAATTCCTATTGGAAGCCTCATTTCTTTATAATCTTGTAGGAGGTATTGAAAATATTTAAAGCTTGAAGGGTCAGCAAAAAATACACATACAGAAATTTCAACAGTCATAGTTGTAGAAATACTGGCAAACAAATTCTACAAATTGGAGAATTGCACTCATCCACAGATTAAAAATGAATTGGCAAGTATAGTTCAGTTGTTAAAAGAGGATAATATCCCAATGCTTGATATGAATAAAACATGTAGGGTGCACGTAGCCAGAGCCAAGCACGAATGCCAGGGTATTATTGATAACTGATGGCTGGCTGTTTATTGAATCTCCCATCCTCGGCACTTGGAACTTCTCTCTTGCTGTTTGCCTTGAATTTCCATATTGGACCTATTTACTTCTTTTCCCCCCCAACTGAGGACTCAAAACTAATTTGTACTTGTATTAAAAAAGCTTCCAGTATTAAACTTAAAGTTAACTGCAGGTGTACAAAGACTCTGTTAATCATTGTGTGTTTTCTTATGGCACATCCCATACAAAGTGTGTTTTGACAGAGGAGATGGTTCTTAGCTTTCAACTCGATATGCATGCTGTGTCTTTTTTTAATTTAATGAACTTTAGACTTATGACCATTCTTTGTGTGGCAGTTGCTATTGATCTGTAGATTGCTATCTGTCTGGATATTTATCCTTTCCAGCAAGTTTCATCTGCTAAATAAAAATCGGCCAATTCCTACCTAAGGTGACTTGAGAGGCCGACAAGTAACAGTCCCTGCTTGGAACTAGGCCAGCCATCCACGACCATCTCCAGCCACAATTTCTATGGAGCATACTCCGTGTGCCAGTCACTGTGTGTCTCCCTGCAGGGACACACATGTGCACTCCAGTGCAAACCGCCAGGCTTCTGTCCTTCGTAAGAGTCACTCGGCTAAGAGAGGATGTCCTGACTTTCAATTTCATCTATGTCCTCACATGTGAAATGTTTGAGCTGATTTTCCTCTTTTCTTTCTTTTTATAGAAATGGGGTCTCACTATGTTGCCCAGGCTTGTCTCAAACTTCTGACCTCAAATGATTCCCTAGTCCCAGCCTCTGGAAGCATGGGGATTACAGGCAGAGCCACTGGGTCTGGCCTGATTTTCTTCTTTGTGGGTTGACCAAGAGGGAAAATAACTGCCTCATCCAGCATTTATTCAAACAAGAGGAGATTTACAGCTTGCTACAAGAGGGGCAAGGCGTGTCTCAGACATGGGTGCAATCTCACCAGCTCAGCTTGAGCTCTCTCTCTCTCTGGCTCCGCAGCTGTCCTCAGTTCGGCACCCAGCTGAGAGTCGAATCCAATCTGGGGAAGCTCTGACCTGCTGGTGAGGCGAGGTGCAGAAGGAGTCCCTGACTGGCCACACGCACTCATTTGTTTACTCAGAGGCGAAGGCAGTTTTCTGTTTCTATAGTAATGGCACCTGCAATCCCCACAGCTCATGCACTGTGGAGCCAAGCTACACCACTAAAACGTTTAACTTCAGAGCTCTGGCTGCCTCACAACTCTGCCTTTGCTATTCCTCTGAGTTCTTAAAAGGATTTTTCGTATTCAAACGTTTTTCACTGTGGAGTCTTGGTCCAAAGGAAATATCTGGCAGAGAAGAGATAAAATCAAGCCTTTTCGGCTGCATCTTGAATACCTGAGGCCTGGCTCTCTGGGCATCTCTCTTTGTTTCCCCCAGGGAGTTTTCTGGGTACAGACCTGAGTGTGGCTGTAGGGTGTGGTGCTCATCTGTAGGGGGTGCTACTGGCTTCATAAACATGAGAACTGGACTTGGAAGTACTACGTCCAGCCCAGTCAACTACAGCAGAGGGCCTATGTGGACTATAGCTTCCAAACCACTCTTCTGACTATGCAGGGGTCATAGATGGAGCTTTCTCAGAAATATGTTAACTCTAGGTTACACGTTCTCAGTGTTTAGCAGAAGGGAGTTAGGTCTTAGGAGGTAAAGGATGTGGGACAGATAGCTGGCGGAAGGCCTGGGGAAGAGCTGCGAGTCTGTCTTGTGCTGGAGAAAGGAGCCACTAGAAGAGACATCGCAAAGCAGCTCTCTCTCCTTCCACACTTAGCCATGCAACCCTTCTCCAGGTGCTTGGGCTGCCAAGGGGTATTCTTTGATCCTTTTATAATCACAGTTCCAGCCCACAGAAAGAGCTAGGAAAACCTCAGGTCCCCGAGGCCCAAAGGTGGTCAAGAAGGAATGATGAAGAGGTTTAATTTTTAAAAATAATGATACGATCTTTCTGCTTTAATAAACTGAGAATTTTATGAAGTTCTAAAACAAAAAGAAACAACAAATGATTATTTTGTCTCTTTCACCCTTCCTTGAATGAAAAAGAAATTCTTTAAAAATGAGCCGTTTCCCCATCAGCTTTGTTTCTGGGTCCCTGTGATGTCAATCTTCCCATACACCCATGAGTGGTATTGAATAGCAGTACGTCTTAGGATCTGAAATTCTCTAGTTTCTAATGTATTCACATGACATCAATCTGTTAAACAGATGATATTTAACTTATTTAAATGTTTGATTTTTTTTATTTCTAAAAGTCATTTAAAGCTAGTCTTGAATAGCTAGAATTCATTCCGGATTTTCTTCAAATCTTTCCGGATTTAATAGCACAATTTGTGTTTCATGCCAGCCCACCCAGGGTGTTAGCAGAGATGGAATCTCTGATACAGTGTAGTTTTTAATGGCCTGTTACATTATCCTTTTCTATTAGACTCTATAAATATTGCAATGCATTCCCAAATAGAACACCAGTTGAATAAAACCATGGGTTTAACTTAATATTATATTATTTCTTAAGAAATAATAATGTGAAAAATACAAAATAAATGCAATTAAGACTTCAAATACCTTTTATATGACAGCCAAGCAAAACTTAATTAAAGTTAATCATAAAAGCTTAAAATATCATCTATTTTACGTGATCATTTTGGTACAGTATGTGTCAGGGACCTATCTATAAGCCAATTGTCTTTTACTGCAGAATTATATAGCTTGAAAAGCAATAGTGTGAGGATAAAATATTTAAAAAGAAGTGAAACAGGAATAAGCGTTATTTGACTTGAAGGCTTGGATGCCGCTTTCACAAAGATTTGCTTTTTATGTGGTATTAATCAGTTATTATAAAGGCAGAGTGGTTAATAAAGTCTTCTAATCCATTCTGCCAAAATCGGAGCTTGGTTTTTGCAAAAATACCCGCGACATTTTAGTTGGACTGGGATATAAGGTGACTGGAGGATTAACTGCACATACCGATGAGAAAGGCATCATCTATGCCCTTTAATTTAAGTTAACAGGAGTTTTAGTGCCTTTTCAGGAACCTCGTTCCAGGTATTTCATGGTCAGTCTTTAAGTTAACACTGTCTTCTCATGCTACAAATACTTTGGATGCGAATTATCCATTTAGTTGTATATTAATTAATTTTGCTCTAACGTAAGTCTATTTAATTTGATCCTCTCTTCTTGCTGTCTGGCCACAGAATGAGAAACACTCTGGGGAGGAAGAGACAAGCACCCCTTCTCTGCCCAGGACTTCAGCTAGGGAGTCCAAACCCGAGCATACATTGTCCGTGTAGCTGGAGAGGGGAATGAAGATGAGACCACCTTACAGGAAGCCCGATTCTAAGAATGGAACAGAAATTTGAAAATAACCCTCCTGATTTTATGTTATTTTTTGAAGAACTGTCCCTGAAACTGCGATCACATATTCCCGCAACATCTGAGCATATTGTGATACCTAAAAACAAAAGCATTTGTTATCTTGTATGCCAGATTTTATACTTTAAAATCTGATATTCAAAAGAGTTTTTTTCTGAAGAAATGTCCCAACACAAAGAAAACAATAACACAACAGCACACACACAGAGAAACAAAAGAAAGAAATTGCAGAGACTATCAGAGGAGTTTGCTTTTACTAGCATACAATCGAGAAAAATAGGGAGTAGAAAAAAACCTACTACATTTTTACTCTACCTAATTTTTCTTATAAATAATTTCTTTCCACCAAAGAAGAAGGCAATGAAAGTTTTCCAACTCATTCTTTTGTTCCAGAGATTTATTGCTGTGAAAATGTTAGCTCTCATCTGATTTAGTGTCTGGGTGGTGGTGTTCTCTGGTAGAAAAAGAAATCCCTTGACAAGCCCAGGCAGTCTTGGCCCCTGGAGGTCTTCCAATAATTAGAGTCAAGCAAATCCTGGGAGGAAACCAGTAAGTCTGAGAAGCATTCCTCTTGTCTCTCTGTCGTTCTCTGCGCACTTGGAATTATTCTGATAAAGCCACTCTGTGTCTCATGAACGCAGCTTGCTAAGCTGTTGAAACTAAGGTAGAGATAATTGACGGGAGATGAAAGAGCCTGGATGCTGGGCTGGAAGCACTGGGGGTGTGAGCAGTTCTGAGCTGCAAGCTGCAGTATCATGTGAGTACAGACAGGCAGCGTAAACACGGTGATTACGGGCCGGCTCTTTCAGATGAGTAAACCATGTGGGAGTAAACTCCAGGCTGCTTTTCCATTGCAGAAACAACAGTTTCAGGTTCCTGCTGTTTCGTTTGATTCATTTCTACTGCAAGGCTCTAGCGGTATAAAATGGCATGAAAGTACCCATTTTGCAATGTGCTGGGATTACATCCTGCAGCATGAGAGCCTGGCCAGTCTGCCCAATCTCTGAGTATGATCACAGAAAATTCAGCTGTGCTATAGAATAACTGCTCTTAAATGAGGAACGCTGTCAATAAAATTGATCCTTCCAGAAACCCAGAGGCAGATTGGTCATACGTTGAACATGCTTGCAGAGTCACTGCCCACTTACCGTCCCAAGACGGATGGCCAACACATTAAACCGAGAGAGGCATTTAAATTCGATGACTCTCTAGTTAGGGAACTTCTGATCCCAGTAATTTCAAGACCTGCATAATGGTGGAATCTGCCTCTCCTAATCTGTCTTTCTATTCCCTCTTCCAAAGGGAACCTCCACCCTTGTGAGGCCAGCCTTGGACCATCTAGAATTATCCCTGACTTTAGGTCTTCATTAATATATGACATGTATTCCCTATCAAAGGTTTTATTTATTTTTACTATTTAGCTATTTCCTAGATTAAGGTGGTGATTTACCTTATATTAAGCTGTGAAAGTTTTTATTGTTTTAGTCGACACATTAAACCTAGAGGCATCTAAATTTTATGACTCTCTAATTAGAAATGAATTCCTAGAATTTTTTTCTAAGCCCTCTGAAGGGACGGTATCCCACTAACCCTAACACGATGGGACACAAAGAGAATTGAGCAGAGTAGATTGGAGGTTACCTTGAATTTTCTTTAAAGCCCTGGATCTCTCTGGGGAGGACTGATAGATGTCCCTAGGAGTTCATACGTATAATGCTCTCAGAACAGTGTCTGTGGCCTAGTAAACACCCAGTGTTAGCCTTTATCTTTTCTTCACTTTTCACGTTTGGTAGTAAAGACAAAGCTGGATATCTTTTGAGTCTTACAAATAACCAGTGTGAAGCAGAGAGGTGAGAAGACTCCCACTGCTAACTGAGGTGCTAAGTGAGAAGATAACACCACCTCACCTGACCTTATGCCACTGCCCTCTAAATTCTGTTGATTCACGGATTAGAGAGAAAGGAGATGAACAGGCTCCTCCCCACTTTCTAAGAGCCCAGTCTGGCCATATTTCCAGCTATAAGCAAGTGGTGGATGTGCCCAGCCTTTGCATGTTGATGTTTCTTTCACACGTGCTGAGATTCAGAGACGGGAGGAGACCGCCTCCCATGGTCAATTTCTAGGGAAGGGCAGGATTGAGATTTTCTTTTCTACCACTGGTGAGACCAAGGTTAATTTGAAAGATGATCCAGGATGTACAAAGAATTGAAAATGCACCAAAAAAAATGTGTCGAGCAATGTTTTCATGTAAATGCTGATTTACTTCAGATGCTCATCCGACGAAGCGTTGGGTGTACACGATTTGTGGAACTTTTTAATGGCAACAGAATCATTGCCAAATTTTGTTGGGCCAGTGAAATGCAAATAGGCCCTGTCTACATGTCCTCTTGAGGAGATTTCAAGCCTCCACTCAAAGGAAGTCCCCTTCAGGGTTCCTCACAGGCTCCCCTCATCACTGGATATAATAACTCTGACTTGCCACAGTCTGGTTCCCTGTACATGTCAGCATCCCAGCTCAATGTCTGTTAGAACCACGTACAACATCTCGTGCTCTCTGTCCACTGCCTCTTCCTGAATGAGTCTGCCCACATCACATGTTCTGATGCTTTGGAAAGCCTAAAAACCGCTATACAACAACATAAAAGCAAACATAAACTCACAATACCATGCTTATTAGTCCATTCTCACACTGCTGTAAAGAAATACCGGAGACTGGGTAATTCATTTCAAAAAGAGAATTAATTGGCTCACAGTTCTGCAGGCTGTACAGGAAGCACAGCAGCTTATGCTTCCGGAGAGGCCTCAGGAAGCTTCCAGTCAAGGTTGAAGGCAAAGGGGCAGTGAGCTTCCCCCCATAATGTTCTCATGGTAGTGAATAAGTCTTACAAGATCTGATGGTTTTGTAAGTGGTTTTCCCTTTCACTTGGCTCTCATTCTGTCTTGCCTGTCGCCATGGAAGGTGTGCTTTTAGCCTTTTGCTGTGATTGCGAGGCCTCCTCAACCATGTGTAACTGTGAGTCTATTAATCCACTTTTTCTTTATAAATTACCAAGTCTCAGGTGGGGTTGAAGCCCCCACACAGAGTCCTCATTGGGGCACTGACTAGTGGAGCTATGAGAAGGGAGCCACCGTCCTCCATACCTCAGAATGGGAGATCCGCCGATAGCTTGCACTGTGCACCTGGAAAAGCTGCAGGCACTCAATTCTACCCTGTGAAAGCAGCCAGGAAGACACTATGCCCTGCAAAGCCACAGGGGCAGAGCTGCCCAAGACCATGGGAACCTATGTCTTGCATCCCTGTGACCTGGATGTAAGACATGGAGTCAAAGGAGACCATTTTGGAACTTTAAAGTTTGATGACTGCCCTATTGGATTTTGGACTTTCATGGGGCCTGCAGCTGCTTTGTTTTGGACAATTTCTCCCATTTGAAATGGCTGTATTTATCCAATACCTGTACCCCATTGTATCAAGGAAGTAACTAACTTGCTTTTGATTTTACAGGCTCGTAGGTGGAAGGGACTTGCCTTGTCTCACATGAGACTTTGGACTCTGGACTTTTGAGTTAATATTGAAATGAGTTAAGATTTTGGGGGACTGTTGGGAAGGCATGATTTGTTTTGAAATGTGAGGACGTGAGATTTGGGAGAGGCCAGGAGCAGAATGATTTGGTTTGGTCGTGTCCCTACACAAATCTCATCTTGAATTGTAGCTCCCATAATTCCCAAGTGTTGTGGGAGGGGCCCTGTGGGAGATAATTGAATCATAGGGGTGGGTTCCCCCATATCATCCTCATGGTAGTAATAACTCTCATGAGATCTGAAGGCTGTATAAGGGGTTTCCCCTTTCAACTGGCTCATCCTGTCTTGCCTGAAGCCATGTAAGACATGCCTTAGCACCTCCTATGCCTTCTGCCGTGACTGTGAGGCCTCTGCAACCACATGTAACTGTGAGTCCATCAAACCACTTTTTCCTTGTAAATTACCCAGTCTCAGGTATATGTTTATTAGCAGTGTGAGAACAGAATAATACAACTTTTTTCTGTTTGATAGGGATCATGATAGGTTTCTCTTTTCCTAAGAATTTAAGTCATGTCCAGTGGGAGGACAGAAGCACTATCCTTCTTTAGCCAATTTTAATGGTTCTATTTGTAGAGTGGAGTTGAGTAAGTGCTGAGAGGCACTGTTTTTCTGTGCTAGGAAGAGTACCCCCTGAAAGACGGAGAGAAGCACCTGCTGGCTTCATCTCTTCTTCCCCAGGGCTTCCACCCAGACAGGTGGCAGTCAATGGGCTGTGTGCTGCACCCCTGTTCTGGACCCATTACTTAATGAACATGTTACTTGACATCGCAGGGTGAATGTTGTTAATAGGGAGTTTGGGGGTCTTGCCATGAAATACAGGGCTTCTCTCTTAGCCCACTTCTCTCTCCCTTCCCTGCTGCCTTTTCATCCTTACCCTCCTGTAGAAGGATAACCCCCTTCTCATTTTCAACTTATATGGAACTCAATTTGCATAGAGAACTTCTCTGCCCAACAGATTTCCTGACACATTTTTTTCCTCATGGCAGAGAAAAAGGCTTCATGTATTTATTTAATCCTAGATGTTCTTAGGCTCAGTCTCAACCTATTTGCACAAATTAATATATTGCTATATGTCTGACAACTATTCATCTATGCTCCTTGGGCATGGTGCTTTCAGGACAGTATAGAGATTAAGAACTGGAAGTGATCAGCATAAAGCCTGTTCTTCTCAACAGTTTTTGGCTGTGCGAACCCAGACAAGTTAATTAACCTCTGTCTCCCTCAGTTCCCACTGCTGTAGAATGGGAATAATTGTGTTACCTATTTCATATATGTGTTGTGAAGTTTCAGTGAAGTTCAGGGAAAGCATTTTTATTTATGCCTAGTGCAGAGCAAACTCTCAGTGTATGACAGCTAATTATTTTTATTTGACTTTAATTATTAACTCTCTGAATTATTCTTTCAGCTGGCATCAAAATGCAAGTGCAATGACAAATATATTACCGTTTCTTTATTTTGAGAAAATAGAAGTAATGATGTCCACTATGGTTAGCTAGAATATCAGACTTTTCCTTTCTCTCTTTCCTTCCTTCCTTTCTTCCTTCCTTTTTTCCTCCTTCCTCTCTCCCTTTCTCCCTCCCTTCTTTCAGTCTTTCTTTCTCTTTCTTTCTTTCTTTCTTTCTTTCTTTCTTTCTTTCTTTCTTTCTTTCTTTCTTTCTTCCTTTCTTTCTGATGGAGTCTTGCTCTGTCGCCCCAGCTGCAGTGCAGTGATGAAATATCAGTTCACTGCAACCTCTACCTCCTGGGTTCAAGCAATTCTCCTGTCTCAGACTCCCAAGTAGCTGAGATTACAGGCACTCAATCTTACCTAGTTAATTTTTTTATATTTAGTAGAGACGGGGTTTCACCATGTTGGTCAGGCTGGTCTCGAACTTCTGACCTCACGTGATCCACCTGCCTCAGCATCCCAAAGAGCTGAGATTACATGTGTGTGCCACCACGCCTGGTCCAGGCTATGCTTTAAGTGGTGGAGTTGTAGGTGGAAGCTCTCCTCTCTGAGAAGGTGCCACCTTCACTTCACTTGCTTTTGTTCAAGAAGAATGGTCAGAAAAGAGAAGGGTAGGCAGGACCAGAAATGGGGGACCAGGAATGTCTATAGTCTAATCTGCCATATTGAAAATAACATTCAGAGTTTGAGGACCTGGCCGTATATGCAATTTTCATAAAAATAACTTTTCTTCAGTTTTGCATATCTAAAACAATGAAGATAAAACGTTAATCGGCTAATTTTCCAGGGTTATTTTGAAAATCAAATGCATCGGTCTATTTGAGTAATCTATAGACACTATTTATATGCAGGATATAATCTTTCTGTTTCTGGTTAAGCCCCCAGGGACTGCTTGTGGGATTCCAGAAGGTGGAAAGAAATGCTTTCCCCCTTCAAATCCAGTAAGGCATGTTGCTAAATTGTCAGTGTGCTTAAAAATAATAGAGACGCATTCAGGTTTCCAATCCTTTTTAAAATCTGAAATATAAATCTTCCTTAGGGAAAGTTACTGTGCCAATTAAGAAATTTATTCATACACGTATTTAGGTAAAACACATGCATTAGACAAAAATGTTGATGTTTTTCTCAGGATACTAGAAAATTCTCACAATTCACAAGTTAGAATAAGAAAAAGAAACTAATTTCTAATTTCTCTTGACTTTTTCCACCAACAGCAATTTACTGTGACTAATTAGCAAGCACTTTTGACATCTCTGCTTCTGGTATCCAATGTTGCCTTTGTCCAGCACTCCCAGAGTGTCTGAATTGGCATCAGGTCCCCGTCCTGACCTGGGACACTCCTAGGTTTTCTAAGTTCCTTGAGGGCTGGGCTTGTATCACTCACCACATCTAGCAATGCCCTTGGTTCTTTACAGGCAGGTACTGAAAGTGTATTTGCTGAACTGCACTGCAGTGCTGAACTGGTCAGTCAATCCATCCACGGTGTGAAGCTACAGAGTGACGCCCCACGAGGCCATCGCGGAAATGGGCAGTGATAGATTCATCATGAGACCGTTCTGCCGCCTTGAGCGTACGTTCACCTCAGCGTGCCTTTACTTAATGGATGTCCCCATCTGCTCTTAGCCAAGACCATCTGCCTTTGAGTTGAGACAAATTCAGACAATCTCTTGGAAGGACAATCAAAAAAACAAGATCAGAAAGATGTCACAATTTACAATCTGCTGAGGCACCGCTGGGCTTTCTGCCTAATTTCCCCTAGCTCTCCCTGTAGAGTCTAGGAACGAAGAAGAAAAAGATACTTGCAAGGCAGGCTTAGGTAGCATTCCACAAATATGTAATAGAATGAGTGTTCATGTTGACACCTGTAAAAATCTTACTTGAATTTTTCCACATTTATATTTCATATGGTAAAGCATTTTAGCCGTAGGGAGACAGTCAGACCTTATCTTTCCTGAGGCATCGATACGATGACTTTCACTGCATCAAAAACTTTCTTAGTATGATTTCTAGGGACATCTAAAACCAGCAGCTGAGGATGACGTGGATATTTATTTTGCTTATGGACACAGGATGTGGATTAAGTAATTCCATGGAAACAGGTATTGCAAAGGGGCTTTTCCTCGGGAGTTTTCCTTTTGACTGTTTTGCTCTTGGAAATATCAAACATCTGCCCAGGGCAAATAGCTAAATAGCTGCAATTTTCTAGCTCGTTCCTATTTTTGGCTTTCGGTGCCAGAGGCATTTGAACACCCATGTTGGAGGCTGGGGTCTAATGGAGACTTGGGAACTGAAGAGAGCCAAGCTGTTTTAGATCAATTGCTCCCCATGCTTAAAGGGCTAGTAAAAACAGGTTATAATGTTTACATGACTTTTTATGGGTCAGAGTTTATTACAGTTCTATTCTATGGCCTACAGCAGAGGAACATTTTACAAGATTTTGCTGCATTTGACAGTTCTGTTTCAGTGCATCTGGTAGGGGAAGTATTTCTTTTTCCTTTCTTTTATTCTCTCTTTTTCTTTCTGTTTTATTCTTCCCCTTCTGAAAACAAAGTGAGCTCTTAAGGCTCCCTGGTTGCAAGCAATCTTTCTTTTCCTTGGAAAGCTATAAACCTGTGTAGACCCAAGATTCTATAGAAGGTTCTGAGAAACCTTACAATTTCAAATAGCTTTCAGTCTTCCTTTGGAGGTTCATATACATAATAAACAGAAGGATATTTTCCCGAGATGTTTGCATTTGCATAAACGTCTTGAGATTTTTCCTTTCTGTGTAGTAGTCAGCAGAGTGTGGTGAACCGGGCTGTGGTCGTTGGATACTGGCAAGCTGACATTTTTATCAATGGTCCACTATTTGTTTATTACTTCAGGCAAATTTCTTAACCTTTCTGAGTTTGGGGTTAATGACATTTACAAAATCATCGTAAGGGTTAAAAAATGAAATTATGCGTTAGTCAGGCATATGATGGTGGTCATTTTATTTATTGTTTTATTAATAACTAATGTGGAACACCAACTATGTGTTGGACATCGTGATGTGCCTTAAAGACACAGCAAGTGAACGAGAGTCATGGTTCTTGCTGTCGAATTCTACTGGGAAAGAGACAGAAGACACAAAACCGATGTTAGCCAGAGTTAAGTGCGGTGAAGTAAAAGAAATCTGAGTGAGAAGCAGGGAGTGCGGTTTCATACGGACTGGTCAAGAAAAAGCCTGTGATGAAATCACATTGGAACAGAAGACTAAATCTAATAGCTGATTATATTAAGCCTTAAAGCTGAGGCAGAATAAACAGGAATGCAAGGACCCTGAGGCAGGATAATGGGTGATTTGTTATGGACCAGCATGGAAGCCCACCTGCTGGGCACCTGCACTCTAGGGAGAGAGGGAGGAGATGAAACTAAAGACAGAGCTGGGCCAGATCAAGCAGGACTTTTTGGGACTCGGTGAAGACTCAGTATTTAGTCTGAGAGCAATAAGGAACCATTGGAAGGTTTGAGCAAAGTGAAGCCATAATCTAGTTCCATATTGGAAGTACCATTTTTGGCTTCCATTTAGAGAACAGACTGTAAGAGAAAAAGGGAAGGAACTGGGAAGAAATCCTCCCCTTACATAGCCAGGGGCGACACCAACCCTGGCAGCCTCACTCTCTGGAAGTTAATATTTTATGTGTTGAATTTTTATTAATATGCAACTTGTGAGTATCTTGAGATCATATTAATTTCATTTATGTCTGTCTTCATCTTTTGCCTGTTATCAGCTTTATTTTAAATGTTTAAAATGAGAGCACGTCCTCTCACGTGACGTTTGTTCTTAGCTGCTTGTGTCAGAAGATCAGCTATCGGTGCCTCTCTTCCTTAAGTACTGTGGTTTTTAAAAGTCAGAACAATTCAGCCCAGCTTGGTTATAACAATGGTGACCAGGACACTGTCTGGTGAGTCAGTCTGGGGATGCTTTTGGCTCATGGAGTTATGAGTTCAATCAGGGTATTTGGCTCCTGGAGAACCTCATTCACAGATCAAATTCAGCCACCTAAAGTCTACCAAGAACTGTAAAAGGAGGAAAATGTGAACCCTCCAGCAGCACGGCTCTCAGTCTGTCTGTGGGTCAAGTTTATCTATGGAGTCTTTAAAAAATATAGAGGCCAGAATACCGGTCACAGGTCTATACAGGCAACTGCGCTGATGAGCTGGCTGCTAGCAAAGAACGCTGTTAGCAAAGAACACTCTGCACTTTTGTGGGAGGAAGGAGAGGGAGGAGATGAGGTGTTTCAGTGATACAGATACTCTGGAGCAATTGAACGTATTTTCTATTCTCCCATCCTTATAACCCAACACTTCAAGGAACTGTTTTCATCTTATGAATCACACAGAACAACAATCTTCAGAGCTGTCCTTACTTGCAGGCAAACTAGAGAGCTGTCTGTGGGACGAGACGTGAAGGGACTGAGGCTGCAGTCCTCAGGTCCATGCTGCCAATCATGCCTGAAATTCCACCACGAGAGATGAACGTTTTACACATTTGACCCCTATAAAAATGCAAACGCTGCTGGGAGGGATCGTAAATCATTAATACCGCTCTGCGAGTTTATCAGATCACTCCCTGCGATGTTGTAGGAGAGAGAAGGGCTGGGAATAAGTAAAGAATGCTTACCTGGTGTTGGGTGTGAGAGGGAAACTTCGAACTGAGAATAGCATTCAGATTGGATCTTTTGGGGACAGCGCAATCAGCCAGTGAAAGTTTAAAGTGAAAAACCTCACTTGTTACATACTTCACGTGGGGAAAGCGAGTAGCAGCCGCTAACACTGTGATAACACCCAAATAATTGTCCTATAGCTTCCACTTATGCAGCGGTAATTAAAATCATTTATGCGATTGGCTTCAGAGAGGTGGTCAGAGAGGTGGGTTTACACTCCACGTTGCTCTAATTCAGCTGTTTGAAATAGCAGGCCACCACATCTGTTAAAAAATATATATGTGTTCTCCTGAATTTTTATGAGTTGGACTCATCACATCTCTGCCTTTGGCTTAAGAAAATAGTAAAAGCCAGAATATATAACTGGTTTCCATCCCCAAGAGTGGGTACACATATCATGTTATGTGATCCTTGGAAAACGTCCCTTCCTCTGCAAAACCTAGCCACACTTGAATGTTTTCTTATGCTCAGATTGACTCTTCTTGCCAACTGTTGGCCTCACTCTCACAGTACAGGTGGTCAAATCAAAATCAGGAATGAACACATGGCGCATTTCTTTTGACCTTATCGTATGCAATACTAAAAGATAGCCTTTGTGTATTTACTCTCCATCCAGGCCACACACACATACCAAGCAATGTATTCTTTGTTTAAGTATATAGGACATGCTTAAAATGTTCGCTGGGATTTTATATGGAATATTAGTTTTTCTTGGAACTTCTGGCCAAGGGCACATTTTTGGAGAAATTCTCAAACCTACATAATTCAAAGTTGGCTGTCATACCTGCAATTGTCCAGATAAAAACAAATGATCCAAGATTCCCAGTGCAAATATCATGGAGTCATGACACAGAAATAAAGATTACTTTGTGAGTAAATAATCTTGTTCATTTCTGTCTCCTCTTCAGGTTACAGCTCAATGCTTGCACATACACACCCCTCAAAAATGTGTGCTAAATGAATGAACAAAATAGAATGTATGTTAGGGAGTAATGACTAGGATGCTGTGTGGGTATCAGCTAATGACACTGAAGAACGGAGGGCGTGTCTCGCCTAAGCAATAATTTGGGTAAATATAATCACTGTCTTGATTGTTTTGAAAGCATTTTAGTGGAAGTGCACTTTTCTCTAAATATATGAGACCAGAGACAAAAGTTTGATCAGTTTTCAAGTATGTAATTATGACATTTACAACCGTTTGAATTATCAAAGTATCAAAAAGCGTTGCTGTAAAGGTTGCTAGCTCCTTATTATAAAAAATATTCCATAAGAGGTTAGATGGTGATTCCTTAGGTTTTTGGGAAAGAGTTACTAAACTGAGAGAATGATTGATAATGATTGTTAGAATCTACTTCAATTCTATTATTACATGATATAGCTGACCCCATATATTAATGTATTAGCATCTCATTTTCTTCACATATGGCTGTTTCTAGCCAATATATTTTCATTCTTCACATAATGCCCTTATTCATGTGGTTATGTTTTGCCATCTTTCGATAGGTCGTTTATCTGTTGAATAAGATTTCAGTTTTCTCATTTGGCTTGTGAGAGCAATCTCATAATTTTAAGGTCATGCTTCGTAAAATACTTAGTATTCTTGCATGAGAAGTGCAAGTGAAGGCTTGGGCAGACCAAATGCTCTGAGTTTTATGTGAAATTATCAGTGGGTTTCCTATTCATCACAGCTGAACTGGAACAGTTAAGGCACTATAGGTGTCTTTATTTCAACTGACTATTTCTGACAAGACAATTATTGAAGAATCAACTTCATCCATAAAATATAATATTGAATTTAGAATTCCTTATTATAGCTAAAAGTGAAAAACATGCACTATTCACAATATGCAAAATGCAAGCAACCTGTAATTTAATCAGTAATTTATTTTTGTTCTCAAGATAAATGGGAATAACACATGATAAGATGCTGTCCTAAAGAAGTTTAGTTTCTGGTTGGGGGAAGGAGAGACAGTAAATGCAGAAATGATTACTGCACATGATAGAAAATGTTAAGTGATAGAGGTGGCACCATTTAGTTGATATTTCAGTTCCAAAAAGGGAGTTGCTGAAGACTGGAAGCTTAGTGGAAAAGGTGGCTTCGAGAGAGGCTTGGAGGGAACGCAGAATGCGGATATGCAGATGAGGAGGAAGGGCTTTAAACCAGCCACGGCAGGAAAACAACGTAAGAAATTGCATCTTCCAGTCCATGAAGGGAAGTCATGGGAAGCAGTCTACAGAGGCAGCTGGTGCGAGGCCTGAGAGGCTGTGGTAATGAACTCCGGCCGTGTCAGCACATGGATGAGTCACTGAGTGCTTATGCAGGTGAATGCACAGAGATTCCATTATTTGAAGATGACCTGGAAGAGATGGGTAGGAAAGGAATGGAGTTAGTGAGACAGTCTAGGGAATACTCTCATCATTGAGCCAAAAGATAGCATGCACCAGGGGCCTGAAACAAGAAAGTGCTGTGCAGACAAGGAGAAGA
This sequence comes from Aotus nancymaae, assembly GCF_030222135.1. Taxonomy (NCBI): domain Eukaryota; kingdom Metazoa; phylum Chordata; class Mammalia; order Primates; family Aotidae; genus Aotus; species Aotus nancymaae. The sequence goes on along the minus strand of NW_026988576.1, from coordinate 4,782,643 downwards.
TGAATAAGAGATATCACGAAATCACAATTCAAGTTGACTACATGTTCAGCCTGAGTGTAGGAAAGATGTGATAAAAATTTCAGAGAGAAATGCAGATTTGGAGAAGACCTTGAGTTTCTCTGTGACCATGCTGAGACAGGGGTGTGGCCGTAGCAGACGGGCTTACATGTCACCAGGTGGCTGGGAAGGTGGACCAAATTTTAGAAAGTGGTTTGGGCATCTGTAGACCCAAATTTGGGAGTGATCTACAAACAAGTCTCAGTGAAAGAGTGAGATAACTAAGGGAGGAGCACATAATGTATATTTTATGAATTACTTAAGCTTTTAAAAACATAAACACATGTTATTTTTCAAAGTTTATTTGTTTTCTTAAAAGAATGAGGTGGATTTTGTGATTGGGGCATATCTTTTGGGCATATTCCTGTAACAGAGAATTGGTTTTAAGAGAAAGAAAAGATTTCCTATATTAACTTGTCTTTATTTCCTATTTGTTTTTGCAAGGAGATGAACATGAAGCAAGGTCTTTAACAAAATATTTATGCTGTTTAATATCATTTTGATAAACTTCTAATATTTTTCAGCCAAAAACTGATAAACTTTTTAATGAATTGCAATGTAATATAACATTCTATTGGGATTCAAGAAGCTGCCTTTTTAAATGCGTTTAACAATGACGATTTCTTTAGCCTTCTCACGGGCACAATTAGCAGGAAAGGAGATACTAATTTGTGTTCAGCCCTCCATAACTGCAATAAACCAAGAATTCCATGGTCTTTCCTACAATGATAATAACTGTTGTCTACATTTGATTTCCCTGCAGTTTTTAATCTCTTTTCTCACTCTGTTCTCATTGATGCAATGTCCTGGGAAAGCAGGAAAATAAGTGTTTTTATAATCTGTGTGGCATAAATCCCCCAAACCAGAACAATTTCTTGAGATTGTGAGTTCTCGAGCAATGAATCGCAAATACTGTATCTCATGGAAGAAAAGTGAGCCACCGTATCCCTTTTTGGACAACTGTACATTTTCAACACTTTTTCTGCACAGTGTCACCTCAAAGGGCTACTCTAATTAGTCAAAGAATCTTTCCTGCCGGGTGTGACATTTTTGCAGACATGATGTCACCTTGCAAATTTCTTGGCTCACTGAAGGAAATATGAAACGTGTTGACGTTATGCTGAAGATTAATTGGGTTCTAATTTTTAATTTTGGAAATCTTCTTGGTCCTTTTGAGTGACAACTGAGATCAAACTTGTGAACATATCGAAATAAATGACCTAAGGGGATACTATCCCTAGGGAACTTATAATCTTCATGAGGATGTCGTACAAGTATGAGATGGTTCATGGACTGCATATGGCAGACATGCTGAGCTTTGTGTCAGGTTTCACTAGAAGAAGAGATTAAATAAAATGTAGATTAAATTAAACTAAATTACTCCACTATTTTAGATTCTAGGCATTTGTTACTGAATTTTTCAGACCATCTCAAATTTCTGGAAGGCTTTTGAAGATTATCTGGCTTTGTGATATATCATTACTTTTTAAAATTTTAAGGTTTTTTTTGACTTTAATCCAAAATAAGATGGTAGAAACTTTCTATTTTTAAATAATTCAATAATTATGTATTAATCCATTAATATTAGTGGATGTATTTTCAAATTAAGTCATACAATTTTAACTGAAATTGATTTCAGTATTTTTTTAAATGTACATCTAGGTACAGTTCACAAAATGTATATAAATCAATTTCTTAGCTTGAGATTGAAAACTAAGGCTACCTTAATATCACTTACACTTAATACCACCTTAGCAACATAAATACAGTGTTGAATCTATTTCATCCATAGGAAACAAAGCAGAGCATGCTTTAATAGAAGCTTGCACCCTCGCATGTGTTGTAAAACATAATTTTATGTTGTTATCGAGAATAGGATCTCTTTACCTAATTATAACAATAACTTTTAGGAGTTGAAATAAACTTGCTCCTATATCTAGTAGTAAGTATAGCTAAGAATATTTTTAAAACCATGAAGAAAAAAAGGCAGAATAGCTTTAAAAAGGTAGTGGCATCTTGAGATCAAGGAGAGAAGACTCCAGTGTTTAGAAGTTCTCGAGAAGATCAGCTTTAGAAACTGAAGGTGAGTGCCAAGGAAATCTCACTAATTAGGAGGCTAAAATGTCCAGGTGTGTTCTGTAATCAGGGTCCCAGACAGGCAGCCACACTCTGGAAGCAGGAAAGGGCTTGAGGGGAAAGCCTTTGTGTCAGACTGGGGGCATGCTTAAACTGGCTTAAGAGCAACGCACCCAGCAATGCAGGCTGTGGGATTTTAAAATCTCTTTGTCTAAGCTCTCAGAGCATGGTTGAGGGGTGGGCGTGGAGGAAGAACCCACCAATGCCAAAAGAAAAGATACCATGCCAGAATCCAAGCAGATTTTAAAACCACCTTGACCAGGGCTAGAAAATCTGATGCCTGAGAAGGTCATGAAGTGAACCACTGCATGAAGCAAGCAGGTGTAAGGTGAGCTGCTTCTGCTGAGAGTAGGAAGAACACCCGCTTCTTACACTGCAGCACGGGAATGCAATGGACACTGCCAGAACTTGTAGGGGAGACGATGTCCAGGGAGAGCAGGGCCAGCAGGGTCAGACCTTGGGAGACCTTGGACATGAAATAAGGAGTGTGGATTCAGTGTCGATGGAAAGCCTTTGAACGCTTACACATGTGGTGACACAATCTGGTTTGCAGTTTCAAAGAATGACTATGACTTCCGGGTAGAGAATGGAAGGGAGGGTGTTGAGAGTGGAATTGTTTAAACTACTTAGGAGGCCGGAACCACTCCAGGTGTGACATGATGATAGGTGGGAGTAAGAGGTGGTGTTGGATAGGAGACAAGGACACGCCAGGTCCAAGTTGTTTGTATTCTGGAGGTGATGTCAGCAGGACCTGCTGAAGGAGGATGTGGATGTTGAGGGAGAGAAAGAAGTCCACCATGAATTCTGGTCTCTACTTTGAGCAAAAGGACAGATGCTGAACGTAGACCTCATTTATAGGTGCTGCAATCTCATTATTGTTTTAGGCCATCTGAACTTATCAAATAATCTTCTTGTTAGTGTATTTCTGTTAAAACCTCAAGCAACCATCACCCTTTCCCCTTACCACTGACAAATGTTTCCTCACTGAGAACCTAGACACATTTTTAAATAAATCTTTGTTCAGGAATGAGTAGGCATTTTATCCCAGTGTCCTAAGTTTCTGTGGAATATTTTGACAGGTTTCATTCAAAGCATACTTTATTTTAATAATGAAGATGGCACAAGACATGAAATTGATAAATAAACAACAAGGTGTTTTGAAGGTCTTGGTGCACATGTGCTGAAGGCAATGTTAAGACAGAGGTAACCATGCTATCTGTGCGTGTGCCTGCATCCTCAAGCAAACCTGAAATGTCCTGAAGGAAAGTTGACAGTTAGCAACGAAGAAATCCCACTATAGAATATAAACTGTGTCCCATTACTAGGTATATATCCAAAGGATTACAAATCATTCTACTATAAAGACACATGCACACATATGTTTATTGCAGCACTATTCACAATAGCAAAGACTTGGAACCAATTCAAATGCCCATCAGTGATAGACTGGATAAAGAAAATGTGGCACATAAATATCATGGAATACTATGCAACCATAAAAACGAATGAGTTCATGTCCTTTGTAGGTACATGGATGAAGCTGGAAATCATCATCCTCAGCACACTAACACAAGAACAGAAAACCAAACACTGCATGTCCTCAGTCATAAGTGGGAGTTGAACAAGGAGAACATATGGGCACAGGGAGGGGAACATCACACACTGGGGCCTGTCACAGGGCGGAAGGAAAGGGGAGGGAGAGCATTAGGACAAATACCTAATGCATGTGGGGCTTAAAACCTAGATGACAGGTTGATAGGTGCAGCAAAACAGCATGGCACATGTATACCTGTGTAACAAACCTGCATGTTCAGCACATGTATCCCAGAACTTAAAGTAAAATAAAATTAAAAAAAAAGAATATAGGCTGTATAGTAAGTTCAGTGATAGAAGTTTTCATGGATTGTAAAACCACTCTACCCGGACACATATAGAGATTCCTCTGCTGCCTTGCAGAACACTTTGAATCGGGAGCAGACCTGGCTTCCAGTCCTATTTCGCCACTTATCATCCCTGTGGCTGCAGGAAAATCATTCGTTTTTCTGAGTCTCAGTTTCTTTATTTGCAAAAGGTGGATAATAATACCTAGTTCTCAAGATTGCCATAAAATTTGAAAGTACTTGATTTGAAGTGCCTACCACACCTATTTTGCCAAAAGTGATTTCTTTTCATTAAAGATTTTAATAAGATTATCCATTCATGTATTGCCTTATTCACAGACCTATTTGAGGCTCATTAGCAGTTACTACAGACCAGGATAGCCTCAGCAGATAGAAGGATGAATGAAACTAGGCCTGCCTTGCCTAATATTATAAAATAAACTTTGTGTGTACTAGTGTTATTGGAACTAAGTTAGAAAAAAATATTATCTGGGAAGGCGTGATAAGAGATTGGAAGTTTGCTAGAGCTTTATTCAAGCACAGAGAGTTATAGAAAGGTGAATTGTAAAATGAAGGCAGGAAATGAAGCAGATGAAGGTATACAGTTGCATTGCACGTGCAGGAAATGGTGAGTGGTCTAGCGTAGGTACCATGAGGGGTGTATTGGGGTCAGACAGAGAGATGGTAAAATCTGAGAGAGCAGGGAATTTGGACTTTACATGATACTGAGAAACAGATAAGTGTCATTGCGTTTCTAAACCAAGTTTTGAACAGCTAGCAACACATGCACACCTTCATACACAACATCTTGGCATTTGCCATTTGAAATGCCTGGAATGTGTGTTTAACCTGCCCTTTGCGCTGGTAAAGAGTCTTTTTATGGGGCTTTTTATAAGGTACATTTGGCGTATGCTAGACGCCCATATGTAAAGTGTACAGTACGGTAACTTTTGACATATGCGTAAACCTGGGAAAATGTCATCATACTCAGGACAGAGGGCACATCCCATGCCCCCAAGAGTTGCACCAGCCCCTTTGTAATGGCTCCCGCCACCGCCTTACCTCCCTTCTCTAGGCGACACTGCTCCACTTTTTGTCACTGCAGATTAGTTTGTAATTTCTGGAGTTGTAAATGAATAGAATATTACAGTCTCCCTCTCTTTTCTGTGGACTTCTTTTCCTCAGAGTGATCATTTGACATCCATCCAGATTGTTTTTTTGATCAAGCATAAATTCTCCCAGTGCTGAGCAGTGGTTCACGGTGTGAGTGTGTTAGGATGAGCTACTCGGTCCCCTGTGAATGGATGCTTGGCTTGTTTCCAGTTTGGGGCAACCATTATTTCCTCTCACTCCCCCTGAGCAGACCTCAGTCACATGGTCACTCTGAATCTCAGCAAAGACGGGAACCTGTCTTCGATCTGGTTTCCCCTGAAGCAGGGTGAAAAGGAGGCGGTGGGCAGCTGTGGTGTGTGTCAACGCAAATGAGCTGAGTTTAGCTTGGTCCATTTGACTATTTCACTAAGTTAACCTTATGGGCAAGTGACAGGAGGTGTAGCGTGATGGGGACCTGTGTGGCTACAACCACGTCAAAAATAGGCTTCGGAAGAGAGATTGAAACCCTGCCATACAACACATGGGCAAACATAAACATTCTTACCTCCAAGGCCTTCTTGACAGAAAGGTAAGGCAAATTGAGAATTTGAAAATCATTTCATATATGTACTGTATTCTCTCAAGCCCCATTCCATTTTTATGATTTATAAACAGTACATGTGGACTTAATGAACCCCGTAAAACTCCTTTTAGTTTAACGCCCATCAGCTAGATTGTGAAAGAGAACATTCACACACTCACAGAACGCACGCGTGACCCGGAGCGGCAGACCCCAGGCTCTGTGCTAACCTCACGTACATTATTCAGATGTGAGAGTCACATCAGCTTCAAAATAAAGAAGTAATTGAGGGCTTTTTTAAACATTAAAACTTCAAGATAGTGACTTAAACCTATAATTTCCTATCAGAAATGTAATGTCAAAAACAAATAACCCAATATGGTAAAATAGCTTGTTTTTAAAATTAGCATATCTCAGTTATAGCACAGCAAAATTATTACAAAAAGAAATATTATACTAGCGTTATTCCTATTTTGGGATTTTACAAGTTAAATATCCATTTTTGGTTTACCTCCTCCACCTTCCCACCCTCTAATGATAATAGCTAGCATTCAGAGACACATTATGAATTTCATTTAATTTCACAGTGAAAAAAAGACACAAGAAGGTATTTAAATGGTAGGCTCAGCAACAGAGCAGTATAATGAATGCACATTACAAACAACAAAAACTCCTTCAAAATGCCTACGTAACTCCTAATCCTTTCTTGAGAAATGGAGATATTAATTTTTGACTTGTTCATTTTGTACTATTCAATAAACTACTTCAAGTAAATGGATAAAATTAAAAATCATTTCTAGGATCACATTTAGTGGAATGAGAGCAGTGATGAAGCTTTTCCATTAAGTTCCAGGGGTGCCGTGAATATATTAGCTTGTTGCCACCACTGTGGCTCAGCATGAGGCAGCCCCAGTGAGCATGGCGTCGTTTACCCGTCCCACCCTAATTGGCCCCCTTAGGCTGTTGCCAGCAGAACTGGCTTTCTGATTCTAATGAGTAATGAAGGCACTCGGTATCTCATGCCAGTATCTGAATGGTGGCCCAGTCCAGCCCTTGCCAGGGTAAGCAGTGGTGGTGTTAATAATCATGAAGCAACCTTGTAGAGCACCACTCTGAAATTAACTCTGCAATCACCACTTATTCCTAACCTCTTAGTGTCACGGATCTCAACAAATGTTGAAAATCACATCAAGATAGTCAAGTAAGTGATTTTAAAAAGTTACTCAAGGCTTCATAGTTAGCATATTTTATCTAGGGAATTTAAGACAAATTATTGCATCCAGACAGTATAAAAAGAGTCTTCACAGGTAGATTTTGTTTTCCTTTATACGGGGACACATCTCTGAGACATAGTCTGTGACCCAAACCCCCTGCTGTGGTATGGCGTTAAGGAGAGCTTGGTAACTTGAGAGATACTCCTGAAATGGAATATCCAGCTATCCACATTCTATTTTTTCAATGTCTTCACTGCTCAGCTCATGCCTTTGTTAATCTGATATACGTTCTCATGATACAATATGGCCCATACTCCAAACACACACATCTTCGGCTTTCTTTACTTCAAATTACCATTCCCTCCACTCCTCTTGAGGAAATTGTTTCCAGGGAAAAATCCGTATTTTTATATGAATTTTTAATCACAGCTGTTCATCTCCCTTCTTTTCTAACCCTACTCTTCAATGTCAAGATTTCCAACGTGCTGACTCGCTCCGCTTTTCTAGTCCCCTATTCTCTGCCTGAGGCCAGTACAGTCCCCATTTTCCCTTGACGATTTAGAGAATAAATTCAGTTGCAGACTCAGGAGAACATTGAATTTTCACATTCCATTTATATTATGTAACTTTAGAAAATCAATATTAAAATCAACCCAAATATTCTCTTCCCAGTCTTCTGTTTGAAAAAAAGTATTTAGGGGAGACTGTTGAGGCCAGCACAAGTTCCTCACTTGAAAAGCAAATTATAACCATAACAGGACGCCTCTATACACCTACTGAAATGGCTAAAATCTAAAAAAGAAAGACTGAGACAGTCAAATCTTAGTGAGAATTTGGAGCATCCAGTGCTTGGGGTAGTGGTAACTGATAAAACCACCTTTGAAAACTTTTGGGTGCTTTCTTTAAAAGTTAAACCTTTGGCTGGGCATGGTGGCTCATGCCTGTAATCCCAGTATTTTGGGAGGCAGAGGCGGGCAGATCACCTGGGGTCAGGAGTTTGAGACCAGCCTGGCCAACATGGTGAAACCCCATCTCTACTAAAAATACAAAAATTAGCCGGGCATGTTGGTAGGCACCTGAAATCCCAGCCACTTGGGAGGCTGAGGCAGGAGAATCATTTGAACCCGGGAGGTGGAGTTTGCAGTGAGCCAAGATCACGCAACTAATACTCTAGCCTGGGGGATAGAGCAAGACTGTTTCAAAAAAAAAGAAAAGGGGTTCAACATTCACCTACTCTATGACCTATCAATTGTACTTCCAGGTATTTACTTAAGAAAAACAACCAATATGTGGAAATAAGAAGACTTGTAGACAAATGATCACAGCAACTTTTTTCATAATAGTACAAATAACCCCACAGGGTAATGGATAAACAAGTGGGACATCAGTGGGGCATACACAACCGTGCACAACATCAGTGGGGCATACACAACCCTGCACAACATCAGTGGGGCATACACAACCCTGCACAACATCAGTGGGGCATACACAACCCTGCACAACATCACTGGGGCATACACAACCCTGCACAACATCACTGGGGCATACACAACCCTGCACAACATCAGTGGGGCATACACAACCGTGCACAACATCAGTGGGGCATATACAACCCTGCACAACATCACTGGGGCATACACAACCCTGCACAACATCAGTGGGGCATACACAACCGTGCACAACATCAGCGGGGTATACAAAACCCTGCACAACATCACTGGGGCATACACAACCGTGCACAACATCAGTGGGGCATACACAACCCTGCACAAGACAGGAAAAATGACTGCAACACCATGGATGAATTTCACGTACATTAGAGTGAAGTGAAAAAGCTGGAGATAAAGGAATACATATTGTGTGTTTTTATCTATACACAGTTCTGGAAGAAGTTAAACTGTATTTTAGTAAAAATATGTTAGAACACTGGTTTCCTCTGCAGCAGAGCAGAGTAAAATGCAAGAAGAAAATTTCTGCCGGGTTACAAATCAGTACGATTGGATTGGAGGGTTGCCATATGTAGGAATACAGTTGTCAAAACTCTGCAAACTATACATCTAAGATCTGTGCAGTTCATACTTTTTTTCAATAAAAAGTTCAATTAAAACTTTTTTAAATGTGTCTACTTTTCCCCAAGTTTAATTCATGTTTAGGAGCGTTTCATTTGTCCAAATACTTCTGCTCCTTCAATTTTACCTTATTATATCCTTAGGGTAACCCTTTCTCTTTATCTGCTTTTAAAGTTATCATGTGACTGGCCGGGTGTAGGGGCTCCTGTCTGTAATCCCAGCACTTTGGGAAGCCTAGGAGGGCAGATAATTTGAAATTTTGAGTTCTAGACCAGCCTGGTCAACATGGTAAAACCCCGTCTCTACTAAAGTTTCAAAAATTAGCCTGACGTAGTGTCAGGCTCTTGTAATCTCTGCTACTCAGGAGACTGAGGCAGGAGACTGACCCAGGAGATGGAGGCTGCAGTGAGTCAAGATTGTGCCACTGCACTCCAGCCTGGCCAACAGAGCGATACTCTGTCTCAAGAAAAGAAAGGTTATTATATGATCTTGCCATTGTCTTCGATATATTTTTATACACAGTTCTGCAAAATTTTTAAAATAACAATATCAGTTTACTTTACTTCAAATCTGTTAGCCTAGTTAGAGCAATCAGGCATTACCTCCAATATTACTCCCAAAATTCTATCAAGTCTGCTCTCAATAATGTTAATAATTTCCTAACTGATCCATTTGCATTCTCTTTTTAATTCTCTTCCTTGTTGACTCTTAGGCTATTTGCCACTGTTGACTGCAATCTTTCTTTTTAAAGTTCTCATCTTCCTTGGTTTTTGTGATATTATTTTGTCCCAGCTTTTTTTCTCTCTTGAATAACTTTGTAATTTAGGATACTTTCTCTTAATAATTAAAGGCAAATGCTTGTGGCTTCCCCAGTTTCTGCCTTGTGTCTTTCTCCTCTTTGCCTGTTTTAAATACTGCCATAGAGTAAAAAAAATATATATTTTGATGCCAATTATTAATAAATATCTAGAATAACTGTTGACCTTTTGCCTGAGATATAGATTGCAATTTCTCAGTGCAATTATTCCTGGCTGTGATGGTTAATATTAAGCGTCAGCTTGATTGGTCTGAAAGATGCAAAGTATTGTTCTGTGTGTGTCTGTGAGGATGTTGGTGAAAGAGATTAAGATTTGAGTGAGTGGACTGGGAGAGGCAGACCCACCCTCAATCAGCTGCCAGCACCATCTAATCTGCTGCAGTGTGGCTAGGATAAAAAGCAGGCAGAGGAACGTGGAAGGACTGGACTGGCTGGGTCTTCTGCCTCCATCTTTCTCCCATGCTGGATGCTTCCTGCTCTCAAACATTGGACTCCAAGATCTTCAGCTTTTGGACTCGTGGACCTACACCAGTGGTTTGCCAGGGGCTCTCAGGCCTTTGGCCACAGACTGAAGGCTGCATTCTCGGCTTCCCCACTTTTGAGGTTTGGGGACTCGGACTGGCTTCCTTGCTCCTCAGCTTGCAGACAGCCTATTATGGGACTTCACCTTGTGATCCTGTGAGTCATTTCTCCTTACGAAGCTCCCTCTCATGCATACATCCACTTTATTAGTCCTGACCCTCTAGAGAGCAATGACTAACACATTGGCACTCCCACATACACCTCGAAATCAAAACCTGAACTTCGTGTCTCATCATCTAGAGAATCTCTTCCATCTGGACCATTTCCTTTCTTGCCAGTGGCCTCAGCAGTTACTGCTAATGTAAGAAACAAACAAACTAGAAAACCAAAAGAGAGAAAAAGCCACTTTAGTTAACTTCATTTCTTCACCATCCTTAACTGTACCCCCTAACACTCAGCCAATCAGATACTTTTACTATAATCAAGAAAATATCAAACAACTTTACTGCCCTCCAGGCCTGATTTTGCTTGGTCTGGGCTCTCGTCTTTTCTCACCTAAGCTACAGTAAGTGCCTCCTGGCTGCTCTACCTTTATACTTTTTCCTGCCCCAGACTAATCTTTACATCACCAACAGAATCATCTTTCTATATTACCAATCTTGTTGTAGTCATTTCCTACCAAATCTTTCCATGGTTATTCATTAACTACATGATAAAAGCCCATTTAATACTTAGCATATCAAATAAGGATTCCATATCTGGCCCCTGAATACACACAGTAAACATTGCTTTTTGCTAACTTTAAGCCACCTCCTCCTTCTTTGTCTGCAGAACCCAATTTGTGTGAGGTGTCTGGGTGAGACCTCTTTAGCTCAGGGAAGCAGGGGCTGAGCTTACTTGTTTAGTTTTGGGCATGTGATCTTCTTCTGCTGTATATTTGGAAAAACCTCCTGGGAGAGATGTTCTGGCAGAGACGTTCCCCTCCGCCTGAGGCCACAGCTCCTTGCATTTCAGCTTTTGAATGCAATGGCTTGAGGACCTGATGCCTGAAGATCTTGCGTAGGGACTATAGCTATAGGGACAAGCCAAGGGAGCTGGAGAGATGCCAGCTGAAAGCTGAGATGTCACTAAACAATACCAGCAACATGCCAAGCCTAAGAGAATTTAGATTTGATAAAAAAAAATCCCTATTTTAAAAATTCGCCAAACAAATACCTTCCTGAACGACCTCTGTCTTAATAGAGATGAGTTGCTCCCTCACTTCCCAGGATCAAGTCCCAGTAGTTTTCACTCTGTCTAGGGAACAGTGTTGCTCATTTTGTGTTCTGAATTATTCTTATTATTTTGAGACGGAGTCTTGCTCTGTCACCCAGGCCGGAGTGCAGTGGTGGGATCTCAGCTCACTGCAACTTCCACCTCCCAGGTTCAAGCCATTCCCCTGCCCCAGTCTCCCAAGTAGCTGGGATTACAGGTGCCTGCCACCACACCCAGCTAATTTTTGTATTTTCAGTAGAAATGAGGCTTTGCCATGTTGGTCAGCCTGGTCTTGAACTCCTGACCTCAAGTGATCCATCTGCCTCGGCCTCCCAAAATGCTGGGATTACAGGTGTGAGTCGCCATGCCCGGCTGAAGTATTTTAGTCTCTTGGCCTGCTACTCATTTTGAAGATATCCTTAACCAAGGTTTCCTCCACGAAGCCATTACCCACAGCTAATTCAGATTTTCTCTATTTCTATAGCTTTCGATATCTATTTATCTTCAGTTTTGCCCTTACCTTCTTTCACTATTAATTACTTGCACAATGATCTACCCTCTAAAAATTGAGTATATTGTCCATGAGAACTGCAGCTTATTCCTTTCTATGTATATTTATATGAGTTATCAGTAAGTTTTTGCAGTAAGCAACAGAGGAAGAAGAAGCGAACTAAATCTTCCTGTATGTGTATGCATTTTTCTACCAATCTATTCATTTGTTCTTAAAACAACATGCCTGGGTGCTCTCTATCCAGGTAAGGAGTCAATATGTTTTGCTTATAATAATTGATTTGATGTCTTCTACAACTTTATACTTTCATATACTATTATAGAATTCTATTTGTAGTTTTGTTAGAAACTATAAAAGCATTTATTTAATGTATGTAAATTTCGCACATGTTGTCATTTACTTTGTGTTTGGTTTTCAGATGAAGAAATAATCGATCGGGCGTGGTGGCTCATGCCTGTAATCCCAGCACTTTGGGAGGCTGAGGCAGGTGGATCACGAGGTGAGGAGTTCAAGACCAGCCTGGCCAAGATGGTGAAACCTTGTCTCTACTAATAATACAAAAAAATTAGTGGGGTGTGTTAGCACGCACCTGAAGACCCAGCCACTCGGGAGGCTGAGGCACAAGAATCGCTTGAACCCGCGAGGCAGAGGTTGTAGTGAGCCAGGATTGTGCCACTGCACTCCAGCCTGGGTGACAGAATAAGACTCCTTCTCAAAAGAAAAAAACAAGAATATATCTGAAACACATGTTGCTGCAATTAACCAAATACTAATATGTAAGGTGGTCATGTCACAAATGTTTTTGTAACCTTTTAAATAATATATGTTATGAAAAACATTTACTCTCAATATACAAAACTACAAAATGTCTTTCTAGTACACATGACACCAAAATATTCTAAAAATAAAGATATTATTAAATAACACGTGCCAGTATATATTTTTTTAATCAGAAGATTTTTAAAAAATCACCTGTTGTAAGAACTAGGACGATGACTAAGAAAAGAACCACCCACACTCACATTTTCTTCCGAATAAAACAACACAGCTGAGTAGATGCCTGAAGGATTCCCTTTCTCACATCACTGTTGAAAATTTACTGTGATTTTGTAAGGTAAATTATTTCTGAAAGTTAGAACACATTTCTTGAGCATATTTTGGAAAAAATGCATGGTGCATGAGGCACAGTGGGTTTCAATAAATCCATTGTTCTCTTCGCACATTCTCTGAACACATAGTCTATTTTACTATCTTCCACCTTTGTTTATAAGGCAGTTTCTTATTCCAATTCCCTCCCCACCCACTGTGTCTTCTTCAAAGTCATAGCTACATCCAAAGACTTATCCATTCTTCCAGGAAACAATTCCAGATTTGGAAATCCCAAATCCGTTTCCCAAAAGTACATATTCACGAAATCAGAAAATGTTATTTTAATTTACTGACCAACTACAGCACTAACTTCTATGACATCACTTATTTATATCCATCTGTGTCCCTCTGGGCTGAGGTATGACCATGCCTTTACATCACATAATGCTCTTGCTAACAACTTCTTTTGGATGAATTCACTTCATTCAAACATAAAGGATACGGCAAAAAGAACCAGCATTTGACAAATGAAAAGATACTTTAAGAAAATGAATCACATACTGCTATGAAGGAGATCTCAAAGCAGAACTCAAAGAAGTTACAGTAAGGCGACAGAAGAAGATATGGTGTAAGTTGGCAGTTTTCACAAAAAATTATTTGAACAAATGTTTATAAATAATGTTAAATAAAAGAAGTAAGAATGGAGGCAATTAAGGCAAAAAGCAGAAGATACATAATAGCTCTGAAGAAAAAATAGTGGATAAAACATTTATAGATATTATTCAAGAAAACTTTCTGAAAATAAGAGAGATGACTTTACATATTAAAAATATGTTTTACACATTAGAAACAGTTGAAATAATGCTCAAAGATAAGTTTTATCCCAATAAATATATGGACATTAAAAATCTCTAGAACATACAGACAGAAAATTAAGTCATCCATCAACAGGAAAACTCAGGCTGATTAAAGAGTTTCCCACTGTAATATGAAAAGATAAAAAATGTGGAACTTTGTCTGTAATGTCCTGAGAAAAACAGAGGCTCAAAGATTTTCTCGGTCAAACTCTCTCCTAAATAAAAATACAGTAGAAAGTTAATTTTGGATGTGGACATGAATACAGGGAGTGTATTTCCCATGAGTAATATATTTTCCAAGAGTCAATATTAGGGGACACATTTTAACTAACTAAGAAATATACAGAGAAACTGGCAAAAGAGGCAAACCAAGCCTTTTCCTTTGAGTATGAACTGGTATTCTACATCATTTACTTTTGTATAAATTCATCCTTAAGGCTTTATCTATAATGTCCAGATTTTGTTTTAAGGGGCAGGATCACTGAAAGCTTGGTGAGTAAACATTGTTATTGTGCGCCAGAATCTGTCGCCATCTCCTTTTGGTTAGATGGAAGGATTGTGTATTCAGGCTCTGATGAGATTAGCCAATAGACTTGCTTTGTTAAATGCGTTGTTAGTGGAAACGAAATATGTTACCTCCTAGGGGACATCTTTAGCAGCCAACACAGACAATGTTCCTCCTATTTTCTTCACATGTTGAATAGCATATGTTCCTGATGATGGATACTCCAAAGATCCAGGACCCTGAGTGAGAAAAATGTGGAACAGAGTCCCTCACCAATCCAGGTTGAATATGTAATATGAGCAAGGCATAGGAGCCTGTGGGTTTAAGCCAGGGAAATCTCAGGGATGTTGGCTGGGAATTGTTTTATTCAGTATGTGTATAACTAAACCTGTCAGGACAATAGAATACCCATAAAGCAAAATGATTACAGACTCTTAGATTTACACATTTCTGCCCCGATCTTTTTCTCTCTCACAGTTGTCTCACTTCCCATTTCACTTATATTTTCTTTTTAATTATACGATCATCTTAATAGAATCTTTCCAATGCATTAAACTTAGCGTTTGTAGAAACGTTTGTCCTATCCTACTCATATTTAATTGGTTTATATCATGTTTAATTAAATTACATAATTACACTTACAAATACAATTTGCTTTAATGGCAAGCAGAACTAAAACTTTGTAGACAGGAGGGAGGGTTGGAAAACATATTATTAGCAACTTGTAAACAGGTAGTAGATGCTAATGTGTTTTGTAAGTGTAGGTGGGTGGGTTAGTTAAATGAAAGATGCTTAAGATAGTTTTTATTATGAATATTCACTCAATATCATACTATGTAGCCATTTAAAAATTGTATGTATAATTTGTGTAGGCATTTACAAATTATAGCCACACACACATATATGTATGTATATACACATGTATGTATATCAACATTGCTTTGTGTGTGTGTGTGCACATGTACCCATCAGACTGTCTAATTGCTCAATATTTGTTATCTTTTACACTGATATTAGGGAACAAAGAAGAAAGAAAATGTATACCTATTTTTTGCTTTATTTAAAAAAATCTTAAAATATTTTTATAAAGTAAAATTTTTGAAGTATTTTCAACAGCAGCAAAACAGTCATAAAAATGCTATTCTATATCAGATTGCATAGCACTGTTGGCCTCCTGGAAATGCAAGTCATTCATCAGAATGATGTTTTGTCTTTTGTTAAAAACCAAAACTGAGCCTCCTTTGCTATGCTTTAAGAATGAGTGACGTATTTTGATCATAGGAGATGATTGTCGAGTGCATATTGATTTCTCTTTGTTCAGAAAATAACATCATTGGTTAAAGAAAGGGAGCCTTTGACAGAGTAGAAAGTAGAGGGACAAGAATTTTCAGGACAAACCTTGGATTTTAAAATACTTCATAGAACTACTTTTTACTGCCTTGTCTTTTCATCCCTGAAATATGTTTTTTACTTGTCTGGGGTCACAGAATGAAGTGGAAATTGGAAGGCTTGGAGCCTAGTAGAAGACAATGCTTTTGCCTCCAAGGGTTGCAACTGTTCCCCAGCAGATACTGGACTCCATCATGCAGACACCCTCCTTCAGTGAGAAAATGCACAGTTGAATTCCAATCAGCTAACATTTTTTCTCTGCTTGAGTCATGACTGAGTTATTTGAGAGAACACTTCTTTCTTTTCTATAGTTATTTTGGTTAAAATCATCATCAAAGCCTATTTTATGTTTTATTTTTTTTCTTCTCTCTTTCAAAGTGTGGACACATGTTGAGTGTTTCGTGCTAAGTTAGATAGCTGCATTCCTATTTTTTTCAAATCTTCTTTCCTTATTTCTTTCTCTTTATTTTAAACCTTGTCAGTGTTGCTACAAAATTAATTGAACTCTGAGTTAAGCAGAGCTACTATTAACATAGTTCTTGCCATTTTATGATGTTGGTTATAGGAGTTACGTACATTTGGGAAGGAGTTTTATTTAACCTGAAAATGGTTTGAAAATTACATCCTATTGTTGTTGCGTTATTATATGTTTTTCCACCCGGGATGGTCTTTTACTTTCAACACATTTTATGTGAAAACTTTTACATGGAACTAACTATTCTCAACAACAAATTCCTAATCCAGTATCAGCCATTCACCGGGCACTTAAGCAAGAGGCTCTACGCTCTCTAAAAATAATTGCATCTAATCTACCTTTTCTCATCAAGACAGAGTTTTAAAAAATGATTATAAAGATGTGTTCAAGAGAAAAGTTCATTTAACATAAATTCTTTGTGCAAATGCTTATATCTGTATACATTTGATCAGATTGTCGGAGAGATTATATCCTTCCCTCAGGGGCTCTGCAGTAGCCAAGATGGTTTACTTCATTTATCAATATTTGAATCTGACACTTGGAGGCCGAGCATTGATAGAGAAATACCCATGTCCCGGATTTCACATCTCTCCTCAGTCAATTAAGTGAGGTTTAAAAAAATAGGGAAAGAAAAAGAAAAAAAAGAAAAATGTTTAGTAGTTAGTATTAAATCAAGTTTAACCCAATGGACTCAGAAAGATGATTTTAATAAAGGTCGGAGAATGCATATAATTCTCTTCCTCCTTCTTTTTGTTAGCCATTTGAACTTTTCACTCTGTAAAAACATTTCAGAACGTCTTATTTATTTTATTTGTTTATATTTTAACCAATTTTGGGGTACTTGCAGTTTTTGTATGTCAATAAAAATGGAAAGCTACATGTGGATGGATCTTCTTTTTTTCCAACTCTATTATTTATAACTGTGTTATATCATTGTTTCTACGAAGAACATTCTTGTGCAAGATGACATGATATAGTAAACTCTGCATAGGAGTTCTGAATGACTGAATTCAGGGGCTATATCTCTAGCATGTATTTTCAAGGTAAGCTAAGAGCAACTATTTACCCTTTCTAAATCACAGTATAATTGGAATATACTGGAATTGTAGCATATTGGACTTTCTTTTTTAAAAGAAGAAAGTAATGTAAAGACATACATTCCCCACCCCTACTCTGTACACACAAAAATACACATATGCATAGTATTAAGCACAAAAGCAAGATATTATGCCATTTTAAAGATAAAATATTTACAATTCTAAAAATACAGTGGACCCTGACAGAGAAAGAATCTTTACTGCAAAATCTTACTGCAAGATCTGCCCTTCTTTTAAGACATCCAAAGGCGAATGTACCTCAAGGTGCACTGGCTACGCACAGTAATTTATTACCTGGCCTTATTCTGAGACTTTAATAGGCAGAAAAACGCTCCCACCCTCTTATTCTTCAAAAAAAAAAAAAAAAAAAAAAAAAAACTAGGACCTGATCCCTGAAGCCTGTGCATGTCACAGTACATGACAAAAGCAGTTTTGCAGATATAATCTGGACTCTGGACCCTAAAAATGAGGAGCTCCTGGATTTTTCAGGTGGGTTCAATCTAATCACATGAGCTCTTAAGGGAACTTTGTAGCTTAGGAGGAAGTCATGGGGATTTTGAGTGTGAGCAGGACCTGCAGTGCTTTTGCTGGCCGAGATGGCAAGGACCACATGTGCAGCCCACGGACAGACCTCTAAGAGCTAAGGGCAGGCCCTGGTTGACAGCCAGCAAAGAAACAGGGAACACAGTCCCCGCAACTGCACACAACTACATTCCGCCAGGTTCTGCATTTTTCTCCAGAGCCTTCAGGTAGGAGCCCAGCCAGCCAACACTTTGATTTGGGGCTTGTGAGACTTGAAACAGAGATACTAGTCGAGCTAACCCAGACTTCTGACCTACAGATCTCTGAGATCACAAACTGATGTTGGTTTAAGCCCCTAAATTGTGGTAATTGATTATAGCAGCAATAGAAAACTAATACCAAGACTGGATCTAATGGCCCCAGGAGTAGAGAGAAGCTGCATCCTATCCTTATACCTCAGGGTCCCATGCAATCAAGCACCTACCCCACCTGCAACCAACAGACTGCGAGACTAAAAAGGGAGTGTTTGTGGAGCACATCCTTCATGTCATTTACACTTTTAGAGAAAGATTGTTTTGTCTGCAGACTCAAGGCCAGACGACTTACCTGAAAAACTTAAGATCATCACTGAAGAGGAATTCAAGTCCTTTTTTGGGGTCTTAGGACTATTCTAAATAAAGCTGCAGCTTCAATTCCAGAGAGGTTTTAAAGCGGCCTCTCAGGGACTGAATCCATCTTCACAGTAACCCTGTGTGTTTGTAAATGATGGATTGAGCTTCTCCACAGGGCCAGATGTTGATGTGGACTTTCATTTGCTGGAGAGGAGATTATAGGGATCTCCCAGTATACAAGTGTCCACTCTGGATTTTATTAGGGAACAAATGAGCTATGGCCACTCTTGGGTTTAAACAAGGATCCAGGCTTAAAATGCAGCTGTTTCCTTCTCTTTTCCAAGTCAGAAAAAAAACGTGCTGCTCGAAATTGACCAGGTCTCCTGTCTACCCCCTACTGGATTTTCAGGCTGCCCTTTGATTTCACCTGCACCCCAGCTGTCCCCACATCCTGCCTCCCTGACTTCCTGGGTACACCTAGCTTAAGAGCGATGAGGACCCAGAGAAACAGCAGAGCTCAACTACTTCTTTCGATTGCTGTTAATTTGTCTATCTTCCTCGGTAAGGACCCAGCATCTCCAGTAGTAGAGTGTATTAAATTTTACCTGATTTGGCAACGTGTCTCCCTGTGCCCCACGGTGAATCTGTCAACTTTCATTTGAAGGGTTTTCAGGGCATTTCCTGTTTGCTCGTATACAGCTATGACTCACGGTAGGAAAGTACTCCTATTTTTTATTCCTACCTCAGCGTTCATCTGATTACCCCTGCTCTGAATAATATACAATGTGTACCATATGAAGAAGCACTTTAGTTGTACCGATTCTAAATTTATTGCCTTTTACATTTTATAGTATTTCTCTGCCCCATGTATAATGCATAGTTTCATTTTTGGCAGTCTGAATGTCTACCAGCACAGCCATCCAAAAACCCAGTCCTGGTGCTAATCAATAAACAAGAAGAGCCTTTTGTCAGAGTCATTAGTCTCTGCATTTTATTCTTTCTCAGCAACATACATCCAAAAACAAGACGGCGAGTGAAAACTATTAACGAACTCAAGACCTGTGGGGATTGCTGTCAGCCCACTGACTTCTCCGTTAAAAACTTTTATTTTTAATCAAACCTTTCAAAAACTGTTTTCATTCTACACAGATCAATATCTTCCCATAAGAAGTGGGTATACCTTTTCTGGTAGTCACAGTAAAAGTTTCTAAGGGGTCGTTTAGGTATTCAAGAACGGAACAGAGTGTCTTTGACTGTAATCAGCTGACCTAAAGCATGAATTTTGTTTTCCAAAGTTCTCCAAGAGTTTTGCTAGAATTTCACTTACTCATATCTTCTTTCTGTTACCCACTTACCTCTTTTGTTGAAATTTAGTCTGGGATTTCTGAAGTCTTAGCTCACGTGTGAATTCCATGGGGTGCACAGGCCCATCTGGTTACTTTCTGATTCTGCCACTCACTCACGTGAATTACTTAAATTGTCTCAGTCTTCATTTACTCATGTGTAATATTACCTAATAATTTTGCAGGAAGTGTAAGATGCAATAATGCATATAAAGCACTTAGTATCATGCCTAGCCCTTTGGAAACATTCAATTATGAAGAGTTAGGATTTTTACTTTTTTCTTTTTTTTTTTAGTTTATTTATTATACTTTAGGTTCTGGGGTACATGTGCAGATCATGCAGGTTTGTTACACAGGTATACACGTGCCACGATGTGGTTTGCTGCATCCATCGCCCAGTCATCTACGTTAGGTATTTCTCCTAATGCTATCCGTCCCTAATCCTCCCACCCCTTGCTATCCCTCCCCTAGCCCCTAGCCCCACAGGCCCTGGTGTGTGATGTCCCTCTCCCTGTGTCCATGTGTTCTCATTGTTCAACACCCACATATGAGTGAGAACATGTGGTGTTTGGTTTTCTGTTCTTGTGTCAGTTTGCTGAGAATGATGGTTTCCAGGTTCATCCATGTCCCTGCAAAGGACATGAATTCATCCTTTTTTATGGCTGCATAGTATTCCATGATGTATATGTACCATCAAGTCTATCATTGATGGGCATTTGGGTTGGTTCCAAGTCTTTGCTATTGTGAACAGTGCTGCAATAAACATACGTGTGCATGTGTCTTTATAACAGAACAATTTATAATCCTTTGGGTATATATCCAGTAATGGGATTGCTGGGTCAAGAGGTATTTCTACTTCTAGATCCTTTAGGAATTGCCACATTGTCTTCCACAATGGTTGAATTAATTTACACTCCCACCAGCAATGTGAAAGTGTTCCTATATCTCCACATCCTCTCCAGCATCTGTTGTCTCCTGATTTTTTTAATGATTGCCACTCTAACTGGCGTGAGGTGGTATCTCAATGTGGTTTTGACTTGCATTTCTCTAATGACCAGTAATGATAAGCTTTTTCTCATATGTTTGTTGCCTGCATAAATATTTTCTTTCGAATAGTGTCTGTTCATATCTTTTGCCCACTTTTTGAGGGGGTTGTTTGTTTTATTCTTGTAAATTTTTTTTAGTTCTTTGTAGATTCTGGGTATTAGCCCTTTGTCAGATGGGTAGATTGCAAAAAATTTTCCCATTCTGTTGGTTGCTGGTTCACTCTATTGATAGTTTCTTTTGCTGTGCAGAAACTCTTAAGTATAATTAAATCCCATTTGTCAATTTTGGCTTTTGCTGCCATTGCTTTTGGTGTTTTAGTCATGAAGTCCTTGCCTATGCCTTTATCCTGAATGGTATTGCTTTGGTTTTCTTCTAGAGTTTTTATGGTGTTAGGCCTCATGTTTAAATCTTTAATCCATTTTGAGTTAATTTTTGTATAAGGTATAAGGAAGAGATCCAGTTTCAGCTTTCTGCATGTGGCTAGCTAGTTTTCTCAACACCATTTATTAAATAGGGAATCCCATTGCTTGTTTCTGTCAGGTTTGTCAAACTGACACAAGAATAGAAAATCAGATGGTTGTAGTTGTGTGGCGTTCTTTCTGAGGCCTCTGTTCTGTTCCATTGGTCTATATCTCTGTTTTGGTACCAGTACCATGCTGTTTTGATTACAGTAGCCTTGTAACATAGTTTGAAGTCAGGTAGCATGATGCCTCCAAATTTGTTTTTTTTGCTTAGGATTGTCTTGGCTATGTGAGCTTTGTTTTGGTTCCATATAAAGTTTAAGGTAGTTTTTTCCAATTCTGTGAAGAAAGTCATTGGTAGCTTGATGGGGATAGCATTGAATCTGTAAATTACTTTGAGCAGTATGGCCATTTTCATGATACTGATTCTTCCTAACCATGAGCATGGACTATTTTTCCATCTGTTTGTGTTCTCTCTTATTTCCTTGAGCAGTGGTTTGTAGTTCTCCTTGAAGAAGTTTTTCACATCCCTTGTTAGTTGTATTCCTAAGTATTTTATTCTCTATGTGGCAGTTGTGAATGGGAGTTCACTCATGATTTGGCTCTCTGTTTGTCTGTTATTGGTGTATAAGAATGCTTTCAATTTTTGCACATTGATTTTGTATCCTGAGACTTTGCTGAAGTTGTTTATCAGCTTAAGGAAATTTTGGGCTGAGACGATGGGGTCTTCTAAATATACAATCATGTCGTCTACAAACAGGGACAATTTGACATCCTCTTTTCCTATTCGAATACTCTTTATTTCTTTCTCTTGCCTGATGACCCTAGCCAGAACTTCCAATACTATGACACTTATACCCTCCCAAGACAAAACCAGGAAGAAGTTGAATTCCTGAATAGACCAATAACAAGGTCTGAAGTTGAGGCAGCAATCAATAGCCTACCAACCAAAAAAAAAAAAAAAAAAAAAAAAAATCCAGGACCAGACAGGTTCACAGCCAAATTTTACCAGACATACAAAGAGGAGCTGGTACCATTCCTTCTGAAACTATTTCAAACAATACAAAAAGAGGGAATCCTCCCTAACTCATTTTATGAGACCAACATCATCCTGATACCAAAACCTGGCAGAGACACAACCAAAAAAGAAAATTTCAGGCCAACATCCATGATGAACATCAATGCAAAAATCTCTAATAAAATCCAACAGCACATCAAAAAGCTTATCCATCGTGATCAACCCAGGGACGCAAGGCTGGTTTAACATCCACAAATCTATAAATGTAATCAACAACATAAACAGAACCAAAGACAAAACCACATGATTATCTCAATAGATGCAGAGAAGGCCTTCTACAAAATTCAACAGCCCTTTATGCTAAAAACTCTCAATAAACTAGGTATTGATGGAATGTATCTCAAAATAATAAGAGCTATTTATGACAAACCCACAGCCAATGTCATATTGAATGGGCAAAAACTGGAAGCACTTCCTTTGAAAAGTGGCACAAGACGAGGATGCCCTCTCTCACCACTCCTATTCAACATAGGATTTTTACTTGTTTTCTATCTCCAACTTGTATACTCCTATTCAGGTTTTTTTATTCATCTTCTCAAAACAGCATTTAGGCAGGACATAGTATTGGGAGCTTCTGTAGGAGGTATTCTTGTAACAGCAAGAGGAACATCAGCAGTGTCTGCTAGCAGGAGAATTCTGGGGAAATAGGAGTCTACGGTGTATGTGTGCTATAGACTGAATGTTTGTATCCCCCCAGTGTTGAAATCCTTGTCCCCAGTGTGATGGAATTTGAAGGTGCGGCCTTTGGTAGTTAATTGGGTCATAGGGTAGGACTCTTGTGAATGAGATAAGCACTCTTATAAAAGAGGCCACAGAGAGCCTGCTCCTCTTTCTCCCACTACATGAAGTTACAGCACAAAGACTGCCATCAATAAACCAGGAAGCAGGACCTCACCACTGAATCTGCTGGCATCCTGATCTTGGACTTCCCTGCCTCCAGAACTGTGAGAAATAGATTTCTGTTGTTGATAACTCACCCAGTTTATGATATTCTTTTATAGTAGTACGAATGGATTAGGACTGACTGGCACATTTCTCCATCTGTAGGAAGGTCACCAGTGCTGGTGAGGCCACTAGGAAAGGTGGAATGAACAAGAATGCCCAGTGCTGATATGGTGATAACAGGGGCCTATGTCCAGACACACCTGTGTTCTAGGTTGCTATTTAGGAGCAGGTGTTTGCAGAGCAGACATTCCATTTGAGGTCATATAGAGCAGGCCGGGCTGCTCCTAATACTGAGTTCCTGGAACCACTACCCTGACCCACAGATGCATCAGTTAACCTGCTGCCTTTGTATGGCTCTCTACAATTTATAATACATTTAGGTGATTTTCCCATTTCTTCTGTACACCTCCCCTGTGAAAGAAGGGGCACCATTTTGACTTTCATGGTTAAGGACAATGATATTTAGACAGCCCCAAAAATCTGCTCCAGAAGTGGCGGGGCTGGTCAAGTTCAGAGCCTCGGACTCCAGATGCAGGTGTTCCCACTGCTTGCCACAATTCCCATGAATGGATTAATGCCAGTTATCAAAGGACTTGAGACTGTGAGTTCCTTTTCTTTTACACTTTTGCACCCTCTTGCCTTTTACCATGGGATGACATGGCAAGAAGGCCCTCACCACATACCAGCACCTTAATATCAGACTTTCCAGCCTCCAGAACCATAAGAAATAAATTTATTTTCTTTATGAATGAGCACCTCTGTGGCATTCTGTTACAGCAGCACCAAGTGAACTAAGGCAGGAAGGCGGCTGCAGTGGTGGAGTGGTGTGATAAAGACGTTCTCGAGAATTTGTCTCCTCATTCCAATCCAGCTCTCTTTACACAAAGCTGCTCTCCTCCAGCTTCCTTGATTTCATTCTTAAGGGCAAGATTAAAACCTAAACCCAAGCTGGGCGTGGTGGCTCGTGCCTGTAACCCCAGCACTTTGGGAGGCCGAGGTGGGCGGATCATTTGAGGTCAGGAGTTCGAGACCAGACTGGCTAACATGGTGAAACCTCATCTCTACTAAAAATACAAAAATTAGCTGAGTGTGGTTGTATGTTTTTGTAGTCCAGCTACGCAGGAAGCTGAGGCAGGAGAATCACTTGAACCCAGGAGACAGAGGGTGCAGTGAGCCTAGATTGGGCTACTTCACTCCAGCCTGGACAACAGAGTAACACTCCTCTCAAAACAAACAAAAAACAGCAAACCTAGCAGGAACCAGTAAGGTATGTATTTAATACCTTCAGTGTGGAACGTGGCAGGTGATCTCAGTTGGTTGTTTTTTGCTTCTTACCTGCTACAACAGGCTTCTTCCCTCATTTCTCTTAATAATGAAAGTTGCTTACAAAACTGGACACATCCCTGTGGCTAGACTAATTAAAGAATTTCGTATTGTTCTGATTGAGTTGCAGGTGAATTATGGACCTAAATTAGCCAATTATTAGATTCATTCATGGAGATCGATACAAGCAAAATTCAAGACAAAACACTTCAAAAGTGAAGAATGGCTGGGCGTAGTGACTCATGCCTGTTATCCCAGCTACTCAGGAAGCTGAGGCAGGAGAATTACTCCCATCTGTAATCCCAGCTACTCAGGAGACTGAGGCAGGAGAATTGCTCCCATCTGTAATCCCAGTTACCCAGGAGGCTGAGGCAGAAGAGTCACTTGAACCCGGAAGTCAGAGGTTGCAGTGAGCAGAGATCATGCCACTCACTGCACTCCAGCCTGGGAGATAGAGCAAGACTCTGCCTCCAAAAAAAAAAAAGTGAAGAATGCAGACATGTGGGGAAAAGTGTGTGTTGGAGGCAGAACAGCCCTAACAAGGTACAATTTGTGTCCATGAGTCCAGAAACGGCCAAGACCACTTCCTACTCTTGGAAGAAGAGCTTTTCACCACCTTAGTTATTGAGTTGCATTGCATTCCCCTGTAGGTCGGTTAGGACTCTTAATTCTATTCTGTTGCCCGTGCGATTTAAGATTTCCACCGAAGCGCTTCATTTTCAAAAGTCTTGTCGTCAAAGGATCCAGGTTTTCTTGTTTTGTTTTGTTTTTGTTTTTTGAGACAGAGTCACTCTGTCACCCAGGGTGCAGTACAGTGGTATGGTCTCGGCTCACTGCAACCTCCACTTCCTCAGTTCAAGCAATTCTCTGGCCTCAGCCTCCCGCATAACTGTGATCACAGGCGCCCACCACCAAGCCTGTCTCTACTAAATTTTGTATTTTTAGTAGAGACAGGGTTTCACCATGTTGGTCAGACTAGTCTCGAACTCCTGACCTCGTGATCCACCTGCCTCAGCCTCCCAAAATGCTGGGATTACAGATGTAAGGCACCATGCCCAGCCAGGTTCCAGGTGCTTTTTACAGTCCAAGCATTATTCAAAATCACCATCTTTTTACCAAATATATACATTGACTACGTTGTCTTCTGTTGTACACGTAACCATCATGTTTCACTCCGACAAATGTGTTTTCCTGCTGGCCAACACCATACATAGTAGGACACACCAAATTATTGTCAGAAGTACATTTTTAATGGGCAAAATGGAAGCTCGGGGGAATAGAAAATTCGGTTGGACAAAAAATGTGGAGAAGGATTTGGAATATGGAGTATATTGAGAACAACATCTTTTCCCAGGTAATCACAGGAAAGGGATGTCCCGTGCAGAATAAAAACAATGGCACCTGGGCAATGCAGAAGAAGTTTATTGAGGAAAGACAGAGGAGTCACCAAAACCAAGAAAATCAGCAAACAAAGGGCCCCCAAAGATTAACTTTGCTTTCTCCTTTATTTGCCCAGAACACATTCCCTTTACATTATAGGCCAATAGACTCCCTTTTATCTTCAGATTTATTTTGGATCTCAGATGATCTGAGCATCTCTTCACTTGGCCTGAGGAAGTGAAATGATGGAAGATAAGGAAGTTACCATCATGTTCTTAGACTCTCTCTATGCTAGATGTTGAGATCTCTTCATTCGTGTTTTCTGAGTGAGATTGGTTAATGGTAGGCACTTCACATTTGCAAAACTGGACCCACTCAGGGTAATGAGCCATTTCATTATTGTACAGTCCTTTCTTACATGCAATGCTTCGAAGGCTTGAACTTATGTAAATAACATTTTAGAAACCGCCATATTGTATTGTGGAAGATACAACTTTATTGTGCAAAATATGTTGTATCTGTTTTACTGCAGTGAGTCCAAGTGATTCCATCTGAGTTTTAAGCCTGTGTTGTGTGAAAGGGGAGGACTCACTCTTGCTAAATATGTGTAATTCGCCACCATCTGGAGGTAGAGGCATTTTAGTTTTAGTCCTATAAAATAAGCATTATATATGATTTGAAATGTGCTAAATTCTTCAGTTTAGTTAAAAATATTAATTTGGTTGGCACTAAAAATATATCTTTTGATTGGGTCATTTTATATCTTTATGAGGTTAATTAAACTTACATAGTGGATTTATCCATGTGAAATTTCTGTTTTTCATTAAGACTGAACTTTCAGGGAATAAAAAGACACATGATCATTTAGAGCTAATTTATTAAAATAGAGCAGACTTCCCCCCCGAAGAAAAATGGGCCTTCACTGACGAGCCCCATGGATGCCTACACATACGCCTACACACATACACTCGCATACACTCACAGGCACGCACTTGCACACCTCAGTCAAGGAAATGGAGTGATCTAATTCTTTTTTGTTCCCGTCTCTACCCATCATATTTATTTACTCTCTTTCTCCCCTTAAACGTGTGTTTTTATGCTAAAATGGACAGTAGCTAAGGAATGTGTGCAAACGGGAAATTAAATGGTAAGCTGTTCTGAAGGCCATTTAAGCATGCAGTTGAAGATGTGGAGAGCTCAAATGCCCTCCCTAGCTTGGCATTATTTCTCAAGTGGAAGAGACTGTTGTTTAATTCCAGGTAATTTGTAAGAGACTGGATAATTTATATTGAAAGAGGTTTAATTGACTCACTGCGGCTCTGCAGGCTTTACAGGAAGCACAGCTTCTGGGGAGGCCTCAGGAAAATTTTACTCCTAGCAGAAAGTGAAGCAGGAGCTTCATGTCACATGGAAAAAGCAGGAGCAAGAGAGACAGAGAGAGAGAGAGAGAGAGAGAGAGAGAGAGAGAATGGGGGGTGGGGAGCAGGAGATGTCACACATTTTAAAATGACCAGATCTTGTGAGGACTCGCTATCACGAAGACAGCACCAAACCATCAGGGATCCACACTCATGCTCCAAACCCCTCCCACCAGGCCCCACCTCCAGTATTGGGGATTACAATTCAGCATGGCATTTGGGAAGAGAAAAATATCCAAAATAAATCACCAGCATTGGCTGACTCTTCCGTAAATGTTAACAGTTCCCTCATTTCTGTTTCTGAAGGGAAGGGAAGGTTAAGGCTATCCTAACTAACTCAACTGATGTGTGGCTGTGGCTTATGGATTCTACCTCTCAAGAGCCTTTGAATTTTCTATTTTATTACTTGTCACTTTAACCACTGTACTAATTGAATCTATATCCTCTCTGCTATTCATCCAAAATGCCGATGCTACATACATCATACTAATATAGAATTGTGGTTAAATCACACTCACACTCAACAACTTGGACCAAGGCTGACTCTTGTTCACTTAATTAACTTGCAATGCTTCATGTCTCACCATCACCCCAGTGAATGGGTGAATGAATGAATGAGTAAATCTATAAGTGAAGGAAATCTCCATGCTGACTTTTCATTCATGTTCATTTTCAAATGAGAGATTTCCTTTCTGTGTTCACTACCAGCTTTGCTTCTTTTATTTTAGCATACCCATATTTCCTTTCTTATTACCATCTGTTTTTATTTTTATTTTTGCTATTGTTATTTCTTTTTTGAATTATTATTATACTTTAAGTTGTGGGGTACCTGTGCAGATTGTGCAGGTTTGTTACATAGGTATACACGTGCCATGGTGGTGGTTTGCTGCATCCATCACCCTGGCATCTACATTAGGTATTTCTCCTAATGCTATTCCTCCCCAATCCCCCCACGCCCTGCTATTCCTCCCCTAGCCTCCACCCCCCAGGCCCCAGTGTGTGATCTTCCCCTCCCTATGGAAATACTCCACTAGCAATTTTAAGGCCATGATAGATTTAGAGGTGACGTAGCATTGATTATGATCAACTGTGGTAGTGACTACAGAGATCCTGTTAGGAAGTTTACATTCTTGTTTGTTTATCAGTCCCAAGGAATAATTATCCTATTTTTTATTGTTTAAATGTAAACCACAAGCTTAGACTTTTGAAAAAAGTACCTCTCCACGTCGATGTAAGGTCAGTAAATAATTTCTGAGTTGTTTCCGCTTATGCCAGCTGTTTATAGATTTTATCAAATTCCTGTCAGTGTTTCCATCTACTACTCTGTGCTTTTTTCTATCACAATTCTTGCTCTCGGCATCACATGAGTCATTTTGTGGCTACAGAATGGGCAAATAGTTAATTGTATCCTGTTGGCACACACGCCTTCATTGAGTGGAGGAATTCCAAACTTACCATGGTCTAGCCCCTCATCTGTACTATTCAGATTTGCAGCTGGGTGGCCAGTTTTGACAGGATCACTGATTAGTCAGTGTTCTGTTTAAAACAGAACATTTCTTCCCTCTGCCTCAAGGATGTTCCTGCAAGAAATTGGAGATAATCTGACATGGCATGTTGAGAATATGTCATTCCAATGAAAAATGCAGCTTGGTCAATAAAGTCTGAATTAATATATTCTAGAGATGATCCGGATCATTTCATTCTGAACAAGAGGGAAGGTTTTTACCTACTTTCTGAAGTTATCTGGGTTTTCTTAGATACAAGATTGCAAACATCCAATGATGCTAAATTAAAATTTAATAGAAAATTACAACTGTTTGATACCTACAAATATAAATATCTACAAAAATAATACATAGTTTTCCTTGTCATATATATGCATGTGTATATATATTCTTTTTCTAAATTATTAATTACTACATATTTCAAAAAAAATTTTTAGGTGTCATAAAAGTCACCATATGCAAATTCAATTTTATAAAAATTCTACAAGAAAAAATAAGCACAGAAACTTATTTTTAGACTCTGTGGTTATTGCTATACCATCATTAAAATAAAAAATGTAATTCCTTATCTTATGTAGGCCCTAAAACATCTTTAAGAATAATAATGAAGCTTTCCAACACACCATGAAACATTTCACAGTAATTTTTCCCACTGAATTCACCGTGTGAATTCTTCGGAGAAAAGAATTGATGACTCATCATTGGCTCAACATTGGTGGTTGACTGTTGTGAGATTTTCAGGTTGTTTAGGATTCAAGGCCTCCTAAGGTTCTATATTATTATTATTATTATTATTATTATTGTTTTAATCAGAGAGGACCTCAGAATTTCCAAGGAAATATAGAGTACCTGGTCAGGTCTTGCCCCCAGCCTCTATACGACTTGAGGTTTGTCCTAGCTCAGCACTGCCTGCTACTGGGTGGCAGTGTCTGTCTAACTTGGGGATTAAGTGTTAGCAAGCCCATTTTTTTCATAAGAGTTATAGCTACTCCCTTAAACTCCATTTTGACCTCTATATTTAATTTTTTTCCTTAACTTCTCAGTTTCTTTGGGTGTGAAGGAGAGAGTTCCTTTCTTTCTTTATTTTTTTTATTTAATGGGAACCTTCTCTGAAACAATATTGGCTTTTATTTTTATTTTTTTCAAATGATGGTTTCTCATAAGAGTTTATCAAATAAACTGTTGCTTCTTTTTAAAAAGTTTAAAAGCTAGATTATAGCATTTCAAGGTTCATAGTGTTTTAGAGACCACAGAAATCCGATAATTTCAATATCCTTAAAACAAATGAGGAAACGGAGGTCAGATGTGTTAATGATATGGACTGAGTTAACAAGAGCTGGGATGGCTAAACGGATAATTAGTTTAGTGATTATTTCATTCTACCATTTTCTCCTCATAACCATTCCTCAGTATTACGTGGTTCTCACGTTGCCATAAAGAAATATCTGAGACTGGGTGATTTGTAAAGAAAAGAGGTTTAATTGGCTCACAGTTCCACTGGCTGTACAGGAAGCATGAGACTGGCCATCTGCTCGGCTTCTGGGGATGCCTCACGAAACTTACAATCACGGCAGACGGTGAAGTTGAAGCAGGCTCCTCTCACCGGGCCAGAGCAGGAGAGACAGAGAGAAGTGGGAAGTGCTACACACTTTTGAACAACCAAATCTTGTGAGAACTCCTTATGATGACAACAGCATTAAGGGGGCAGTGCTAAACCATTAGAAACCACCCCATGATCCAGGTACCTCCCGCCAGGTCCCACCTCCAGCATTGGAGATCATAATTTGACATGAGATTTGGCTGGGAAAACAGATCCAAACCATATAGTCAGAAATCTTCCATACCATATAACAGCTTTGGCACTCTTTTATTATTTACTCGTGTATTTTCTGAGATCAAGAATATGAGGAAATGCTCAATTGTATTTCCCTTTTCTTCAAGATACCGTTTATTGTCTTACTGCTGTTTCTCCATTCAGCAATCATTTAATCAACGCTTTCTGTGCCCCGAGCACTTTGGTAGGGTTGGGAAGTACAAGATCATGACTATAGTTGTTGCTCTTTGGAATCAGATGTATCTGGACCAAAGAGTTATTTATTTAGGATGTGCCGCGATGGTCCAGCCCTGTTCTGTGCTGGTTTGTATTTGGTGCTTTTTTCTCCGTGAAAAACACTCAGCTCAAGGACACATGGTGTGTTGCTTCTGGTGGAGAAGCCCGGCTAAGATGGGAGGCAAACTGGATCCTGGATCATTTCTTCAACGTGAACAAGTTTCAGGACGCTCAGAGCAGCCTGGTCACACCTGTTGCATCCTACTCCTCTACCGAAGGCTGGACTGTGTCTGGGAACAATGCAGCGACTCCACAGTAGGATGAACGAGCACCATCTACACACTTCAGGTCATGTTCCTAAATCATCCAAAGACGCTTAAATTGTGAGATGTGGAAGGACTAAGGAGTCTGTTCTCTGAACATCACTTTCAAAGACACTCATTATTTCCACCTCTATCTGCTTGCTTTGTACACATGAAGTGGGGAGGAGACAAATGTTGACAGGAACAGGTGACAATGGCAGGAATTCATGAGACGTTCATGGGGGGTCAAAATTGGCCACATGCCTCAGGAGAGACAGGGTTGTCTTTGTTGCTGATACATGGCAGGCCTTTGTGCCGGGCCAGTGGCAACTCTGTGGCTGGTATCCCTCCTGGAAACACACCCAGAACGCAGAGAGCCCCGGGCTCAGTCCAGGGCTGCTACACTCGGCTCTCTAAGGGGAAACTGAGGAAAGTCAGTCACAGGAAGTAGCATTTGACCTGGACCTTGAAGAATGAGAAAGGTGAGGGATGAAGACTTCTTTAAAAAATCAACTTGTATGTTATTTGATGATTATATTAATTTTTTTTTTTTGAGACCTAAGTCTTGCTCTTTCACCAAGGCTGGAATGAAGTGGCCCAATCCCGGCTCACTGCAACCACCACCTCCCAGGTTTAAGCAATTCCCCTGCCCCAACTGTATTAACTTTTATTGAACTGTAAAGTGGTGATGATAAGAACCAGGTTGAAGGGGAACGAGAAGTCTAGTCTACTCGCTGAAGACATCACAGCATTTTGAGTGCCCTCGAGGTGCTTTTTCCATAGGTCACGGTGGTGCTTGTGAGTTCCAGCGGGCTTGTGGACATGCCTTTCGCTAGACTTGGGACTGGGGAAAGTCTTTGGTGACTGTCCTTTACTTTAGCAGGAGACGGTGCATAGTAGGTGCTCAAAATTAAAAGTTGTTAGTGATGAAATCAAAACTCTTGCTCACATTTCTTGGCAGACCAGGCTAGGTAAATTTATTTTCAGAGATAAATTTACTCCCATAATTTCTGGCGTCCTCTATAGCAGGACCCTTGACTCCTTCCTCTCCTCTTTTGCTCACTTCCAGGTGCCCAGGCCCCTGTATTATACAAAACCCTTTCATCTGATGCATTGGATATATTTTACTTAAATGTAAACTTTACACATGTTACTCTTGAGGTATGTTAGATCTCATTAGTATTGGGTAATTCCAGGCTGAAGTACATAAGAGGAATTTTAGGCACTGGTCAATAGTGCTTGATTTATGAAGGCAGGGAAAGCTGTTTCACTGAAGGTGAGCGTTTGGTTTCTCAAAGTGCCTTTACCTGGGAGGCTGTTGTCCCCAGTCTGTCTGGCTTTCTCAGTGCCTGTGATCTTCCATATGACATCTCCTTTCCTGCCCAGGTCCCTGACACCTGCCTGTGCTCAGCCGTCCTCAGGGCAGGCTTCCTGCAGCAGCGTCCCAGTGGACTCTGTTTCTGGGTCTCCTTTCTGTCTATTCTTTGCTCACTCTGACTCATTCTGTCTTCACATGATCAGATACTTCTTATTGCCTTCCCATCTTTGATTTAAAATGAATACGTAAAGAAACTGCCTGTGTGGGAGACCAAATCTGAGTTTATACTGGCTAAGCATAGCCTGAATTTTTCTATCTATCTAAAGTTGTTCACGTACCGTTAAACTTCTGAGACCAGCAGTGTTTACACTACTTAACATTTTCATAAAACCTCTGATATTGGTTAGGGTTTTTTTTTTTTTTTTAATCCAAGATCCATTGAATTTCACTCTAGTTTTTTGCTCTGTGTCTCTCGTTTGATGTTATCTGTGGGAATCCCAAGGGCTTTGGGGGCTGCCACAGTTGTTCCCTGCCAAGGGGAAACTGCATACTCACCGGCTATGCTCTGGAAAGTAATTGAAAATGTGGCTCCTGAGTGAAAATGAAAAACAGAATGACAACCCCCCCCCAACAGCTTCATCTTCACGTCATTTCACACACACGCAACTGCTTATCTCAGCATCTCCACTTCAAGGCAGAGACAGAGGCGGTGGCTGCTTTAATGCTGAGTCAGTTAGATGTACATGTGAAAACTGAAGCTTTTACCTAGACCTGTGGTGTAATAACACACTACCATATGCAAGAAGTCTGAAATATGTTTCTGATATGCTTTTGTTGGAGCTATAAAGTTTTTTTTCTCAGTTGCAGTGGCACAGAAAGATACCTTTGAATGTCAAAAATGGCACAAAATTAAAGATTATAAGGAATCAAAACTGCAGCAGGAGCTTGAAAGACTGGATTTTACTGACCTGGGCCCTAGACTTGCACAATTCCCTGCACAGCAGGCAGTAGGCTTGGTCTTAAGCCTGGAAGCTGTGTCGTGTAGGTTCTTCGACTGGGGTGTTTAAAGGAGTGGTAGCTGTGGAGTAGCCTGTGAAGTGTGCTTCTACATACTTGGTATATATTTGAATTGGGACTCATGTGATTTGAAATGCCTACCTGTGCACCAATGTGTGTGTGCAACGCCTTCTTTGCAAGTCTGCCATGAGGGAATGTGAAGATCAGAGGAAATAAAAATTTCCTAAATGACTGTCTAGGAACCATCCCTATAACTGCAAATATAGATACAATTTCCTGTTTCAGCCACCTTTGCAAAGCCTTCAGTAAAGGAGAACAAACATTGATTAATCTAACAACCAATAAATATGACTTGTGTGTAAAATGTTTACCTAATGAGACACAATTTGACAACATCAACAATTAGTTTTGTTTATACATCAATAAATTGACAAGTGTTTACAACCCATCAGATGTCCTTCCCACTAAGATACAATGGAAGTGCCATCCTGGGAGTTTACAGTCAAGTCTGGGATAAGACCTGCATGGTATAGAAAGAGTGCATCGTTACATGCTACGTTCTGTGGTTCATTTCATACGTATTCAAATGTTAGAAAGAAAGAAAATAAGTAAATAATGTATTTTTTAAAGTGTAGCAAATCACTTTTATTTCAATACAGGTCATATCAAGAACTAGTATTTCAAAGGAGCTAGATGACGTTGCAAACAACTGCTATATGCCAATTTCTTCTCTATTTTCTCTAGATAAGACATGCCTCTCTCTTTTGGACAGCTTCTCTAGAGTTGCTCTTCTTAGTCAGGCAAGTCCTACCTAGCCTTGAGGAACAGAAGAAACCGAGCCTTTGTTTTGACATAGTCAGACACCCCCTCTTGTGCCAAGTATAGGGGGCTTTCAGTCGGGGCTGGGTGAGGAGAAGGAGTTCATTTTTATAAGGAGTTTTTAGAAGAGGAAGAATTTCTGGTGTAGACTTGGGTAGCCAGCCCTAAGCAAAATCTACTGACAGGAAAGGATTCGGTTTCCAGAAATGAACTTCCTAGGAAGAAAGAGTGAGAGGCTATTCTAAAGATTTGCTTTCAGCGTAACTTAGCACCATGGTATTTGGGAGAAGGAGTGGCTTTAGGC
This sequence comes from Aotus nancymaae, assembly GCF_030222135.1. NCBI lineage: Eukaryota > Metazoa > Chordata > Mammalia > Primates > Aotidae > Aotus > Aotus nancymaae. Next base: position 4,747,656 of record NW_026988576.1, on the reverse strand, counting down.
TGGAAGCCCCTGGAAGACCTTGTCATGTTTGCTTTGCCATATTTTGGGAAACAGAGGCTGGACATGTGAGTGTGAACTAGAGGACACTGAACTTGAAAATAATATTTTCCCCCCCTCTATTGAAGACTCATTAAATAAGTTAACAAATGCTTTATCTCTATTTTCATCTGCTGGTAGTCTTCACTGACGCCTGTTGGTTAACGTCTCTTGACTCTCATTATTTCTTCACCCTCAGAACAGCCCTCTGATGAATTCAACTTTTATACACATATTTGTCTGCATGGTGTATTTCCAATAACATGACCCCCAATTCGAATAAATACCAACTTAAAAAAATAAAACACTTCACAGCCTCCTCTAGAGTTCTGACCATTAAATAACCTTAGCGGAAGAAACTAAACTCCGTGGATTCAATTATGACTGCAAAATATGCTGCCCGCTTTTCCCAATGCTCCAAGGTCACAAAATCTTATAATCCTTTAGGCTTTAATTGCATTAGAAAATTCTTGCTTTTTGCAGATCTTCGCAATTCTAAGTGTGAGGCCCCAGTCTGCCTTATGTTGCATTCGGACTAGCAGAAGCATCTCAAATCAGGACAAACAGAGTCACAGGACTGTGCAGTGCCGGCTCAACAGCAGTGCCGAGGTGGAAGAAGTCAAAGCAACAGTTTCAGTGGCCAGGTCTGACTTTCTAGTCTTTTGCCTTTGTCTTGTTTGGAAGTGGCACTGAACACTTAAAACAAGTAGAGTTCTTCAAATTGCAGGGAAATATCAAGAAGGAGCTACTAGACCTCTTGTTAATAGGAATAAGCTTTTGAAGAGCTGGGTTAAGAATTGACATAGTAAGTAAATTGGGAGGAAAGAGAGGAGAGAGAGAGAGAGAGAGAGACAGAGAGAGAGAGAGGGAGAGAGAGAGAGAGAGCTGTAACCACATAGGTACACTATGTGTACCTATGAGAGGGAGAGAATTGACATAGTAAGTAAATTGGGAGGAAAGAGAGGAGAGAGAGAGAGAGAGAGACAGAGACCGAGAGAGGGAGAGAGAGAGAGAGAGCTGTAACCACATAGGTACACTAAGCTGCTGAAGAGAGGTCATGCCTGCTACAGATGATGATGCAGCCAAGAACCTCATGATGACATTTTTGACAACAGATGAAGAAGTTAAAGTCCAGAATTAGTCACATTATTCACTCAGGTTTACACGACCAGAAAGCAATTAAGCAGAGCCTGGGAATATGGCCAGAATTCCTTCTTTGACTCTAGTTCAGTGCACTTTCCACTCCTATGGAAGGACTTTACTGAAGTGGTCCAGATATTGATCTTATTCATCAGAATATGAGAGATTTGAGTAGATAGGTATGTGTGTGTCCACATATATACACAATCGTTGCAATCAAATTTTAGTTTCTCAGACATATTCAGTCCAGAAAAGCAGAAATGTCCGTGTCTGTTGGGCTGTGTGGGTCCCAGTCCTAGCTCTTCTTTAACTTTCTAGGTCAACCATACACAAGCAATGTAAATTCTCAAGTCTTAGTGTATAATTAAATAAGTGAATGCAGTTATACTACCTGAGTCCTGGTTCACTAAATGACAGAGTCACCAATTTTTAAATAATTTTTGGAACTCCACTTTTACTACATTATCGGAATGAACTGAACTGAGTAGAACTGATGGATGGAGGCCTTTGAAATCCAGATACAAACTTTTTTGGGGAGCAAAGTAAAGGTAACACGAAAGCAGCAATTTTACCAGATTAATCTGGTAAGAACACACGCTGATAAATGGCTACATCTGAATCATCACGTATTGCATGAAGCAAAGCTATTTTGGGATGTGAACTTTAAAGTCAGTTATAAGGTTTGAAAATGTAGTGCTTCAGGAGTTTCATACCGATTTCAACTTCCACAGAAATCTGGGATTTGGACAGGTGAGATTCATGACAAAGACCATGCTTACGTCCTGATGGAATAGACCAAGGCAGAGGAAAACGTACGGGAGGAAGTATTCTGGGCTGAACAGGGGAACCACTGGAATGACCTTAAAGGGAAAAGTCCAAAATTTAGATTAGTAGAAGGAAGAAGTGATGCTCTTGAAGAGCTGGGTTAAGAAAAGGGAAACATGATTTTAACAGAAATTTGGAGTTGCAGTGCACCCAGCAGATATGGCCAAGGTGTCTTAAAGAATGTGGCTTTCAAGGAAGAGCCCAATGGCAAACACAGGAAAGGTGGAGTTGTATGGGTTTTCAGGTGCTTACTACATGTGGATTCTGAACAACAGCCTAGTGTCTCAGTCCTAAGAACTTGTAATTCTAAAAATGAAATGCTGATGCCATAATAATGGTGACATCCTTCCTCTGTCACTCTTCACAAAGAATAGGGCCAGGGCCGGGGGCTCATGCCTGTAATCCCAGCACTTTGGGAGGGTGAGGCGGGTGGATCACCTGAGGTCAGGAGTTCGAAACCAGCCTGGCCAATGCGGTGAAACCCCGTCTCTACTAAAAACACAAAAATTAGGTGGGCGTGGTGGCACATGCCTGTAATCCCAGTTACTCAAGAGGCTGAGGGAGGAGAATCGCTTAAACCCGGGAGGCAGAGGTTGCAGTGAGCTGAGATTGCATCATTGCACTCCAGCCTGGGCAACAAGAGTGAAACTCCGTACCGCCACCCACCCCCCCAAAAAAAAAAATAGAATGGAAGTAGTATTCCCAAAGAACATTAAACATTTCATCTTAGGTGTGAGGTGATTACCATGTGGTGCTTTCTCACTTTAGGAAACAAAATAGGTCTAATGAAAACTTTCAATAATCAAAATCATTACTGGATTCTTCACCGCAATCTCCCATCTCATAGATTTTCTCTGTTCCTTTTAAAAAGGTCATCAGGACTTCTGATTGTCTTTCTCCCATCCACTTTAAGGGTGGTCAACTTCTATGAGTCCTTGTAATACAGGACAGATTCAAAGGAAAGGAAGAGCAAGCCAGACAGGTGTTTCCAGTGGGTGAGTCACAAACTCCAAGGGGTTCCCCTTACCAAAGACAGGAATAGTGTCAGTCTCCATGTCTACTTTGTAAAAAAAGTTGATAAAATAATGATTTTGAGCATTTTTTTTTTCTTTTAGGGTGTGCTATTTGAATAATTCTGTTTCATCTACAATATGTAGTAGCAACCAGAGGAGGATCATACTGTGCCGATCTGCACATGAATGTCATTATACGTATCAGCTGATAGTCTTCATTTTGCGCATATTATTGTTTAAAAACATTGACAGTGAAACGCATTGAGTATTGAAGTGTACAAAATTGATACTAATTCTGCAAATTTGCCTCAAAAGGAATTGATCAGCAGGCTGATAATTTGTATTCATCGAATCCAAATTCTTACATGGCAGCTTAGGATGTCTCTGGCTCTTTAAAAACACGTGTTTAAAAGGAAAAATGGAGTGATGATTATAACCAAATTGTCTTTCATTTGTTCAGAATAAAGCCTTTCCATGTCCTCAATGTATTATTTTTAGAAAAGAGCTTACAAAGAACAGCCTGAAAACTCCCATGCCCTAATTTAGAAACAGCATACAAAATCTATACAAATATACTCATTGTTTTTTTCAGAAAAAAGATTATAAGCATCAGTTTATGAAACATACTTGATGTTATAATTATAGTTAAATTTCAATTACTATTTAGAATGCAGGCATGCACATGCCTTAGATATGCAAACCAAAAATGATACAATGTGCAATTTTGTATTTACTTGTTGGAAAAACTCACATCATTTTTTACATAATTATTTAACAGTAAGTGGAAGCATGTGTTCTGTTATTAAATGGGAAAAGCTGAGATTGGTCTTTAAATGTGTTGTGAATAGTATTGGATGGTACTTAAATTAATGTTGTAATATATTAAATAATTTTTAAAATTATTGCTGTATATTTTGTCATGACTACATCAAAGTTGTGATATTATTTAAAATAATTACTAAGAGAATTTAAATGTCACTCCATTCAAAGTTAAAGAGTAAAAGATATTATGGAATTCAGATCAATGTAATAACTCTTGAGACATGTTAAAATAAATAAATATAAGAAGATGGAGATTGCAATTAATAATAATGTTTGCCATGTACCTATTCTTCAGTTAACAAAATAAAAATCTGAGACGAATTGCAATTGTTGCTATTGAAACTTCCAAGGAAACCAGAAGTAAGCTATTTATAAAGCTGTATGGAGAAATAAGTCTGAATTTATTCCTCCTTAATTTGGGAAGGAATTGGCTCTGGAGAATTTTGCCGCTCCTGAGAAATGGCCAGAAGTCTCACATCCATATTCTGACCCCACTATGCAATTCTTTCAAGGAATTCCAACTAATGTTGAGTGGGCTTCCACTAAATACGAGATGCTGGGCTGGTGGAGTGAAGAATCACAGCATCAGAAACACCTGAAAACATTCCCTGTCCTCAGGCTGAGAGCTAATATGAATTGATGTTACGGAATTGTAGTTGAAGGTGGAATGATTTTTATTCATTCATCCAACAAACACTGGCTGTTATAGAGTACATGTCTGTGCAGCCCTAAAATTCATATGTTGAAGGAGGAGGTGTGGCATGTGGGAGGTGATCAAGCCATGAGGGTAGAGACTCATGATGGCATAAATGCCCCTGTGTGGAGAAGAAGAGAGTAAATCTTCTCTCTTTCTGCCCTGTGAGGATGCAAGAGGGCAGACATCCACCACTCGGAAGACAGCTCTTACCAGAACCTGACCGTGCTGGCACCCTTGATCTCCAACTTTCAGCCTCCAGAGTGGCGAGTATTTCCTGTGGTTTATAAGCCACCCAGTTTATGGTAACCTGTTATGGCAGCCAGGCTGACTAAGGCTTTAGGGAACTATGCCCAGCTACCGTGTTCAGCACTGTTACAAAAGTGAGTGATAACAGTAATGATAATAATGGCCAAAAAATAGCAATGACACCCGACATTTGTCTAATTTTGACTGCATGCCAGGTGGGTTCCAAGTGGCTTACATGTGTTAATTACTTCATGTAATCTTGTGAGGCAGTGTTCATAGTATCTCCACTTTAGAAACAATAAAATGAAATAAGAAAGTTCCTGTTTTCACAAGATGTATAGTGTAATAGGCAAGGCAGGGAATTTATCACAATTAATAACACGGTGTGAACTCTGGAGTGTGATCAGAGCTATCCCAGGAGCGTCTTATCCAGTCAACATGAAGATGCTGTCAAAATACCTTAAATGTGCTAAAGAATTGAGGGCTCATCTAGTTGATTAGTTTATGCACTACTTAAACACATTTTTAGCACATCAAAAACATAAAATCTATTTTGATAATCAATTCTAAGGATTTTGTTTCATGACCTTAGGAGAAATTTATATTTTAATTTAATGAAAAATTGTTGCCCAGTAAAATGTGAGCATTAGTCTAGGGCGCCAATGATTTGAGTCGGACTGTAGATACTGGAGACTGATATTTATGTAAATAAACAAATTGCAAGAGGAAGAGAAGGAATTTAATAAAAGATTTCACGCAAGATTGTTTCAATGATTTATGTTGGTAGCACACCATTTAGAGTCACTCTGGATATTAAAATGAGATACAATGTTACAGAGACCAACATCAGGAAGGCACTCAGCAAGCACTTATGCTGTCACCTGTACTCATCAGCTTGGGCTTAGTATTAGTCAGGGTTCTCTAGAGGGATGGAACAAATGGGATAGATCAATATATAAAGGAGAGTTTATGGCCAAGCACTGTGGCTCATGACTGTAATTCCAGCACTTTGGGAGGACAAGGCAAGCAGAATACCTGAGATCAGGAGTTTGAGAGCAGCCTGGCCAATGTGTCAAAATGCAGTTTCTGCTAAAAATACAGAAACTAGCCAGGCATTGTGGCAGGAGCCTGTAATCTCAGCTACTCAAGACGGTGAGGCCACACAATCGCTTGAACCCAGGAGATGGAGGTTGCAGTGAGCTGAGATCACGTCATTGCACCCCAGCCTGGGTGACAAGAGTGAAACTCCGTCTCAAAAAAAGGGAGGGAAGTTTATCAAAGCATATTAACTCACACGATCGCAATGTCTCATGTAACAGGCCGTCTGTGAGCAGCCAGTCCAAGTCCAAAGCTGAAAAAGTTGGAGTCAATGTTCCGGGGAAGGAAGCATCCAGCATGGGAGAAAATGTAGGCTCAGAGGCTAAGCCAGCCTAGTCTCTCCATGTTCCTCTGCCTGCTTTTATTCTGGCCTCACTGACAGCTGATAAGATTGCGCCCACCCAGACTGAGGGTGGGTATGCCTCTCCCAGTCCATTGACTCAAATGTTAATCTCCTTTGGCAACACCCTCACAGACACACCCAGAACACAATAGTTAGCATCCTTCAAACCAATCAAGTTGACATTCAGTATTAGCCATCACAGCCTTCCATAACACAATACCACAGACTGGATTGCTTAAACAACAGAAATTCCTTCCACACAGCTCTGTAGGCCGGACGTCCATGAACAAGTTGCTGGCAAAGCTGGTTTCTTCGTGGGCCTCTCTCCCCGGTTTGCAGACCATTTTCTTGTTGTGTTCTCATATGCCCCTTCTTCCTGGTGTCTCTTCCTCTTCTTTTAAAGACCTCAGTCTGAATGAATCAGGGCCCCACCCTGATGACTTTGCTTAACCTTAATGATCTTCGTAAAAGCTCTCTGCAAACACAGCCACACTGGGGAGTTAGAGCTTCAACATAGGAATTTTTGGGGACACAGTTCAGTCCATAGCATCATCTGTACCTTTCCCTGTTAGGGTAGCTTTCTCCACTTGATCGTGTAATTTCTTTTTTTAAATTTTTCTATCTTTTTTTTTTTTTTGAGACGGAGACTCACTCTGTCACCAGGCTGGAGTGCCATGGCATGATCTCTGCTCACCAAAACATCTGCCTCCTGTGTTCAAGCAATTCTTCTGCCTCGGCCTGTCAAGTAGCTGGGACTACAGGTATGTGCCACAAAACCTAGCTAATTTTTTTTTGTATTTTTTTGTAGAGACAGGGTTTCACCATGTGGGCCAGGATGGTTTTGATCTCCTGACCTAGTGATCTGCCCGCCTCGGTCTCCCAAAGTGCTGGGATTACAGGCATGAGCCACTGCACCCATCCCTGTAATTTCTTTTATAGGTTGAAGTTTCAACATGGGTGTGTTGATTCATCCCATCATTCTTTTATGAATTCAGTCTCTTCTGCACCAGGCAGTGTACGAGGCTTAGGGAGACACTGTTGTTAAGAGCCTGTCGCTGCCTCAGGAAGCCCTCGGGAGAGGGAATGAGCTCAAACAGACCACCAGTCACCCTGGAGTGTCAGGGAAAGTTGAGAAAGTCCAAGTCAACGTTGAGTTCTGGGGATAGAATGTGGGGATAGGATGATCCAGGCTGAGGATAGGGGTGCCTGATCAGTGGGCATAGTGAGAGTTCCCCTGCTTACTGGGAGATCCTGATGTGGTGTGATCCTGGGACTACCAGTGGCCAGAGTTGGTGGCGCATGCCGTGAAAACCAGGGAAATGAACAGAAGAGACAGGGAGGGGCCCCAGTGGCTACATCATCATGCTTCGCTTGGGCCATTTTGAGATGTGCACCCCAGAATTGATTTTTAGTGAGGAGCCTTTGAAAATGTAGGCATTTTTGAAGTGATTTTGACTGACAAGTAAAATGTAGACAGCGAGGCTGAGGAAATCATTGGGCAATGGGAAAGGAAAGGCTGATAGAAACTGTGAGAGTTACCCCTTCATGGGGTCAATGGGGCTTTCTGCTCCCGGGCGCATAGAGGAACCATACGGCTCTAACTGGGTGCATGGAACTTCCCAGAGAAGAAGTGGCGTAAGAAACGCCTGCTTCTGTTATTCACTGTACTGCCCTAGGGACTCAGGACACGAGAATACTGTGGCATGGTTTTCCTTGGATTCCTGGAGTAAGCAGATGTCCACTTGTGAAAGGTATTATGGACAGGAAATTGTATGAGAGAAGTAGTTTTTAAGATGTCCCTACATGGAATCCCCACAGAGAAAACTGAAAAAGCTGCTTTGGGAAAGTATGAGGTTCAAAACTGAATGAGGAGAAGGAAGCACGCTGTCTGGCCCTTGCACTCACACCCACAGTGCATTTCTTGAGGTCGCTCTGGGCCCCAACAGGGATTTCCCGGCTAACCTACACTCTGCTGTGGAGGGGAGAGGCCGAGACCATGTCCAAGTCTTTGAGGAGAGTTGTAGTATCAAGGCATTATGTGAAGACTGATTTGAACGAGACACAATGTGTGTGTGTTTTTTTAACATATAGTATAGTTAAATTTTAGTACCCACATTGTTTCTGTTCATTTAATAGCTAAAAACATGAATGAATCCCATAGTTAGCAAATAACCAATTTAGACGTTTTAAAAACTAAAAAGAGAGTATACATTTTCATCACCATGCCAAGATTTATGCTAAGTATCCATGACTGAGTTAAGACACTGCTCTCAAATATGGAAACGGGGTGTGCAAAGTCAGACTTATTTTCAATGCTCAGGACTAATTTTCAAGGTTCCCATGAGAAACACAGACCTACACCTTTTGTGTTCCCTAAAAATTATGGCAATTTAGATTGAGGAAGTTCAGGACTTACTGTGATTGTTTCTGTTATTTGATGCTGTCTGAGAATGAATAATTGACTTATAATTATGTTTTAGAAAAAAATCAACAATTACATACATTCAGTTTTTTATTATAATGTGCACAGAATCCATAAAAATCAATAAAGAAATACAACTTACTACAAAAACTAGTTTTGCTTTAAGCCTGATTGATGAATGGGAAACCGCGTCGCATTGTGAAATTACTGTCTCACACGAAATGCTCTTTTATTTCTCCAACTGAGGTGAGCGTCAGCTGAAGAGCTGCAGAAACTAAAACCAGTGCTCAGGCTTTTACAGACACAGAATTTATTACTGCCGAGTATATTTTTGATTATTAATTTGTGCTTTCATCTTTGACTATCATGAGGTTAAAACACATAAATGTATATTCCATTGATCTCCATGAAGGTGTCGGGGGTGCTGGGTTGTACATCATAGGATGTTTAGCAGAATCTCTGGTTTCTATGCACTAGACGCCGGTAGCTTCCCTCCCCCAAGTTGGCATCTCCAGGCACTGCCAAATAGCTCATAGAAAGGGGCTGGACAGTTGACAAACATGAAAAAAAGCTCATCATCATTGGTCATTAGAGAAATGCAAATTAAAATCACATTGAGATATCATTGCATGCCAGTTAGAATGGCAATCATTAAAAAGTCAGGAAACAACAGATGCTGGAGAAGATATGGAGAAATAGGAATGCTTTCACACTGTTGGTGGGAGTGTAAACTAGTTCAATCATTGTGGAAGACAGTGTGCTGATTCCTCAAGGATCTAGAACTAGAAATATTTTTTGACCCAGCAATCCCATTACTGGATATATACTCAAAGGATTATAAATCATTCTACTATAAAGACACATGCACATGTATGTTTATTGCAGCACTGTTCACAATAGCAAAGACTTGGAACCAACCCAAATGCCCATCAGTGATAGATTGGATAAAGAAAATGTGGTACATATACACCATGGAATACTACGCAGCCATAAAAAAGGATGAGTTCATGTCCTTTGCGGGGACATGGATGAAGCTGGAAACCATCATTCTCAGCAAACTAACGCAAGAACAGAAAACCAAACACCACGTGTTCTCACTCATAAGTGGGAGTTGAAGGAGAAGATATGGACACAGGGAGAGGAACATTACATACTGCGGACTGTCGGTGGTTGGGTGACTAGGTGAGGGATAGCAGGGGGTCGGGGGATTGGGGAGAAATAACATTAGGAGAAATACCTAATGTAGATGACGGGGTGATGGGTACAGTCAACCACCATGGCACGTGTATACCTATGTAACAAACCTGCATGTTCTGCCCAAATATCCCAGAACTTAAAGTACAATTTAAATAAAAAAGAAAGAAAGAAAGGGGTTGCACAATCACCCTGGGTTGAGAACCACTGCTCTAAATAAATTTTAAAAAAAATGCATTTAAGTAAATACTACACATCCAGATTTCTTTCTAAAGATTAAAAGCTCAAAGCTGCAATATAAACAGAAATTTCATCTTAATTGGTCAAAAGCACCACCACATCAAAATTCACTTGCCTGAGGATTCAGTTGAGTCTGCTCAGGGCTTCCTTCCTAGGCCCAGGGCTTTCCTGCCTCCACATTAGAGAGCTGTCAGTACACAAACAGTCTGGATGGAGCCACAGCTTGTTGACCCAGATCTTATTAATTCCTGAGCTGTTCAAATTTAAAAGCTCTTTTCTGACATCAAAGTTCTTTGAAAACCTGTGCTCCCTGAATTTCCGCTGACACTTCTGGGTGTCATTGAGTTATTTGGTTTGAAGGAACTCCCATGTTAACTTAATCTTATTTGTTTCACAGGAATCCTCTCCCCTCCTACCTGGGAGGTTGTTTGGTACAAATTATTGTGTCATTGTCTTGCCAAAAGCATCACCTAAAAGAGATTTTCCTAGCAAACCAGTATCACAATGTCGACAAGATTATCACAATTTGAGAGTTGGCCTCCTCACTGCCTCAGGGGCTTTAAAATTAAATCTCTTTGCTGTTTGAGTGCAACTAGCATGGCGTAGAGTTGAGAAATATATTATTAATTAGTATACTTATAAAGAATATTTTCATGTAATGTTTCTTGCCAAGTTATGAGTATGAAGGTGGATTTAAAGCAAACATTGACATCTCAGTCTTAGACGCATTTAGTCTAGGTAGCTTTATATGCTGATGAAGAAATAACACACCGAGTAATTAAACAATAGTTCAGACAAAAAGATGCATTCAGAAAAAAACACGCCAAGAAAGATAGTATCAGTCCAGAAATATTCTATTCAAAACACTGAAATAACATAATCATTTCTTAGGGGAAAATGAAATTCACTTTTCAAGTTTAGGTGAAGGAAATACAAGAAAGTAAGTTATCACTTACTCTCTGGAAGAATTTAGGAATGATACCTGACAAAATCCTTTAGAATTTTACATTATACCCAAAAAGGAAATGTAGATGCCTTTTTAACGTGTGGGTTCTGGAATGTTTACTACATGAGAAGACCGTGGAAAATAGAAAATGAAGAACAGCTCCCCGGTGAAAAATAATCTGCAAAGAACAAGGCTGTGTATGTAAGGAGATTAACCAAAGGACTAACAGAGCATGAAAAAAAGCTGTGGAAGGTCCCAAAAGATGTGTCAGAGTTGCTTAAAAAGGTATTACAAAGGTCTAAAGTGCATGATAGAACAGGAAAGCAAGACACACACACAAAATCCCCTTTTAAGACCCAATCACTCAAGCACTGTACATGTCATACCAATCCTCTTCACTATGTTCACTGCACTGCAAAAGCCTCCAGATGTAGAGAGTGAGATTACACTGATTTTACAATGCCAAGAATAGAGCCAAACTGCATAAGCACCTCTGCAACCTTTACAACGTAGTAAAGACAAAGAGATCCCTGATAATGCCTCATGAATCAAGCTTTACTGGTTACCTTTGAAATGTACAAACACACTGTAGTTTGTACTGGATGCAAGAGGGCCACACATGCATGTATAGGGCTGTGTGTTGTGTGCATGTGTGTGTGTGGTTGTGTGTGTGTGTGTGTGTGAAGGATGGAGGTAGTTAAGCAACAGTAAGCTGCAGATGGTACAACGAACTCAGATAAAACTGAACGTTTATTGAGTTACTAAGAAAACAGGAAACAGTTATTGATTAGAACTCAATTTTGTTCTCAAGAGTAGCAATTGTAGTTTTCCTTCTAAATGAGAAAGAAAGAGTTTTTATAGCTAAGAGAAATAATTACTGTACATCAAGTAATTTTAATACCATGCTGAAAAACAGCCAGGAAGAGGGTGTCACCAACAACTCCCATGAACTCCTTCCTTGCAGGTACAGCGCTGGTGCCCATGACAGGTGCAGGCTCCACCATGATAAAGTAGAAAGGGCCCTGCCACTTACCCCATGTCCAGATAGAGGCACTGATAACATGGCCTTCCTTGCTACTTGTGTTACTAGGCATAAACTGGGTCACCATCCAATCTCTGACAGTGACTGATGGAATCAATGACATGAGGGCGTGGAACACAGCTCAGTTCATGGTGGGTCATCCTCCTGACACGTTTTAAATGGGCTGAGTTTAGTGATAAGAGAAGCTTCTCAGGGAGAGTGAACACACACTTAAGCAGCACTGATTAACAATGGCAAATGTAGGAATGCAATTTTCCCAGTGTATTATTTTTGGGATGAGGGCAGAATTATTTACAGTCCCTACTTTCAAAATGTGTCTGGAAAGATTAAAAAAGAAGTCAACCTTTGATGCCTCATATGGTGAACCCTCAATGCACACAACAGTAGTAAATTGGTATTCTCTGAGGAGCACTGAAAAACATAATCCTTAGCGGATTCCTCTTCTGCTTTAAGAGAAAAAAGTATATGTAAAATAAATTGGAAAAATTATGAAGATATGCCTTTCTGTGTGTGTGTCTGTGTGTGTGTGTGTGTGTGTGTGTGTGTTTCACCATGCCTGGCCTGGGATTTTGATTTGAAGCTATAGGCCAGAGTCCCTGAATCAGTCAAATACAGGCCTACCTTGGTGTATTGTGCTTCACATTATTACACTTCACATAAGTTGCAAGTTTTAGAAGTTAGTGGATTGTGGCAATTTTGTGGCAAGCAAGTCTATCGGTGCCATTTTTCCAACAGCACTTGCTCACCTCATGTCTGTGTATTCCCTGTTGGTGATTCTTGCAATGTTTCAAACTTGTTCATTATTATTCTGGGATGTTGATCTTTCGTCAGATCTTAGTTTGGTCTTCTGGATACCTTGCTGCAGCTTCTCCATCAGCACTTGCTGCTTTGCCTTGGACTTTTGTGTTACGGAGATGGCTTCTTTCGTTCAACCTCGTGAACCAATGGAGAAACAAGTGACTGGTGGAGCAGTCAGAATCCACACAGCGTTTATCAATTAAGTTTGTTGTCTTCACGTGTTTACATGACTCTTGAGCATGGCCTTGTAGTTGGAATGACAGGCAGTGCCTACGTTTGTAGCTATGAACACCCACCATGGCTGGCCTTCCTCTCAGGCAATCCAGACAAGTCCTGCTCTCCTCTTTTCAAGGTGCTCACTGAAACTTGGAGTGCTCTATTCTGCCAGGGCATGCTCCAGTGTAACTCTCTGCACAAGGTCATTCTCACTGTCCTGGGGCCACACCAAGAGGGCATTCTTGACTTTCCAGCAGCATTCCACAGGGTTGACTCCCTCCTGTTCGAAAGGCGTCATTTTCTTTATGTCCATGACATCCCTCTCCTTTTCTCCTCACTCTTTGAAATTGCCTTCTTCATTTCATCTGCTGCCTCATTTTCCACTGCTTATCTTTTAAATATCCAGAAGGCCTCTTGGCTTCCTTCTCTCCTCTCTCTGCACATGTTCCCTGGATGAACCTCATTCACACCCGTGGCTTTCATTGTCAATGCGTGCAATGCCTTCCAAGTCTGCAAAAAGGGAAATAAGAGTTCCTGATGACACGTACTTCTACCAGTCCCTTCCAGTGTGATATTAGGGAAATTAACAAACTACTCTGTGTCTCAGCTCAGTTTTAAAGAGCAGTGGCTCATGCCTGTAATCTCAACACTTTGAGAGGCCGAGGCAGGCAGATCACCTGAGGTCAGGAGTTTGAGACCAGCCCAGACAACATGGTGAAACCCCATCTCTACTAAAAATACAAAAAAATTAGCCAGACCTGCAGACATGGTGGTTCATGTCTGTAATCCCAGCTACTTTGGAGGCTGAGGCAGGAGAATCACTTGAACCCAGAGGTGGAGGTTATAGTGAGCCAAAATCACACTATTGTACTCAAGCCTGGGTGACAAGAGTGAAACTCTTGTCTTTAAAAAAAAAAAAGAGGACTCCAAAAAGAGGATGACAGTAATACTTTCCCAATACATTTGTGATAGGGATTAAGCACATGTAAAACTACTTAATAATGTGGGTACTGAGAGCAAGTGCCCCCTCCTCAGTCTGTCTCTCAGACTCCCTTGTATCTGTTCTTCATCCCAGACCTGTGATAATATACTGAGTGGTGGACCAAGACATGGAGAATGATGTGGAAGGTAAGTCCATGTCCGACCCGTGATAGTATGCTGAGTGTTGGAATAAGACACAGGAGATGGTGTGGAAGGTAAGTCCATGTCCGACCCGTGATAGTATGCTGAGTGTTGGAATGAGACACAGGGGATGGTGTGGAAGGTAAGTCCATGTCCGACCCGTGATAGTATGCTGAGTGTGGAATAAGACACCGTGAATGGTATGGAAGGTAAGTTTATGTTCTTTTTATCCTGGATCAAGGTGCATCTCAAAAGTCAGGCTTCTCTCACCAATTGTGAGTGGGGTTTAGGACAAGTTACTTAATCTCTCTGAGTGTAAGCGTATTTGTCTACGATGTGGAAAAAATATATATATATGTCCTTGTGTTTTTCGGAAAATCAAATAAGTTGGTACTTGCATAAACAACAATGCAGAGCTATCAGATGCACTTAGTGAAAGGTAGCTACTCTTCTTTTTTTTTTTGAGACGGAGTTTCGCTCTTGTTACCCAGGCTGGAGTGCAATGGCGCAATCTTGGCTCACCGCAACCTCCACCTCCTGGGTTCAGGCAATTCTCCTGCTCAGCCTCCTACTACTCTTCTTAACACCTGCCTAACTTGCCTCCAGTATTCTTGCCCCATTTTCTTCACCTTTTTTTTTTTAAAAAAAAATCATGTCTCTCCTTCATTCATTCTCCTATTTGTAGCATCCCCACCCGATGGCCTTCTCCTGTGTCAATGTTATCCATGTTTAGTGTTATTGCCATCTGAATGTACTGATGTCTCTAAATCATGTTATAAGGGCCAGAATCAGAAAGGAGTGGTGTAAAGAGAATTAACTTTTATCAATTATTAGTATGACCGATGGGACACTCGGTGCTTGGTAGATCCCACCTATGTTGTAATTATTCAGGACTCTGGATCTAAAGCTACCGTCTCCCAAGGAGCAGGATCTCAGCTTTCCCCCTTCTTTTGGGGAAATGTAAGCACACGTTAGAAGAGCTCTGAGTTAAGGGGTGTAACAGAGGGGTTATAAGGCATGGTGTTGGGGCAGAGGACAGAGGGAGCAGTTCTGCAGAGTCAGGGAGGCTCCAGAAAGGAAGTGAACTTTTGCCCTGGGTTTCTATTACTACTCACTGGAAAAAGGGTTTACAATGCTGATTTCCTCAGATAATACTAAAGGCAAAGGAAGAAGGGAAGAAATCCCAGGCTGACTCAGATAGAGATCACTCATGCCTATGAGGAAATCTTGACAACTTGTGTCAAAGGTTCACTCTTCATGACTCAAAAGGGTGCAACACCAGAAAAAGAAGGCCTGATTAAATCAGTGGTTCCCAGACCCTAGAATGGGAGGACAATGTTGTAATGACCTTTTCTCTAAGAATTTTTCCCATAAAAGAAATTGTACTTTTAGAAAAAAACTCAATTAACTGATTAAGAACAAAAGTCACTAGGAATTCAGTATCAATTGTATATAAATTTCCATTTTGTTCAGTGCAAATCTGCATGTTGAAAATAATAATTTTCGACGTGAAAAATAGTAATAAATATGCCAAAGGTCACTATGACTTTTAATCTATATGGATTCTTGGACTTCTTGCAATAACTTTAAAGTCTCCTGAAGTCCCTTTGCTGTACTTTAGGGTCCACTGATGGAGGTTTCAATGAGAAGCACTGCTTCAAGGGATTTCTTAAAAATATTAACAAGTGAAAAGAATTGTACAATTTTTATTTCATGAAATATTTGTTTATTTCATAATTAGTTTTCTTATATTACAATCCACAAAAAAACAGCAATGATCAATTAGCTGATAACATATTACAACTACATAGAGGTCTAATTTGCTCCTGTTTTAAAAGCATGTTAGTCTAGTTGTGCTCATTAGTGGTTATGGTTCTATTAATCAGGAACACATCCACGTCGTCTTCTGAATTTTCTTGCCTCCTGCAACAAGGGAAGCACAGATGGTAGATGACACGGGAGGTGAGTCGCTCTGCAGGTCAGCGCTGCCCAAGTGATCTGTGAGGTGTGTGGATGCACAAATCACACAGTGTGTTTCCAGAATATCTGAAAATGTGGGCCACATGTGACCAACAAGGTATTTTTGAATCCTGACTGCTGGATATGCTGATGCAGCCAAAAAATAGCAAGGACTGTGTGTGAGGTTGGAGGTGGGAGCATAGAAAATTTCTACAATGCATAAAAATGGACTATTCTCAGAGAAAAGGAGCATGTAAACTCTGCACAGTTTAAGGGTCTCCAGTTCCTTTCCTTTTTCCCGCTCATATCTACATCAGCCCAGAAGAAGGGCTGAGGCAGGAGTGACTCATTGCCAGGGAATGCCTTATAGAACAGGGTGAAAGGGCAGTGTGACAATATGATTCTTTGAATTTCTTATCAGTGTAGGCGCACTGTGATGAGATAAAATGGAAAGAGCATATCCTGCTGTCATCAAGACCAGTATCATAATCAACTTTTACAATTTATTAGCATCGTAACCTGGGGCTATTACTGCATGTTTCAAGCCTCCACTTTCTCAGCTCTAAGGCAGTGTCACACGGCCTGGGTGCAGTGGCTCACACCTGTAATCCCAGCACATTGGGAGGCCAACGTGGGAGGATCACTTGAGTCCAGGAGTTTCAGACCAGCCTGGGCAACAAGCCTGAGGCCTCATCTCTTTGGAAAAAAATCGTAATAATAGTTTTAAAAACTTAAGTAAAATAGAGTCATTGCCTCATTACAGGATTGGATGTGGACTAAACATGATCATATGTGTGAAGTTACAGGAAGAGCCTTGTGGAGCATGATTTCAAAGAGCCCAATGAGATTTAATGGAGATGAAATGAAGACCTCTAAACAGTTTCTTATGACGCTTCCTAAATCACTTGCATGTGACAGTGTAAGTTTCTTTTCATTCTAGCTACCCTTAAATTTCCCCAGTGGCAAAGCGCTGTGGAGGGAAGAGGAGCCTTCGGGGGGACAGTGCCTCGGCCCATCCCTTCTTCCAGGGCTTAACCACTCCACACAATCAGAATCTTGCACTTATTATTATTTAAAGCCTTATTCCAGCCCGAGCTGAAGTTACCTTATCTTCCTGCTAGTCTCTCCTTTAATATAGTCTTTTTTTCAAATCTAACGTACACTGAGATGTGGGGAAGATAAAGAAGTCAGCTTCATTGACAGGCTCAAGAGGGTAATGTGCATTAGGAAACTACAATTCGCAGGCCAAGCACAAAGGCCACAGGCAGCCTTAAACACGGGAGTTAAAGTGAGGGCTCTGGGGCCACATGGCTCGGATTGAGTTTGAGCTCTACTCCTATCAGCTGTACGACCTCAGCTGTTGATAAAGACAACTTTATCTTTATGCCTCAGCTTCCTCATCTGAGAAGGATAATTATACCATTAACATCACTGGTTTCTCATGACAATTAAATGGAACTATAGATGAAAAGGGCTTAGACTAGACCTTAATTACTAGAAGCTGTTAATTTTAGCAATATTGGTATGGCTTAAGAGTTCCTGTCATCTAAGTAACAGGATCAGGGGACATTGCAGCGTTAGCATAGCAACACTGATGGGGACAGCAGGGATGTCGGATGGCGTCTGATTCTCAGGGTTAGTTCTAAGGGTCAAGCTTAGCTGCTTTAGAAGAGTGGTGTCATGTGGGAGATTCCCTCTATGCATTGGTAGACTTTAAGTACAAGCCCAGGAAAGTGATCCCACAGGTGACTGAGCAGAAAACCTCATAGACCAACTCAAACTTTCCATACACCATGGTTTGTTAATCAGTTTAAAACATGCATCTAGACACAAGGGAAAGTAGATGGGGGAAGTTAACAGTTAGGATAGGGTGCAAACAGGGTGGCGGAATCATACTCCTGAATCCTGCGATGTGCAGTGTTTATACACACACAGGCTCTTTCTCTCTCTGCCACATCCGTCTTTCCTACAGACAGAGTAATTGAGGTTTGAGCAAGATGTCCCGGGTTAATAGCACACATTTTCTCCCCTGGAGAGATACAGGGATAAGTAAGCCTGGAAGATGACTACAGATTGTCTCCAGCCAGCTGAACAGCCGGGGGATTTATTGCATTACCAGGGAAGAAGACTCTGGGACCAGAGTGGGTGTCACCAGTCGGCAGCTAAGTCAAGGTCTCATGCATACCGACTGCCCGAGTATATTTAGTGTCCTGAGAAAGATGTATCTTGTATATTTGCTGTATCATGGTTCATCCATATTTATTCTAACTTGAATATTTCCCACCCTGATGGCTTACGTTTATTTGGTGCCTCGGGAGCACTGGGTGTCTCTTGATCTTCCCGTTCTTTTCTGTCTATGTTTAATACTCATTATTCCATCCTCTAACTACCTTAACAGCCTCATGGTTGCATCCATCTCACTTGGCTTCTTTTTTCTATAGTAAGTTATTAAATAATGTAAAATGTGTATTGGAGTTTACCTACTGGGTGGCAGACTTGAGGAACTATTTAGCATGCATCATTTCCATTCTTGATATATAGCCTCTGAGCAGATTTGGAGGTCACACAAAAAGGTCCTTAAGTTAGAATATCTAACCAGCAACCCATCCAATAGCCTGTATGCAGCACATAATAGGCTTTCCAGAAAAGTTTGCTAAATTAATAGATGCTTAAAATTTTCAGGCACAAATGAATTATCTTAAATGTTTCTGTACCTATTCATAATTTTCACTGTGGTTTCACATCAAATATCTCTTTTAGTTTCCACAACAACAACAGTGAAAACTATGAATAGGTACAGAAAGTATTGCCCTCGGAAGCACAGAAAATAGCTGGCTTATACCCTACTTTTATCTTCTGCCTATCCTTGTTTTACAGATGGAGAGCCGAAGTCCTGGAATATAACTTGCTTAAAGTTACACACAGCAAGTTTCAGATGGAACAGACTCTGGAATTCAGATTTTCTGTTTCCCATTGTTTCTGGGGCCCTGAGTCTTCCTTTCTTTCTCTGTACAATCCCAGGCATGTAGCAGAAGCTGTGTCCTCCTCGGCTGGACCAGGAAGATCCCATGATTTCCTAAATGTAAACCATGAATGTTTCGCTCTGAAAGTTTAGCACAGCTATGAGACTCAGGTAAAGATGAAAGAGCCAGTACCTTGTGTTGCATAATTGTTTTATTTGGTTAATTAAAAATTTTTAAAAATGCATCTATCTTAATATGTCACATAAGTATGACATTATCGTATTTATCATTATCATATCAGCATTCTCTAAAATTTCCTGGAAAATGTGTGATACGAAAGTTTATCTCCAAGATGCATGGCCAATATTTGTATTCACAGAGCATTGCAAAATTGGTTTATCAACCTATTTTTAAGGCATTGAGAAACACAATATTATTCCCTTATTTTTTTAGATTACGTTTAATTTTAAGTTCCAGAATACATGTGCAGGATGTGCAGGTTTGTTACATAGGTAAACATGCCATGGTGGTTTGCTGCACACATCAACCCATCACCTAGGTATTAAGCCCTGCATGCATTAGCTATTTATCCTGAGACTCTCCCTCACCTACCCAACAGGCTCCAGTGTGCGTTGTTTCCCTCTTTGTGTCCATGTATTTTCATTTCAGCTCCCATTTATAAGTGAGAACATGTGGTGTTTGGTTTTCTGTTCCTGCGTTAGTTTGCTGAGGATAATGGCTTGCAGCTCCATTCATGTCTCTGCAAAGGACATGATCTCATTCATTTTTATAGCTGTGTAGTATTCCATGGTATATATGTACCTCATCATCAATGGCCATTTGGGTTGATTGTGTCTTTGCTATTGTGAATAGTGCTGCAACAAACATACATATGCATGTATTTTTACAGTAGAATAATTTATATTCTTTTGGGTATATACCTAGTAATGAGATTGCTAGGTCAAATAGGATTTCTGGTTCTAGGTCTTTGAGGAACTGCTGCAGTGTCTGCCCCAATGGTTGAACTAATTTACATTCCCACCAAAAGTGTAAAAACATTCCTATTTCTTCACAGCCTCACCAGCATCTGTTGTTTCTTGATTTTTTAATATCACCATCCTGACCGATGTAAGATGTTATCTCTTTGCAGTTTGGTTGGTATGATTCTAATGTTCAGTGATGTTGAGCTTTTTTTCATAGGCTTGTTGGCAGCATAAATGTCTTCTTTAGAGTAGACAGTGTCAATTCTTTGCACCTGATATTTGGAAGAATCTTCAGAGTCCTGAGACTCAGGCCAACATTGCCAAATGTGTGTCAGCCCTACCTTAGCTTTCTAGAATTCTCCACTGTTTAGATACTTTGCACAATGGAAGCACTTGGCCATTCTCAGAGCCAGATTCACATTAAGTCACCCCACAAGGAAATTCATTCACACAGGATGGAAATTTGGCCACCCACACCCCAGAAGGCAGGCAAGTTAAACAATACTGTCCCCCTAATGATAAAAATATTCCTCCAGATTGAGTTTGTAACCTTTGTGCCTCAGAAAAATGAAAAAAAAAATAAAACAAATGAAAAAAGAATAAGCAGAAGATAAAAGTAGGGTATAAGCCAGCTGTTTTCTGTGCCTCCAAGGGCAATACTTTAAAAAAAAGATCCAGTATCAGTTCCTGGAGCCGACTGATGGGCAGATGACCTTCCCCAGCTCCCCCTGCATGGCACTGACTGCTTCCATTTAGACTTGCTTCCATGGTGGATCCTAGCCATGGCTCAGGATTTGCTTTTTTGCCTTTAAGTTACCAGCTGTGATCATGGACTGCAGTCTTGTGAGGAGACTGCTCTGAATTTAGCTTGGATTTCTCTAATTTTAGGCACATTGAAGAGGCCCAGGAAGGGATTTGTAATCGGTTACAACATTCTTTCATTTTTGGCCAATGAGTGTCCCACAGCTGTGTGTATGCGTTTATGCATCGTGTGTGTGTGTGTGTGTGTGTGTGTGTGTGTGTGTGTGTGTGTACAGGCACATGCAGAGGATCAGAGAGAGAGAGGAGCAGAGAAAACATTTCTGAGACATTATCTGCCACTTTGCTTATAGAAACTATGACCTTAATACTTTTAAATAAAATTAACAGTGAAATACGAAGTGAAAATAATAATTCGTATTAGAATAATTGCATGTAGACATGCAAAACTTTCTCTATGAGGTTGAATTTAATTGAAATAGATACTCAACAAATCATAATGTATTAGTAAAATCATGGGGTCATGGCAGAAAACCTTTTCTCCAAAAAATTCTATATAATTTGGAATTATACCAAATAATCTGGCTTTCAGACCTTTGAACATTTGCAAAAGCAGTAAAAAATTCTTTGTCTGACAACATAAGAAAGTAATTAACCTAGCATAGGAATAATAGGATAAGAAGATCTTACTTTCATTTGTGACACTGAAAAAGAAAATTTTAAATATAGTTCCTTTCAAAGGTTATTCTATCATCAAATATATTTGAATTGCCAAATTATCTGTGTGTATATGTGTGTGTATATGCAAACATATACACAAGTATAAACATTCATATATTCAAACAGAAAGAACCTATGTAATCATTATGTTGTTATATTCCAATATTTTCTAAAAACATTTCTTTGATGTGTTTAATGACTATTTTCAGTCCATTTACTAATCCTAATTTATGTATATCAGTTCTGAGACAGTTAAAGATAGCTCTACTGCTTTTTACTATTTGCAGACTTCTCCATTTAGGGTCTGCAATAGTGTTCGAATTGTTTTGTTCTTGAGGAACATCCCAAGTATTCTTTCTTCTAGAGCATTCCAATGATAACTTTTTCCACTTGAGCTCTATAAGGAGCTTGAACAAAGCTAAAACAGCTAGTGCTACGTAAATGTACATTTAAAAATTCAATTTTTATTTTACTTAAAATAATTAGCCACTCCGTGTCTAGCACCAGGAGCTCTGCTAAGCATTTTTCAAATATCTTTTCATTAAATCCTTATTAAATTCTTACATTATTAGCTTTATTTTTATTGAGAACTAAAAAGAAGCATAAGGAGTCTGTGAAGTAACTTGCAGAAAGCTCAGAGCTAGTTAAGTTACGGAGCAGAGATTCTAAAACACTATCCTATATTGTCTCTTTTGATGATACATTTTCTCTTATTTGTTCAAATATTTTAACTTAAGAAAAGGATAGTATAAATATCAAGGTTAATTACCACAAGTATGCAATGACTGCCCATGTAGATTTCCTTTAATATATAATCGATAATAACCTTCTATTGTAACATACCACAGGATCTATTTAGAAATTACTTCTTTTTGTTTTTGAAGATTTTTCTTCTTAATATTAAAACCAACATGCACCTATTTTAAGATTACTTCAATACTCTTAAGAGTTAAGACTCATTTTTATTTTCTCTTCTTGCAAATTGTAAAATATAATGTGATGGACTGATTATGCTAAGGGTGACTCTGATGTCAATCGTGACACATGGATTCCAATGGCCCTTGAGAATTAGTCTAAATTTTATCCCTGACTTTTAAAAAGTGTCCTGATGTTTTGGACAAATAAAAGGTCATATGTATGTACTTTCATTTACCAAAGTCTTGCATATTAGAAAAACAAGTATGATTATGACATCTTCTCTACATAGGGAATAAAAGAGAGTAATTTGTTAGTGAATCAGGTATTTGTACAAGGGTTATTAAGGCAGATAAGGCTTTAGAGGAAACCCTCCCACTGTTAGGGAATCTAGAGAGGGAAAACCTGGGCTATAATGTCTCTGTATGCTTCCAACTAAGTCAAAAGATCTCAAGATAAAAGCTTTTCTGACAAATGTTGAAGGCAAATCTTGATTTATTATCATCTATTGGCAAGCTATTATCACCCAAGATGTTAAAATACTCATATTTTTCTATGACAGCTGCATTAATTGGCTCCCTTAATTATTAGGTAAAACTCTCTATGTGACCAGAAAAGCAAGCAGATACAAGCTTAGGGCAGCCCAAGTTTTTTGTGGAATTTGTTTGCCATCTGCTTGAGTGGTATCTTGAAACTACTGATTGCTCAGTTAATTTTAACGCTTCTCTTCAATTAAAGGAGAATCATTAAATACTTTGGGCTTTTATTTTTACTTTTTCCGCTATGTGGTTGATTTGGTGATACTTGTGCTGTTTAGTATGAGACTGCCAATCACTTCGCCAAGATGTGTATATATAATATTTTCTGAAGTGCTCAAAGCACCTTGTATTTTCTGCCAGGTTATCCCTGTGCCTCAATACAGAAAACTTGCCAAGGTTAATGAACTATTCCAAGTAGATATACTGTAAGCCATGAATGAGGACTGAAAGCAATAAACAGTAACAACGACTCATTAAAATTGGGGTTTCAAATGAGTGCTGCAAACTTTTCTTTATCCAAATAAAAGTATCGTCACTTATGAAAATTGAATGTCCCCTGTTGAACATTCAACTCTTAACTCAAGCTGGAGTAGAATATATTCTAGATACCCGATGTTTCATTTGTAAGATAAATGACAATAGGTCTTCCATCATCTATCCAAATCTATACATTCTATTTTTTAAAAGCCATCAGCTTTTTGAAATGGATGATCCAGTTGGAAATGGATGATCCAGTATTTACTCTTTCTTTCCATTATCAGAATTCCAGGCAATCTGGCTGGACACAGTGGCTCATGCCTGTAATTCCAGCTCTTTGGGAGGCTGAGGCGGGCAGATCACTTGAGGTCAGGAGTTTGAGACAAGCCTGGCCAACATGGTGAAACCCAGTCTCTACTAAAAATAGAAAAATTAGCCAGATGTGGTGGCATGCACCCGTAGTTCCAGCTACTCAGGAGACCGAGGCAAGGGAATTTTGCTTGAACCTGGGAGGTAGAGGGAATTCCAGGCAATCTTTAACCTGCTGCCTCTTCCTCCATGCGTTAACCATCTAAGCCATTCACAGACATCATCTACAAACACTGGGATGCCAATTTCTCTGATTTAGCTTCACTTTCCAGATCACTGTACTCACTCTATGTTCTTCTGGCCCACCTAGCTCTTCTAACCCTTTCTGGTCATTCTATCATCCCCAGACCTCTACACATCATAGCTGATCAGTGGTGATTGAAAGTTATTTTTGTTTATTTCCTTTGTGTTGTCTAGGGGTGGGTGCCTAAAATATTTGGCCCTTCGGAAATTGCCATTAGTCTACTCAAGCACCCAAAATAAACGTGGTTTTGTTGAAAACACTAAATTTACCAAGAGAAGTCTCTTAATTACCACTATCCCCTTCCCACCGCAAAGATTATTTCTGCCCCTAAGTTCCTTCTAGATAGAAATTTGATAGGAGATTCTAAACTACACCATTTCTTTACCTACTAAATATTGTGTTGTTGCCATGTTTTCCAGACTTTTCCTATCAAAGTAGTTCCTAAGTCATACTCTTCACTATTTCCTCCAGCCAGAATCTTACTCCACTGTTTTGTGCCCCTAATTAGACAGTTATCCAATCAGCATACCAAGTCAAGCACTGCCTTGTATAGCTGTTCAAAATTTAAAAAAAAAAAAATACTGGGACATAAGAAGGTTGTTAAAAGAGGCTATTAGCATTTCACCTGGAAGAAAACTGTGGTATAAGTTAGATGGTCCTATTATTTTTGCCTTTTTCTTGGGAAAGATTTTGATGAAGCTTTCACAGAGACACAGATGAATAACAATAAACTCATTCAAGGCTGAAATTGTTATGATGCTGCTATGGACTGAATTGTGTTCCTAAAATTTATAACTTGAAACTTTAATCCCTAAGGTGATGGTATTTGGAGATGGGGTCTTTGGGAGGTGGTTTGGTCAGAAGGGTGAAACCCTCATGATAAAATTAATGCCCTTTTAAGAGACAGGAGAGAGATGATCTCGCTCTTCAGCATGGTGGGGATGCAGCAAGAAGACAGATGTCTGCAAACCAGGAAGAGAGACCTCATAAAAATAGAGTCCACCTGCAACTTATCTTGGACTTCCCACCCTCCAGAACTGTGAGAAATAAATTCCAGGTGTTGAAGCCAGCCAGTCTGTGATATTTTGTTACAGCAACCCAAACTAATACATAAGGACACTACGAGGTTTTCATTTTATGTATCTTCTTAAACCAACTGGGTAAAGTGTCCTTTTTAAAGATGCCTTTCTTTGGCCTGCCTTGTCTTATGAAGGTAAAAAACACTAAATTCTTAAAGTGTTATGAATCTCACACATCTTAATCGGAATTTGACCCATTTATTCCTATTATTTCTCTGACAATCTTTGGAAATTAGTGCTTTGAAGAAATGCACATTTTGGTAGGGTTGGTTTGAGAAAGAAATAATCATATATGCAATGGAGGTTTCTTCTGGAATATTTTTCCTTCAGTTCATTAATTTATCTAAAATCTAAGTTGAAAATGAAAGATGCTATGTGTCCACACATTCTAAGTTTTGAAAGCCCCTTGTAATTAGTACTTGTCACCTCCTTTTAAGACTCAAAGAGAAGCTCCAGAGCTAATCTCCCCACCAAATAGTCACCATCACCACTAGCCCCATCACCATAATCATTGTCTCCTGGAAAATTCAAGTGAAGGAATGGGAAATGGAAGTAAATTTGGAGAGAGTGCAAAGTTCATGAAGAGAGCTTGTCTCCTCTTCCGTGAGGGAGGAGCTGGGCATTCCCTCTTCCCACAATTAGAAAAGGAAGAACCTGAGGGAGTCACCAGTAGTGTTCGTGGGGAACCAAACGGCCTTTTCCCCTCACTAAACCAGAACTGATGATTGTCTCTCATGGCAATTGGCCAAGCACCAGTCCTGCTCACTGGATAATATTTTTAAAGACACAGGAAGACCAGAGGAGAAAACTGGTGAAGCCAAGAGAGAGGAATTGGTAAAAAAGCTAACCCTCAAGATACTTGCTTTTCTTACTGTCAAGTAGACGTGCTAGGTAGGATATGGCTGAGCTTAATCTGTAGCATAGACATCTCCAAAAACTGGAGGTTTGTACTTCAATACTCCAAAATCTGGAGTATTGAACATACAATACTTCAGATTGGTTTACCTGTGGTGGGAACTAAGAAGTGAGTGATAGGTGCCACAAGGAGATCATTTCCCATTTCAAGAAAATGTGCATCACGGATGTTTCTGTGGAACTTCCTGCAGAAACCACATCTGAGCTCCAAGAGCCTGCACTGTGACACATGCCGTGCAGACACTGATGATGACTTTTTAAAGAAGTAGGAATATAGAGGATCAGCACTTGGCCCAGGAAATAAAGGACACCATTAAAAAAATATGTATGTCCATTTCCGTCCTCCTCACTCCATGACTGCAAGAACTAAACAGAAATGAGAGCCCAGCTGCTCTTACTAACTGTGCAGTTCCTATGGATCTTATTCTTACCTGTCTGGGGAAAAGGGAGAAAATGGGCTTTAAATCAAAAACAAGATGAGCCAATAAAATAAAAAGGACCAAGTGTTAAATACTAAAACAAAGCTATAGAAATAACCCAAATTGGCTGAAAGTATGTACTCCAGCCAGGTGCCATTAAGGGAAACACCTCAATCCAGACAATGGAAGCTCAAGGTAGCATCGTAGGGGATGTTTATGAGAAAAGTCAAACCATTTCTTCATGCCAATGAATTTAAACCTCTCACATTCTAAAATTACACTAATTTTTGTACCCTTGAGCATTGACCTGGCTCCTATGGATGCTGTAGTGGACAGTGTAGTCCTGTGAATCTCACTTCTGGAAGGACTGTCGATTCTTTATGATCTTTCTGCACACTGTAACATGTAGCTATAGGTATCCCAGAACATACATTTTGGATTGGCCATCGTTTAAAAATACATCCAAAATAATTCCACTTACGCAAAAATGAAAATTACAGAGGCAAGGTTAGGGGCCAGGATATCATCAAATGTGACTTGAGATCTTGCAAGAATGATAATGGGGCTGCTTATGTTAGTCTAGAGATAAGAGTCTGAAAGGTAACAAGTTGACTTTAAAGCTCAAGATGTAGGATGAAGACTAAGGGCTGTTTGCGGTAGTGCTAGCGATGTGTGTCAAGGCTTCTGTTGTATTGGTCTGTGTTCAGCAGACAGAAGAGGTTACTATCCTTGCTGAATCCAACTAGTTTGTCCAGGCCACATATAGAAGAATTTAATATTTGAATAGTCCCTCCCTGAGTGCTTACATATTAGCTGTTTGTAAATATTAGTCATACAGTACTTGCTGCATATTGCCCATAGACTCTGCAATCAAATGAAATAAATAGGTAGTTAAAAAGATAATTAATAAACATTGATATTAAGTGAAAAAATATGATTTAGCATTAAAATTATTACAGATTTAACTCCACTATTTTTAGAAATTTACACTTTAGACTAAATTCCATACTGAAAGAAGAATTCAACCTCAATTTTTATCTAGTGATTTTAATTTGTAACTGATTTTCTATTTGTAACGGTGTAATTTTTGATAAATAAAGAAACAGTAAACAATATAAATAGCATGTTGATATTTATTAGTCTAATTAGTTGCATTTTCAAGATCCATTTAATATTCAATATTAAAGATTCCACTCTCCTCCAAGGAAGAAATATCATCACCTATCATAAATTAAGCAGAGCTTTACAAGATGACATAGTTTTTATTTTTTATGTTTTAATAAGCATGATGCATATTACGTATTAAATGGATTTGAATACAAGTGATTTTTAGGTCTTGTATCTTGTAAGATAAGAAACAATCATCATAGTTTTCATAGAGAACATCTGAACTAACTGCTTTTAGGTCTCAGGATGATGAAATGCTTTGGGTCACGGAAACTCTTCCTTCCCCTACTGCCACCATCTGAGAGGCAGGCATGCCATTTGACTGCAGAGTATTACGCACTGTTCTCCACAGGCCTGAATGGAAGGTCACTTTGACCTGCTGCACATTTTTACTTAAGAACTACTTTTGACAATAAGTCACTAGCGTACTTGTTTCTGGACTGACTTGAGTTTTTGGCACAATATGAAAAGCATTTGGAAAGTGTAAGTAAAAGCCTTCCGTTTCAGAAGAAATAATGGCCCCATTTGCCATGGAAACCAGAGGACTTTATGAAAATGCACTCAACTGTTTTCTGTAGTGAGCCTAAAATTATTCTAAAAATAAATCGTATTCTTGGCATCTGCTAGCCAATGCACAAAGATTGCATCTATAAGGTTTTCCCTCTTAGTGAAGAATGCCATGTCACTTGAATATTTCACTTTTCTGATTATTCAGAAGGTATGGGACAATGTGTGTGCTATGCAGTAGGGCCTCAACAATAAGTTTTTACTTAATTAAATGCCTTTTGAGAGTCGGCAGATGATGATTTGAGTTCCTCCTCCGAACATAGACCATAGTTAAGGAAACCAAATATAGGGTTTTTCTTCAAAATTAGAATGAGTCATATTAAACCTTTGTTTTCTTTTCTACAGATACTTTTTATTTATGTCAGGGGAAACTAACAAAATAGAATGTTCAGTGATAAGGAAAATTTTAGCGGACAAACATGAGTGAATAAAAGCGAGGAGGCAAGGTCACTGATTGGGAGTTCCACGTTACACACCCAGCTCCAGATGCTTCAGTTGTTCACAAGGGCAGCTGGGGAGCAAGGGTGTGAAGGCATGAACCTGCTCAGTTGTGGGTACCCAGGGCCACTGCATGGGGATCTGTTACTTCATTAAAGTCTAAAGAAGCGTCATGCCAGGAGGCAAAATGTTATTCGTTACTTGGAAGGACAAGAGGATAGGCTGAATGTGTGACAGGACAGAGCAAATAAAATTCCTAAAATGAGATGTCGCAAGAGGCAAGGTATAATCCAAACAGACGAGATTCCTGTTCATATCCACATGTCCTCACTGGCTTAAGAATACAGTCATCGACTCATACTGGACAGATTAGGCCACTGGTTAACAGGAGTAGTCATTAATTCAGTTTTCACTCAGTAAATTTGTATGGAATACGTCTGTGTTCCAGGCACCAGGATGGCAGTTAGGAATGAAGCAATGCCTGAACCCAAGCCTCAGATTTTTTTTTTCTTTTTTTTTTTGAGACGGAGTTTCGCTCTTGTTACCCAGGCTGGAGTGCAATGGCGCGATCGGCTCACAGCAACCTCCGCCTCCTGGGTTCAGGCAATTCTCCTGCCTCAGCCTCCTGAGTAGCCGGGATTACAGGCATGCGCCACCGTGCCCAGCTAATTTTTGTATTTTTTAGTAGAGACGGGGTTTCACCATGTTGACCAGGATGGTCTCGATCTCTTGACCTCGTGATCCACCCGCCTCGGCCTCCCAAAGTGCTGGGATTACAGGCGTGAGCCACCACGCCCGGCCCAAGCCTCAGATATTTCCTGCTCTTTAGTGGCACAGGTGCCTCAACACTCTGGAAATATTATTACAAGGGGGAGAGAAAAATGGCTTCCTAATCCCTCTTTGGAGATATTACCAAGGAATTTTAAGGAGGATGAAGTGATAGAAATTTGGTTCATCATCACAGGGCCATAGTATATAACTTATTGTTTATACCAGGACACTTTTCAGGGTGAATCAGTTTCTGTTTAGTAACTGCCCTGGGCCGCAGTGTGAACTGACACTCCTTGGTAGATCAGTACACACAGGCACTCTTCATACATACTTGATTATTTCCTGGAAACTATCTAAGCAGTTTCTTTGCTATTTAATTTACTGTCGCTGTGTTGGTAGGGATCTTTACAGCCCTTTATTTTACAATTTGATTGGCAATGAATAAGTTACTAAAATAACACTCAGTTAGGAGCGTGTTGGGGACACTTGCTGGCCCTCTCTGGATGTAGATGGCAGAGGTTCTGCCTGGCAGTCAGGCTTGTGTTTCACCAGTAGGACTCTGCCTTGGTGAACGTTTTTATAAAGAGTTAGGTGAAGTGATGGAGGCCTGATGATTCTATTTGTCAATAACCTAGTGATGGTAGGGTACATGAATCCCCTGGCTCCATGAAGTTCTTAATAAGCAAGAATAATAGGTCAGGTTTTTTTTTTTAAGGAGGTGTATTATGGGCATATGTGCAAGATAGAGCACTTAAATTTAAGCAAAAATGAATCTACTGCATGAATATAAGAAGGAATAAATATGACTTAGCAGCAGTATTCGTCAAAGAACAAATACATTTTAGCTATTAATTCCAGCTCTATGGTGTGATATAAAACTTTGGCAGAGATTCGATAGGAGGATTGATGCCTTCGCTGGATAATTGGGCAAGAATGTGTCTTCCAGCCCTGAGATTCTGTAGTCTCGGAACTGTGACAGCACAGCCTGTATCTTATTCACATCTGTCCCCTAGCTATAGATGGGACCAAACATATGTGCTGTATAAATCAATAGATGCATTATAAATGATGAGAGCTTAAACAATGACATTGACAGATTTTGTAGAAGCCTGCATCATCTTTCACTGGCGTCCCCTCTCTCTCCTTACCTGAGTTCTTCATACAGTCTCCCACCTTCTCATCGCTGGTTCTCACTTCTTCCATTATAAACACAGAAGATTGAGAATCAGCCTATGGAGCCAAGAAGGACTCATAATTTGGGGAAGGCAGATCTTGTAAATCAGTAATATAATCTCCTTTTTTCTCTTGATGCCAGTGCATTACTTACACAAGATCAATCAAACACATCCAAAAGATAACCAGCAACCTCACCTCACAGCTAGTGAACAGACTGGTTTGAGCACGATTTTCCTGAAAAATCTTGTTATCCACACCCATATTTACTCTTGTTTCTCCCGGAGGCAGAATGTTGCTCTCAGATACAGGCTGGGTGTTTATCCTGTATTTATTCCCATCCAGGAGAAGCAGCAGATGTTGATGTTGCCCATCCCATTCCCTCATAAAATTTAGAATCACTGTTTTATCTCTGTTTGGCCTGTATTAAATCCTCTTCAGTTAGCCAGTAGGTCGAGGAAAGTTCAGCTGACCAGGGTTTAAATTGCCTTACTCCCTAGTCACACTGCTGAAATCCACAGGGTAATTACCCACCGGTCATTGCATTTCACACCATGCCCAGCTGGACTTGGCTCACAGCAATGGCCTCCTCTTTGGTGATAGTTATTTAAAGCTGTGGTATCATAAGCCTATTTGTCAAAGTGGTCTAAAATTCTATTCTATGAGTAACAACGGAGGTGACATTTAGTCCATAAATTGTACAGATAGAACTCATGCTATAGATATTCTTCATGCAATAGTTAAAACTGCCCTGGCAGACTCCGCAGCAAAAGTAACAAATTAGGACATAGGCTATGGCAAACTAATGAATGTGTCCACTCCCTGAACAAATTTTCTGTTTTTCCAGTGGCGAGTAAACCTATTTATTGGACAAGAATGACATGTTAATAAACAGAAATTTAGCAAGATGTTGATCAGTTCTAAGCATGTATTGCTCTTTGGAGGTTGGAAAATTGCATATTGGCACTTCTATCAAATACCCAATATCACTCAAGTAAGAGACAGTTGTATTATAATTTTGGTAAATTAGGACTCTTTCAGAAATTAACATGGATATAGGCATTTTATTGGATTGAAAACTGAATGTAGGTTTTTAGCAGCTAGGTCACCACCAGGTGGGGATATGATAAGAGGGGTTCAAGCACAGTACACAATAGGTGCTCAATAATTGCGTGCAAAAATTCTTTAAGGTGTCCTAATTTACTGGTATTTGATGTAGCTCTTCTTTTTTTACCACTCTCCCTTGAAATATACAACAAACATAAACAATTACAAGACTAGAATAATGTCTGTCTTCAGAGGAAACAGAAACACGTATTTAATACACTCAGGCAACACCCAACTAACCCACACATTATAAACATTTATATTTACATACACAGAAGGTTTAAAGCAAAAAACTTGGTACTAAATTTCCTTTGAAGACAAGAGGTTTCTCAGATACTGTGAAACACTGTTTAGATGGGAAGGCTTCCCTGTGATTTTAGGCAAATTACTTAATTGCTCTGCACTTATTTCCTGGTCTTAAAATAGGACAAATGACAGACTGATGGTTATTGTGAAGATTTATTGAGATAATATATGTAAAGTGCTTTGAATAGTGGCAAATAATGCATTATACGCACATTTCTATTACTGATCTTAATATTTGGTAAAATATGGAGATCTCAAATGTTTTTTGTTGCCACTATCTCTATGATAGTATAGTAATAGTTCATGACCATAAGAAAATAATAGCAGAGTTGTACTGAATAATATTTCAAATGAGACTTCAGCGTCATCAAAAATGTAATTTTCTCAATTGGAAGAAGTTATGGCTAAGTGATTTCACCTGGAGTGTCAAGACCTATGTAAGAAAATTGATGGTCATCTTAAATGCTATTTCACTGACTTGATACTGTGATCTTTTTTATACAGAAAAGGTTAGTTGGCAAATATCAAGTATTTTATCAAACTGTTATAATGCTAGTATTAATTGAAAAAGATTTTTTGCTCCTAAACGAAGTGGTCACAAGATGCTGTTATTTCACAGTTGCTGTTTCATTTATTGTTTGTTTTATTTTGTTTTGTTTTACACTCTTGGGATCAATTCTTACTTCATTACCATTTAATACTGTCTGAGAGTAGCATTATATTTCTATAGGTTTTTTTTTTTTTTTTTTTTTTTTTCCCCAGTATGACTTACTAGAAGTTGAAGGGGCTTTTATATGACCCTAAGGTGGTTAAAATCTAAAATAAGCTGTGTTAATTTTATTCACAACTCTAAGTCAATAGACCTTTGCTGAGGACATGGCGTTAATTCCATTCTTCTACCTTGAAGAAGAAAATACATGTAGTGATGATTATTTCTGTCACTTCATATGTTTCCCAGTTGTTTTATGAGAGGTAAGGGGTTTATGACATTGTTTTCAATGGTAAACATTTGTGAACATATTTGTTGCGAGATAAGTGAAGAAAAAAACGTGCTTGCTACAGACAGTCTGTTCCAAGTAACACTTACTTATTTTATAGGGACATTTTTGAAGGATCTGCTAAAATTTCCTGGGCACCAAGCTCTAGGCAGTGCAGTGAAGCAGTTAAATAAGAAATAAAAGACCCTAAATTCTGTGCAATAACTTGCAACTAGGTGGACTATGCTGGCTCAAGGGCAACCTGTTCTAAGGAGAAGATTAAGGGAAAAGGAAGCCTTTTCTTCCAGATTTGTGCATTTTCAAGAAATTAGAAGGATATTGTCAAAATCTTATTTTTAAAATAGCTTTTAAAAACCAGGCTTCATTCAGCACTTTGTTTTCTTTTTGTCAATAGTTTTAGGAAGTACGTAGCTACATGGTGTTCTAGTAATTGTTCCTTTTGCATGAGCAAGATGGGAAATCTTGTTCCCAAGAAACTCGTGGTAGTTTTTCCCTCAATGGAACTTTTAAAAGGTGTGCTGGGTATATTTGCTTGTAATTTCTGATTGCTGGTCACTAGGGCCACACACTGGGAATTATAGAGAAAATTTAATTATTTCAACCCAAGCAGTTTCGTACGTGAGAAGGGAGGTGGTGTGAGCATGCATGGGGACGTTTTTGCTTCAGCCCAAGACTCACTGAGGCTTGGCACAATTTGAGAGATGCCAAGCTCAATTCAGAAGAAAGGAGAACTGAAGTAAGTCAGAATGGATAAATAATGCCTCAACCCCTAGAGAGCTGGGGGTCAATTAGAAAACAGTCCGTTAGTATAAAATTGCTAAGTATTTAGGTCCTAAACTCTTTTTTTTAAATGCACTTATTTATTTATTCTTTGTGTTTTGGTTTTTTGTTTATTTTATTTTATTTTAAGTTCAGAAGTACCTGTGCAATATGTGCAGGTTTGCTACATAGGCAAATGTGCATAACGGCGATTTATTGTACAGATTATTTCATCACCCAGATATTAAGCTTAGTGCCCATTAGTTATTTTTCCTGATTCTCATCATTTAGCTCCCACTTATAAGTGAGAACATGCGGTATTTTGTTTCCTGTGTCTGCATTAGTTTGCTAAGGATAATGGCCTCCATCAATGTCCCTGCAAATAACCTGATCTCGTTTATTTTATGGCTGCAGAGTATTCCATGGTGTATGGGTACTACATTTGCTTTATCCAGTCTGTCACTGATGGACATATAGGTTGATTCCATGTGTTTGCTATTGTGAATAGTTCTGCAATGAGCATATATGTGCATGTGTCTTCATACTAGGATAATTTATATTATTTTGGGCATATACCCAGTAATGAGATTGCTGCATTGAATGGTATTTCTGTTTTTAGGTCTTTGAGGAATTGCCACACTATCTTCCACAATGACTGAACTAATTTACACTCCCACCCACGGTGTGTATAAGTGTTCTTTTTTCTCCATAACCTCGCCAGCATCTGTTATTTTTTGACTTTTTAGTAATAGCCATTCTTACTGCTGTGAGATGGTATCTCATTATGGTTTTGATTTGCATTTCTCTAATGATCAGTGATGTTGAGTTTTTTTTCATATGATTGTTGTCTTCATATGTGTCTTCTTTTGAGAAGTGTCTGTTCCTGTCCTTTGCTCACTTTTTAATGGGGATTTTTTTTCCTTTAAATTTCTTTAAGTTCATAACAGATTCTGGATATTAGACCTTTGTCAGATGCATAGTTTGCAAAAATTTTTTTCCCATTCTGTAGATTTTCTGTTTCTTCTGTTGATAGCTTTTTTTTTTTTTTTTGCTGTGCAGAATGCTATTTTCATTAAACCACCATTGACATTCTTCATAGAACTAGAAAAAGCCATTTTAAAATTCATATGAAACCAGAAAGAGCCTGAATAGCCAAGGCAATCCTAAGCAAAAAGAACAAACTGAAATCATCATGCTACCCAACTTCAAACTATACTGCATGGTTACAATAACCAAATCAGCATGGTACTGGTATAAGAACAGACAATGGAACAAAACAGAGAACCCAGAAATAAGACCACATGCCTACAACTATCTGATCTTCAACAAATCTGACAAAAACAAGCAATGGGGAAAGAATTCCTTATTTACTAAATGGTAGTGTGATAACTGGCTAAGTATATGCAGGAAATTGAAACTGGGCCCCTTCTTTGTACCATATACAAAATTCATCTCATGATGGATTAAGGACTTAAATGTAAAACCACAAACTATAAAAACCCTAGAAGAAAACTTAGGCAATATCATTTTTTAGGACATAGGCACGGGCAAAGATTTCATGACAAAAATGCCAAAAGCAATTGCAAAAAAGTAAAAATCAACGAATGGAATCTAATCCACCTTTGCATTTTTTAAATTGGCACATTGTAGTTGTATATATTTTTGGGGTACATGTGATATTTTGGTACAGGTATACAATGTGTAATTGTCAAGTCAGTCAGAATAATTAGGATTTCCATCACCTCAAATGTTTATATTTCTTTGTGTTGGGAACAATGCTATTCTTTTCTTCTAGCCATTTTGAAATATACAATAAATTATTGTTAATCATAATTTCCCTTTCATGCTATCAGTTACTAGAACTTATTCTTGCTATCCAACTATATTTTTGTACCCTTAATTAACTTCTCTTCATCCCCCTTTCCTCCGTTCCTTTCTCAGCCTCTGGTAACCACCATTCTAGTCTCTACCTCCATGAAATTCACTTTTTAAACTCCCACGTATGCATGAGAGCATGCAACATTTGTCTTTCTGTGCCTGTATTATTTCATCCATATTCAATTTGTCCTTTAGTTCCATTTATGTTGCTGCAAATGAACGGATTCCATTTTTTTTATGGCTGAATAATATCCCATTGTATATATACAACACATCTTCTTTATCCATTTATCTGTTGATGGACACAGGATCATCCCATATCTTGGCTTTGTTTATTGCAACACTATTTATTATTGTGAGTAATGTTGCAATAAACACAGAAAAGTAGTATCTCTTCAATATACAGATTTTCTTTGTTTTGGATAGACACCTAGCAGTGAGATTGCTAGATTGTATGGTAGTTCTATCTTTAGTTTTTTGGGGAGCAGGTCATTTCAAAGAAGCCTCATGTGGCTGTGAGACCATGAACTCTTAATGCTGTGGTCAAAGACTGCCAGAAGATATGACAGTACTCACTGGTGCTATGTTTCTCTGAGGAGATACTAATTAAAACAAACAAACAAACAAAAAAAGAAAAACAGAAAAAAGATGCCTAAAGTTAAAAAACTATTAATAATGAAGATTTACAACTAGAAACTGGGTTATGAGAACACAATCTTTCAGTTTTATAAAGGCAGTGTATATAAATGTCTAAGTTAGAAAATAATTTCAGAGAAATATTTTTTATATTAAATAGCAAAACAATGTAGTTCTTGAATTTCTTCAACATTAATTTATATTATGCAAACCCGAAATTGTTCCAATTAAAGCCTGTCATTAACTTTGAAATCTCAACTAGGCGTAACAAATCTGGCATAAAGTGATAATAAATATTTTTACCCAGTCATAAATTTTCGAATTACTTTATGAGATGTTTTTCACAAAAAAACAAAATGAGCTAAGGCAATAGATGAAGTGATCTGTATGATTTTTTAAAGTACATTATGCAATTGCAAAGGGTAATTTGTGTCATTTATTTTTTAATTAAGAAAAGATGTAAAATGTTTTTGTAGTTTCCAGGTGCAGAAAGGATTCTAGAATCTCTGCACTTGGCAGAGGAGGAGGCACTGGAAATGCATGTGGTGGGAAAGGTTGTGAAAATAAATGCTGACGTGTAGTGAAGGGGCTCGAGTTTATGGCCTGACTTCCTCTTGTCTTTGGGCTTTTCAGGGTACCAATACCTGATACTAACGTCCTTAACTTGGACCACTGTCTTCAGCATTTTTTATTGATAAATATTTTGAGTATCTCTACATACAAGATCCTTTCAGAAACACAGAAGTAACTAAGTTGTGTTACATTACTCAGGTGGCATACAGTATAGTTGAGGTGGAAAGACATATGTACATGCCAATTCCAGCACTTTAGGAGGGCAAGGCAGGTGGATCCCCTGAGGGTAGGAGTTTGAGGCCAGCCTGAGCAACATGGTGAAACCCCATCTCTACTAAAAGTACAAAAATTAGCTGGGTGTGATGGTAGGTGCCTGTAATCCCAGCTACTATAGAGGCTGAGGCAGGAGAATTGCTTGAACCCGGGAGGTGGAGTTTGCAGTGAGCCAAGATCATGCTATTTCATTCCAGCCTGGGTGCCAGAGCAAGACTCCATCTCAAAAAAAAGAAAAAAAAAAACTAAAACAATATAGTATGTACATGCATCATTAAGACTGTAAGAACAACACAATTATTACTATGAGGAAAGGCAACTTCATGCACATAGTCTTACCATATCTACTTGGTCACATGAGAGAGTCTTGGGCCTGGAACATCTCCTTATCAAGAGTCATACAGCTCTACCAATCTGGGCTCATCATCTTGTTTGGGAATATCTTTCTTTATTCTGGGCTCAATATGTATGCCTTTCTTCTGCCTACATGCATGTCTTGAAGGCCCTCTGGGATGCTCCTAGATTTCTGTATTTCAGATCTTAGGGGAAAAGATGGAGATACTTCCACTACAGCGATAAGTGAAATGCATGGTTAGCTCCACAGTGAATCCACTGGCCATGGACCACCAAGGCCAAGGAGCTGGATTTTAACACACACTCTCTCTTCTCTTGGTTTAAGTAAACACCATACAACTCGAAATGTATTGTGTTGTCTCACCTTGAATCATGCAATGATCTCTTCCTAGAGTGGCATTTATCTGCCTTTTAACCCTGTTCACACTCATGTCATATTCTATCCTGCAGACTGACCACCCAGTGAGCAGTGAAATAACCAGAGTCAAGTAGTAGAAAGGATAACATTCGGCCCCAATGGTCTAGAAGATTCACTGGTGAAGTAGGCTTTGAGCTGGACTTGAGAACGCATTGGATTTTGATAAATAGCAAAGGACCTAGAGGCCCCTCCAGTTATGTGATCTCATAGAGAAACGTACAGAGAGTGGAAATCAAAGAGTGTGCTCAGAGGCTGGAGCAGAGGGTGGTCTGGAGTAGGGAATTTCTATAGCATATCAGCAGGTCAAAAGGTTGGAAAACTAGAACAGAACTGAGATGATGACATTGTAATCATCTTCAAATTAATCTTCTAGATGAATAAATGACAATAGAGAAAATACATCAGGGAATCATTTTCAGAAGACAGGTGTCACTTAAGAATTTCAAATGGAGTGTTCAAATGGATTCAGAGAACTCCCCAAGATGTATGTTGATGCACTCCAGTGATATGGAAAATATTTAACCACTAGCACAGCATGGGCCCTGATGCCTCAGAGTGGGGGCGAATTAGAAGAATATCAGTCCTGCTACACTCCTGGGCAAGGCAGTGGGAATCCACTTTGGACATCTGAGCTGTGGAGTGATGCAATCAATGTGCTTCTTACGAGCACTAATAAACCACAGTGGAAGAATGAAAAGGAGGAAGGCATGCATTTCAGTTCTCATTCTTTTTGCATCCATGATGTATTCAGAGATTCAATTAGGGTTGTAGCAGCTGGAATATAAATAAAGGGAGAGACAGGAGTAGATTTGGGAGATCCATTAGTGTTAGAAAGACAGAGGAAGATAAAGTTCTTTCTGAGGACTAAAGCCTATTTACAGGGAAAAATCATGATGCTTTTAACAGAAATAGCAATTGTGTTGTAGGGAAAAAAAAGAGTTATGTAAGGGTTAAGATACAGAGTCAGACAGACCTGGATTTAAATCTTGGCTCAGCCTCTTTCAAACAGTATATCCTTAAGCCTGTTACTAAACCTCCTCTATGATTCAATTGTTTGATCTTTAGAATGGAAATGTAACAGTTTATCTTTCATGGTATTATGGAGTTGTACTGGTCCAGGTTCTCCAGAGAAACAGAACCAATAAGAGATATATATCTGTCTGCCTATATCTATCAACATCTATATCTATATCCATCCATCCATCCATCTATCCATCCATCCATCTATTGAGAGATTTATTATAACAAATTGGCTCTTGTAGTTATAGAGGCTGACAAGTCCTACAACTTGTAGGGTGTGTTGGCGAGCTGTAGCCCCGGGAGAGACTATGGTGTAGTTTCAGTCTGAATGCCATCAGCCTTGAGGTCTAGAAAGAGCTGATGTTTTAGTTCAAGTCTGAAGGTAGGAAAAGAATGAAGTGCCAGCTCAAGGCATGGGTGTGTGTTTTAAGAGACGATGTCTCTCACACTGCCATCCAGGCTGGAGTTCAGTGGAGTGATCATAGCTCACTACAGCCTCAAACTCTTGGGCTCAATCAATCCTCCTAGCTCAGCCTCCCAGGTAGCTGGGACTACAGGCACATATCACAATGTCTGACTAATTTTGTTTTTAGTTTTAGTTTTTTGTAGAGACAGTATCTTGGTAGGTTGCCCAGGCTAGTTTCAAGCTTCTGGCCTCAAGCCATTCTCGCACTATGGTCTCCTCTTTTCCATTGTTATGATGATCTTGCCAGCTGTGAGACAATGACCTCAAAATATCTAACAGTTTAGAATTCCAGAGTGAAGCATTTTGAACCATTTTTTAAAAATTTAACTAACACATTAGATTCATAGAATTAGAATAATGAACATTTTAAAATCATGTGTTGAATAGGAAAAGGAATCACAGAGCAGAGAAACTGAATGGAACTTATCTGAAGTTTCAAGAATCAAGGAAGGAAAACAGTGTTGTGAGTAAGAACACAAAATGAAGAATGGGCTTTTATTTGCACACGAGGCTATCACTGGTGATATTTGGGACTTCAATTCCAGTTGACTTAGAGTCATTTTGAAATGCTTCTAAGACATAGAGGCAATCAAATATCAAGAGGTATTTCCACTAATTACCATAAAGGGACTCAGAAGACTTACAATGGATTTTGTATTACTTTCATAGGATTGCTGTAACAAAGTACCACAGAGTATGAGAGGCTCAAGCAACAGAAATGTGTGGTCTCATGGCTCTAGAGGCCAGAAGTCCAAGATGGAGGTGTTGGCAGAGTTGATTCCTTCTGAGGGCATTGCGGGAGCGTCTGCTCCACGCCTCTCTCTCACCTTCTAGTGGTTGGCTGACAATCTTCAACATTTCTGGTAAATGGTGTTCTCCCTGTGTCTTCACATTATCTTCTCTCTGTTCATGTCTCTTTCTCTTTGTGTAATTTTTAAAGGGACACAGTCCTATTTGATTAGGAGCCCACCTTGATCCAGTATAACTTCATCTTAACTAATTTTATTTGTAACCATCCTATTCTAAAAGGTCCTATTATGAGGCATTGGAAGTCCAAACCTTAATATATGGATTTTTAGGGATATAGTTCAGCCCCTCACAGATACAATGCTTGTCTTCAAATATTGAAGGTGTTGTTCAGGAGTAACTGAGTTTTTGTGTGTTTGTACAAAAGGCAGAATTGAGATGGAGGTGGAGGGAGAAGGAAAGAGGAAATTTCAGCCACAAACATGCTGCACCATTTTCCTGGTACAGGAGGAAAGGCTTTGCAATCATCAAAGAAACCCAGTGAGATTTCCTCATAAAGTGTAGACTCTTCAGAAAAGCAGTTCTCAAGAGGGCACTATTTTGGCTCACATGAGACATTTGACAGTGCCTGGAGACGTTTTAGGTTATCACATTCAGAGGAGGAATTGCTACTGGTGTCTAGTGAGTAGACATCGAATGTTGGTCATCATTCTACAGTGCACAGGATACCCTCAAAAGAGAATAATCT
The DNA here is from genome assembly GCF_030222135.1 of Aotus nancymaae. Classification (NCBI taxonomy): domain Eukaryota; kingdom Metazoa; phylum Chordata; class Mammalia; order Primates; family Aotidae; genus Aotus; species Aotus nancymaae. The sequence goes on along the minus strand of NW_026988576.1, from coordinate 4,706,716 downwards.
GGCCCAACATGCCAGCAATGCTGCAGATGAGACACTGTGACATATTTATTTTACTTTTATTAAATGTAATTAATTAATTATTTCTTTGAAGACAGGATCTTGCTCTGTCACCTAGGCTGGAGTGCAGTGGCACAATCATAGCTCACTGTATCCTTGAACTCCCAGACTTACTCAATCCCACCACCTCAGCCTCCCAAGTAGCTGGGACTGCAGGCACATGCTACCATGCCTGGATGATATTTTCTTTCTGTATTTTTGGTAGAGACAGGGTGTCACTATGTTGTCCAGGCCAGTGTTGAACTCCTAGGTTCAAGGGATCTTCCCACGTCAACCTCCCAAAGTGCCTAGATTATAGGCATGAGGCATTGTGCCCAGCCTCTATAGGGCATTAGGAAGTAATTTCATAGAAATCATTCATTTCTACACTCATAGAGAGTTTAAGATAAATGATTCTAAACTATCTTCCAATGCTAATAGTCTATGGTATTGTGAACAGACCTGCAATAAACGTGGGAGTCCAGCTATCTCTTCGATATACTGATTTCCTTTCTTTTCAGTATATACCTGGCAATGGGATTGCAGTTCTGGGGAGGTTTTATTAGTATTGTCTATTCTTCTACACTTTAAAATATTTTTAAATTGGTTTCAGGTTTCAGAATGCCAAAATAAACAGACTTTCTGAATTTCAAGGAAAGCACATTTCTGGTCCATAATGAAGATGCTCTCCTTCATCTCTTCCTTCATGACCGAATTCTGCTGAGTGAACAATTACAGATTCTGTGACATTGGTTTTTAACCTTCTTTCAGGCAAGCCTAAGTGTTTTCAACTCCCAAGCTAATTTTTAAAATTTTGGAATAAATGAAGACATGAATTGTAGTTGTCTTGACAAATTTTTCTTTTAATGTTTATTATAAAAAAAATGGTTGACATAAAAGTAAGGAGAGGGTGCAATAACAAACCCAACTCCTATTTCCAACAACTATTAACATCTTTAGCAAATTTTCAAGTAATTTATAGAAATATGGCCCATGGATCACAAGTAATTATCACTCATTTCTGTACTTTTTTAGAAATGAAAATTAAAGAACATCAGTAAAACTTTCTCAAAGTGATGGCAGGCTGAGCTGCTTGGAGTCCCATAGTTAGAGACGTTCTTATCCCCTACAAAGCCCAAGTATTACTGGAGTGGGCCTGGGTGTCATCTAATGAGAATTAACCACCTATAGCCCTTGAATAAACAATCAGCATGTAAACATCATTCAAAGAAAAGTGTGGATTTCTCTCTCTCTTTTTTTAACCTTGAGAGTCAGATTTCCTTTATAACATTTTCTCCACTTAAGCCTTTGGCTTGGTTTTATTTGTGTATAATTATTCAGAGGAGGAGATGAGAGAGAAGGGTCTGACAGCGAGATGTCTTCAGATGCCCCCAGCTCCCTAAGGAAGTGCCATTCCCTACTCAGGACACCTTTACTGTGACCCTCTGCAGACTACAGAGTATTTCTCTCTCCAAGGTTTCCTCACAGCCTGACCTCTACCTTGCAAGTCACAGAATCAGTCAGTTCAGAAAGAAACTGTCCTTCAGGAGTAATGTGTGCTTTGCAGGCAAAATGACTCTTTGTATTTGGGCAAAAAGAGAATCTGAAGCAAAATATGAGCTATTTTAGTTGTTACTAAGTAGTTACAAAATTCAAAAAACATAAAGGGGATGGATATAATTCTAATGGAACTTCTTAAAAAAACCAATGCATGAGAATGTCTGAAGGAAGTTTTTGTGATTATACATGAAACTCAATTCCAGATATTCAATTTCCAGATTTTCCACCATCAGCATCAATAACTTACATAATAATGGACTCAACTATTTGTAATAAAATGTTCAAAGTACATCTTCTCCAACTTTATGGAGGCACTGACCTTTGCCGTGGCAAGAAGACTTTAAACAGTTTGCCTTCCTCCGCCCTCAGTCTCAATATTACGGACAACTATGCACAATTTAAAGTATTCTCCTTCTCAAGTCCATTCCCCACTCCATTGTCACAGTATTCAATTTTTTAGTAATATATAGGAACCACTTTATTCTGCATGGCTGGAAGTTGCTATTTTATGTTTAGAAATAAATTATATGTCAAGAGCAGTGTGAATAACAAATAACTGTTACTGGCCAACTGGTATTCAGACACTCTAAAATCTGTGCAAATATCATGAACTAATTTCTTAACAGTATGCCACGTCCCTAATTAACACTATTTTACAGCCACTCTGTACCTCTAAAATGAAGACCTCTCTGCTATTTATTTCCACTGTGCTTTACCCCAGGAAAATTGGCAGGTAGTAAATAACAGCAATGAGTATTCAAATCATAGATTGTTATTTGTCCTGACTTAGAAATAAAGTAACAGCTATAAAAATATGGGCAAAGGGCTTCACATTGTTTAGCATTAAATGGGAAAAATTCTACAAGACATACTGAACGGGAAGAGAGCATTCTGGTCATAAAAGTGTAAATTCAGTCACTCAGTTTAAATGCTAGAATTTCGGTTACAGAGGGAATCTCAGACGTTTTCTGGTTGAAACACCCTGTATTACAGGTGAGACAACTGAAGTGAAGTGATAGTAAATGACTGGCCTAGTAGCTCTACGTGACTCCAAACCAAGTCTCTGCATGATGCTATTTTTCACTTTATCATATTTTTTTCTCACTGGTTTATCATGGCGACCTGGATAGAACAAATAACTCGCATCTAGATGAAGCTTCTGCATGAGATAATTTTTATTCCCAATTGAGAAAATTCTACCTCACTGAGTTTGGAAGAGTAATTCTGTTCTTGCTGTGTGTGTGTGTGTGTGTGTGTGTGTAAGAGATACAATTTACATTCCATGCAATTCACCAATTTTGAGTGTGCAATTTCATGTTTTTTAGTGTTATCACTGATGGTATACAACCATCACAATCAATTTTAGAATATTTTATCTCCCTGAAATAAAACCTAAACACATTAGCAATTATCCTTTATTTCCCTCCTCCCCCAACAGGTCTAAGGTGAGATCTATTTTGTATCTTCATAGGATTGTCTCATGGACATTTCATGTAAATGAATATTATCATTGTGGCATTTTGTGACTGGCTTCTCTCACTTAGTATAATGTTTTCAAGGTTCATCCATGTCATATGGATGCCATATTTGTATTTCATTTTTCTTTATTGTTGAATAATATTCCATTGTCTGACCATGCTACATTTTATTTATGCTTTCATCAGTTGCTGGACATTCATTCAATTTCTCTATGGTGAATAATGCTTCTTTGAAAATTAATGTACATGTTTTTGTGGGGACATAGGTCTTCACTACTTTTGAGTATATACCTAAAATATGTTACTGGTTCTAACTTTATGTTCAATATTTTTGAAGAACTGCTAGACTGTTCTCCAAAGAAGATGCATCATTTTATGTTGCAACCAGAAATGTGTGAGAGTCTCCATTTCTCCATATTCTTTCACTTTCTGGATGGAATTCTTTGAACCAAAAATGTTCTAATTTTGGTGAAGTTAATTGATCTCTTTTTTGTTGTTGTTGTTTGTGCTTTGGCATCATGTTTAAGAAAACTTGTTTAACCAATGAACATGATGATTTACTTGTATTTTTTTAATGATTTTTATGACTTTAGCTCTTGTACTTTTGTTCATGATTGATTTGTGTGTATTCTCTGAGAAAGGAGTCAAAATTCATTCTGTTTCCTTTTAATTATTTTTGCACGAGAATATTCTGTTGTCCCACACAATTTGTTGAAAAGACTATTCCTTTCCCATTGAATTATTTTGTCACCCCTGTCAAAAAGCAATTGACCATTAGCGTATTTAAGAGTTTATTGTGGACTGTGAATTCTGTCCCATTTATGTGTTGATATGTCTATCCTAAGCCAGTACCACTCTGTCTCAACTAGTGTAGTTTTGGAGTAAGTTTTGAAATTTGGAAGTGTAAGTCCTAACTTATTCTTCTTTTTCCATATTATTGACTATTCTGGGATCCTTGCATTTGCATATTAATTGAAGGATCAGTTTGTCAGCTGCTCCAAAAATGACAGCTTGGAGTTTTATAAAGACCGTGTAGAGTCTATAGATCACCTGGAGAGTATTGCAACTGTGACAATATTAAGTCTTCCTGTCCATGAACACAGACAATTTACATTCATTTAGGTCTTTAATTTCTTTTAACAATATTTTATAATGTTCACAGTATTAACTCTGCACTTCTTTTGTTAACTTTTTCCCTAAGCATTTTATTCTTTTGGATGCTACTATAAACGAAATTGTGTTAGTAATTTCCTTTTCGATGGCTTATTGCTAAAATGTAGAAATATACAATGATTGTTGCATATTTATCATATAACCCTGAAGTTTTGCTGAAGTTGTGTATTCATTCTAATAGTATTTTAATGAATTCTTTTAAGTTATTGTATACAATGTAATGTCATCTGAAAAATGAAGATTATTTTACCTCTCCATTTCCAGTGTGGATGCTTTTATTTAATTTTCTTGCCTAATTTTCCAGGCTAGGACCTCTAGTACCATATTGAATAACAGTGGAAGGGCAGAAATTCTTATTTAGGCTTAGCATGTACTTTTTTCAGTGTTGAGGCTTCATTTTTTATTTGATGTGTTTGTTTTTTCTTATTATAGATGCTTATAGCTATAGAGCGTCCTCTAAATACTTCAGTTATACCTAAAACGTTTTGGCATGTTGTGTTTTCATTTTCATTTATCTCAAGGTATTTTCTAATTTCCCTATGATTTCTTCTCTGACTTAATGTTTATGTAAGAGGCTGATGTTTAATTTCTACATTTTCGTGAAATTTTCAAATGTCTTTTCATTATTATTTCTGAGTTTATTCCACTGTGGTTAAAGAACATACTTTGTATGATTTCATTGCTTTCAGATAAATTAAGATTTGATATGACCTAGCATATGTTCTATCCTAGAGAATGTCTCATATGTACTTGAGAATGTGTGTGTGTGTTTGTGTGTATGTGTGTGTTGAGTTAAATATTCATACAATAAAATCTTTAGGTTTAAAGTACACGATTCAATGGATTTTCATAAAATCCACACTTGAGTAACCACCACCTGGATCAAGATACATCATCTACCCTGAAAATTCTCTTGTGTCCTGTTCTGGGAAATATGCAACCCTATCTCACAGGCAACCATCATTCTGATTTATACTACCATATTTTAGTTTCTCTGTTTATGTACTTGACATAAATAGACTCACACAGAATGAGCTCTTTTGTGTCTAGCTTTTTTTTTCACTCTATGTAACATTTTTGAGATTCATCCATCTTGGCTTTTAGGTTTCAGTTTTTGCAACGTGAGCATAGCTGATAGCAACCTACTCGTACATATCTTTTGTGTACACATATTTTTATTTCTTTTGGATAAATATAAAGAAGATTGATTAATCAGAGTGTAGGTGTATCTTTAGTTTCCTAAGAAACTGCAAACATTCTCCTGAAATCATTGTACTATTTTATGTTTCCACAGAGAAATGCATGGGAGTTCCATTTGCTTCATATTCTCACAGCTTTTACTGTGTTCACATTTTTCTGCTTAATTTTACCCATTCTAGTAGATGAGTAAGAATATCTCATTGTGGATTTAATGTGAATTTCTCTGATGACTAATATTGTTGGGTGCTTTCATGTACTTTCTGGAAACACATCTTTTTTCTTGAAATACTTTTTCAAGTCTTTTGCTGATTTTTAAATTGCATCATTTGCCTTTTTGTTTTTGACTTGTAGGAGTTCTTTATATATTTTGGTTGCAAATCCTTTGCCAAATAGGTGTATATATGTATTAAACTGCACGTTTTCTGCCTTGCTGTGGCATACCCTTACATTTTCTTAATGTCTTCTACTGACAAAAACAACTGTTTTCTTTATTTTGAAGTCTAAGGCATCAATTTCTTTTGGTTATGTTTAACACTTTTTGTGTCTTGTCTAAGAAAACATTACCTGTCCAAAGTTACAGATATATTTTACTTTGTTTTCTTTTTGAAGATTTATGGTTTTAGCTTTCACATTTATTTCAGTTAGTTTTTGCATTGATGTTAGGAATGAGTTCAGCATCCATTTCTTGACACACATTCATCCAGTTGTCCTAGGGAAATACTTTTTCCTTGTGGAATATCCTTGGTGCCTTCACTAAAAATCAATTGAACATCTATTCATATATGTTGTTTCCTGTTACTATTCTGTTCCATTGGTCTATTACTCCAACCACACAAAAATATCATACTCGTTTCACTGCTGTAAACTTATGGCAAGTCTCAAAAGCAATCTTATTTGAATCTTCCAACTTTATTGTTCTTTGCCGAGACTTTGTTTTGGGTGATGTAGATTTCATATTTTTGATAAACGTGTCATTTTATTTTTTAAAAAATAACAAAGCCAGTTGGCATTTCAACTGAAATTGCATTGACTTTATGGATCTATTTGGGGACAGTTGACATTTATTGATGCTGAGTCCTCAACTGATGAACAGGGTGCATTTCTCTATTTATTTAGATTTTCTGTCTCTTCTTTTGTCACTTGTGGTAATTTCTGTCATTTGGGACATCTGTTCTTTTCACCTAAGTTGTCACGTTGTCACATTTATTGGCATAAAGTTAATCACAATATCCCTATATTATCCCTCTGTTGACTCTAGGATTTGTAGTCATCTCCCACTTGTATTGCTGATGTTGTTACTTGTGTTTTCTCTCTTTTTTCTGACTAATCTTGAAGAATGTTTCCATTTTTAAAACCTTTTGATCGAACCAAACCCTGAGACTTGTTAATTTTCTCTACTGTTTTCAGCTGGCTCTCTGAACCCTGTGCCCCATCAGGAAGGAAGCCATATTAGAGCTCTCTGAAATTCAGGGAGCCAGGGCAGGGGTTCTACTTGTCTGTGTCTAAGAGTGGTACTCTTTCTTCCTTCTGATATAGCTAGAAAGATTCTTTTCATTGCCTACTTCAGCATGTCCATGATGTAGACTGTATTATTATTTTTTAAAAAATACTACTTTACCAGGAGATGATTACTCATCTGGGAGATGGTTAAGTATCTTTTTTGCACCATTAATATAAAGCTTGTCTAATTGACTCGCTTTGGCTGATGCTCAAATTTGGCAGAGGTCTTAAATGTCATGAATTACTGTAACCGGGTTTTTTCTTGGGTGCTGTTGAGACACAGCTCCCCCGAGAGAATGCTGTGGGTTCTTGGTCTCCAATTTCTTAAAGAATAAGTGATGGGACCACTGCAGGTGTGCCGTACGCTCGTAAAAGTGAATACTGGACCCAAGAAGTGTTGCAGAAAGGTGATTTTATTTAGGTAGAGAAAAGAGAAGAAAAGGAGAAGAAGAGAAAGACTTCCACAAAGAGTGTGGAAGGGGATTCCAGAGGGGAAATCCTAGAGGGGAAAGGAAGCTCCCACCATGTGGGAGGGGATCCCAGAGAGCTGGAAATCCGGTGTGGGTGAAGGAGCAGCGGAATTTATCCTGGGAGAAATTCCCACCTTCCCAAGTTCCTCTGGCCAGTGAAAGGAGTTCCTTTAAACTTCCGCTGGGGTGATTGCCTCTTAGTTTCTTCCCGTGCCAGTGAAATTTAAACATAAATCATTAAATCTCCCAAATTGAGAGAGATGGGATGCGGGGCATGGTGCTGGGAATTTCTTGCCCTTAAAGCTACGCCCACTCGTGGACCCGGAAAGAGAACACATTCCTTCATTACCACATGTCTTTCCTCTGTCCCGAATTAGGCAATGTCTCTGGTAGTAGCTACTTCATCAACCACGGTCCTGAAGTGAAGGTGAAATGGAGCTGTGGTTCCAGGTGAACCATAATGGTGAGGTAGAAAGAGAAAAGCCAAACAACAAACAATCAGTCAAACAAACAACAACAAAAATCCTCGTTGTTAGTCTGGGATTTTTATCACAGAAAGATGTAACTTATCCCAACTGGTCAGAATCACTTAATGCCTGAGAGTTCTGGGTTTTACACAGGAATATGGGTCTTCTCACCAATTCAATGCTGTACTTTATCTTTAGAGCAAAACTGTTTCCTGAGACCTCACTCTCTTCTGAAAACTGTCCCTAGAGTTGCCCCCTCATTCATTGAGTTTTAAATCAAATCAAAGAGAATGATTTGGTGACATATCATAGGATTTGAACTTTCTTGTTTTTATCCTCCTGCTAAAGTGAGCACCTGGATTTGGAAAGAATGTTGCTTCTCCAGCATAATTTAGCTTTTGGTTAAATTATGCTGGAAGCTAATCTGAAGCCTAAAAAGTTAATCTGAAAGGGGTTTCTTTGTGGAACAGTTATGAATAAATGAAAAGAGCAGAGTGTGATATCATATACTTTCATGAATTCCACTATATTTTCCCTCCCACAAACACTGTACTAAGAGAGAAATAGAAAACTTGTAATTTTTCCAGGTAAGCAGCTTCATTTATCTAAAGTAGAGTACATATTTAGTTTAAGAATAGGTTAGCTACCAACTGTTAAATGAGCCAACTAATCACAAGTATTCATTATATCAAAATACGAATTCAGAATATGGATTTTCCATTCACACATTTTTTTCCAGCAGGGACTATTCTGTTTAGTTTTGTTTCAATAAAAAAGAGTGTGCAGAAAACACAGTTTCTAGGAAAGTTTAAATTTTTGCTTTCCTAAATACAATGAAGGAATATGTATTCCTTTAAGTGATATAGCTAGTTAGAAGCATGTTCTGTCTACAGGGATGCAGTACTGTTGGTCAGTGTAAACTGTAATCCTGGTCACTGTCCGGTCACTCAATCTATAGTACTCTTACTTTTATCTGACTGAAAACAAAGTACATTTTGCAATTTTCATAGTGTTTTCAATTTTTGTTTTGCTTTTAAGATAGCAATTAATTCATGAAAACCATTACTATTAATATGTATCTAATCAATATTAAAATATTTACTACTTACAGAAGAAAATTCTATTACATCTTCTTAAGTTTAGTTTTTCATTTCCTTGCATAGAATTCGAGTGAACAGAGTGTACGTAGGGACTGAATAATTCCTTGTACTTTACTTATGGTTTAAAAATCACAAGATTTGGATGCATTTTTTTTCCTTGTCTTTGTTGAAGGTTCTGGCATTTGCTTGCAAATGTAAACATAAGCACTACTGCAGAGTCCTGACATCAGCAATCCCAAGGTAGCAATAGGTAATTAGATGGGAGGCTGAGGCGGGAGGATTGCTGGATTCTAGGAGTTCAAGATGATACTACTTAAATTATAGTTCTCACAATTTGATGAAAATGCATCCACTCATTTCTAAGTTATCAATGTACCATAATATTGTATATTTTAGATTGTTTTTAAATCGACAAGTCATGTTTTAAAAAATCATGTAAATCAAATACATCTGGTTGTATTTTCTTCAACTTCTCCAAGATAATTTCCCTTTGGATTGAGACCAATTCTTGAAGTTCAATCAGAAAAAGGATTGTCTTGTGTAAAGGTTATGAACAAGAGACTAGAGCGGACTATGCCATGCTTTCATGTACACCATTGTTTCTCTTGCACACGCTACAATAGGAGGGGAAGTTCACAGAATATAAAACAAATAATGAAAGGAAATGCACAGAGTAGATCCCATATCCTCACTGTAAAGCGAGTGACTGAAACAGGAAGCATGATGGCATATGATTGTTTGACTATATATACTTTTGTGTGTTGAAATGTGACATCAATTGCCAAAAGGGATTCCCTTTGCTAGTAATTGCAGGTTTGTTCCTAGCCACTTTTAGTCTTCATGTAACCAAAATAATAATAATAGTGTATTCCTGTAAAATGCTTTTCAAAGTAAATTACCTTTGGAGTAGGTGAAACTATGGTTTTTTTTTCTGTTTTTAAACCAGTGGCATTGACTTCAGATACTTTAGGTGCTACGGAAGCACCCGTAATCAGCTTTTTTTTTCTTGGACAAAAGGTAATTTTTGAGGAATTACTAACATTATTGTAATGAAGTCATTAGAAGTTTATCTCTGATTTAAGTACAAAGCCTAAACATAGCCAGCTTGTTTATTTGTATTGATTCAGATGATCCGAAGTGTTCTGACATGGTTTGGCTCCGCGCTGACACCCAAATCTCATCTCCAATGGTAATCCCCACGTGTAGAGGGAGGGATTTGGTGAGAGGCGATTGGATCGTGGGGGTGGTATCTCCCATGCTATTCTTGTGATAGTGAGTGAGTTCTCATGCGATCTGATGGTTTAAAAGTGTGGCACTCCTGACCCCTCCACTGTCTCCTGCCACCATGTAAGATGTACCTTGCTTCCCCCTTCACCTTCCGCCATGATTGTAAGTTTCTTGAGGTTTCCCCAGCCATGTGGAATTGTGAGAAAATTAAACCTCTTTTCTTTATAAATTATCCAATCTCACGTAGTTCTTTGTAGCAGTGTGAAAACAGACTAATACAGGATGCAACCAATTTGTGCTAAGTGTCTATTCCATAGCAGGAAACCAGGGAAAAGATGTTAAATTACTTGGGCTCTAATTTTGTCAGTAGCAAAGCATGGGTAATGCAGAGATACCCTCGTTTTATCTGCGGGGATTGGAAGGATTACAACACCCCCAATAAACACCAGATGTCTGGCTTCTTTAAATATGGCTTTTAGTGAATACATTCGGGTAGAAATCAGTGGTACAGAGGGCACCAGCATAGTCTTTACCATGTGCCATGTGATCATATGCACTGTGTCCTATCGCCAAACACTCTGAATGTCATTATTTCTTGAGGTGAGAGCAGGTGGTCTGAGGAAAGAGAATAAAAGATATATATTGTTTAGCGAAAACAGGAAGGCAGGATGAGGGCCAGAAGGCTGTCAAGGTTGTATCTAGGATAGATGTAATATCATTTTGAAAATGAAGAACAGTTACTTTATGATTCAAACCAGTATTCAGGAAATCTTCCACAATTTTCTTTTCCTTTTTATGTTGTCTTGCATTTTAGCAAAGATAGTTTTGAAAATAGCAGCCTATCTTGCATTCCTAACGGAGGTTTTGGTTCAGTTTTAAAGAAAAACTTAAAGAGCTATTTTAAGTAAGAAGCAAGAGTAGCAAGGTGGTAACAGAGGTAATTACCCAATGTGAGAAACTCAAAATAAAGAAGGAACCCATAGGAATGGGCTCCAGGGCTTGGCTGAGATACCTCTTTCCACTTCAAGTCTCATTCCAGTACTTTTCTCTGCTAAGCGCTTGCCTTTTTCTTGTTTCATAATATCCCAAGCTCTAGAGTAAAGGACTAAAGGAGACAGTGTGGTAGACTGAGTTCAATTTTCCAGAAAGAAAAAATCAATTTCAACTGAGAACATCACATCACATAGTATTAGAATGACCTTAATTTCCCAAAGAAAGATGCAAAGGGACATTTCTCCAGTCCTACACACAGTTCTTACTCTGCATAATTTGTCTTCAGAATCATATTATTTCCATTCTTGTCTCCTGGCTTCTCAGAGTGCTTCTGCCTTCAATTTTCTTTTGGATCTGCTGTTCTAGACAGTATTTTCTGTTTTGGTTCACCTACTTCTTTTACCCCAGGAAAAATGTATTCGCCCTCCTTGCCACCTCCTTTCTGCTGAGATGTTACCCCACCCAAAAGGACTTTGACCTTTTAGAGGAATACTTACTTTGTAGAGTGGGGAAAATAACTTTCATTTGAAGTGATAAGTCTGGTTTGATGATAATACCAGTATTAATTTCTTAATCATGTGCCAAATTTATGCTTGTGTGAGGTCTGTTGGAGATCTAACAGGTGTGCAGAATTCCTTCTTCCCATTCTGAGACATCTTGAAACTGTTATTCACTCAAATCACCCATGTTCAAATCTACCTTTTAAGAGGAGTGGGATATAATTCCCCTAATTGAAGGTCTGTTTCAGAATATGCTTCAAATTCTCGCTCTCCACAAATATGCCATACCTCTAACAATCCAGAGTGATCAATGGACCTCTTTCCAAAATTCAGCCAAAGATTCTTATGGCAGAGTTTGTTAATATCACTTGGAATGTACTAAATAGTAGTTGCAGTTTGTGTAAAGCCACTGTTCCATGTAAATCCAAACAAATTTGCTTGAGAAAGTCCACTAGTTAAATTTTCTCCCTTTTCACTAGTCACATACAGAATATATAGTTAATTTTACAGGTGCCAGTAGGTGCTCGTTTTTCTTATAAGAGAGTCAGCTTCTCAGGAACCATTTAACTGCCTGTATCCTTTAAATTTGTGTGACACTGACATTTTTTTCTAATGCTCAGATACTAGGGAGGTTCTGAGTAGGCAACACCATGTTCTTTTAAACAAGGCATATAAATATTTGAGACTTTTAAAATCCATCTTTAATGTATTGTTTAGTGAACATTGACACAGATGACACTAACCAGTAGTCTTTATAATGGGAGGGAAGTTGTGTCCCCATCTCATGGTGTAGGGACTAACATATTGGTCCCAGGAAACACTTGTGGGTTTAAAGAATGATCATGAGAGTCCTATCCCTCTAAGGCCTGATAACCTCTTTATTTCCAAAGCTGATTATGTCAACTTGGCTGGATGGATAGGCTTCTATCTGCTTGTTCATTGTTGTTCCATGTGTGTCCTTGACATTACACTTCTGTCCACAAGGCAACTGCCCAGTTAGTAGCAAGGTATGGATCTTCAGTTAAGGGTGCAAATTAACTGCTCCCCTAAATTTGAACCAGCAGAGACATGTATATTTCCTTTGAAGTTGCACATCCCTTTGAGAAAACAATATCAGGAAGCTGATAATTTGTCTTAAGTGTAAGTGTCCCTGGTGGAACCTAGTTTAGAATACTTGACCCTCGATTTTCAGTACAAATACTTAGACCAGAGTCGGTGACTTGAGCCAAGTTATCTTGGTAGTTATTGCTGAAATGATCCCTGAGGAAACCAAGGTCCAGACTATATGGGGTGGTGTAAAGGATGATGTCAACACCTTGAATTAAATCCTGAAAATATATGCATGTGCTCCACCATAGAGAAAGTTCTGTTTAAACATACATGTAATATTACATTTTCTGAGCCATACAGGTGAAAATAAATAGTCAAAGATCACTCCATTCTTAGACTAATGACATTTCAGGATATGGACATACTTCTAGCTGGTATTAATTCTGTTTTCTTTTCATACATGTGCATAAAGTAACTGGCAGTGAATTTTTTTTAATTTGTGTTAGTTTATTTGAGAGATTGTGACATACAGGGGTAATGGATTATTATTTCTCAAAGATGGAGAAACATTTTAAAATTTTTAAATTAGAGAGAAATAAATTTCAATGTAATTCAAATGCAACCTTTTGGGTTTTAAAAATAAGATAGCATTTATGTAAAAACCATGGTGCACCATTAGTGTTTTGTGTATGATATCTGGGAAGACATATGATGGTGAGTGTTTCTCTTGGCTTGAAGGTGGTATCAAAACAGTTCCAATGCCAAGAATAATTCTCAGAAATGTGAGCATTAGTCAATGTATTTAAAAATCTATATATGGTAAAATTCATTTAAGAGAGACATGAGTTTTATGAGTTATCCAAATTAGGTGTTAAAAAGACAAGCAGACTGAAACTTTACTCACTTTCTTTTGTTTTTTCTTTTTCTCATTTTCTTTTGTAATCACCTGAAAGTTATTTTAAGCAATAACTTGGCTGGGCACAGTGGCTCACACCTGTAATCCCAGCACTTTGGGAGGCTGAGATGTGTGGATTTTCAGGTCAGGAGTTTGAGACCAGCCTGGCCAACATGGTGAAACCCCATCTCTACTAAACATACAAATATAAGCCGGGTGTGGTGGCAGGCACCTGTAGTCCCAACTACTCAGGGGGGTGGCGGGGGGTTGGGGTGGGGTGAGGCAGAAGAATCGCTAGAACCTGGGAGGCAGAGGTTGCAGTGAGCCAAGGTGGTGCCACTGCACTCCAGCCTGGGCAAACAGAGTGAGACTCCGTCTGAAAAAAAAAAAAAAGAAAGAAATAACGGATCTCTTTGAATAAGACATTCTCTCATAGAAATTTTCCTATTAAATGAACTATTCTGTTGGCTATGTTTAATTATCTAGATTTTCTAATATTTTCTGTTTACAAGAAACAAAAGATTCTTACAGAGAATATTACAGATTCTCTGTTAAACATAAAGCCCAGATTTACTGTTAAGGGCAAATAAGTGACAATTAATATATGTCCTTTACTTACCCATTCTGGAAGATAATACTAGGGGAAGTGGAAGCTCTTTTTTCTTGTTAATATCCTATGGATGTTACGTTATTTACTGAAGAAATATGACTTTTCTTCAGCCATGAACATGGAACATTTACAAGTACTTGGAAAACATGAATGATTACATATAGTAATTGACAATATCTTTTGCAACCCTCTCTTTCACTACCTAATTTATGACTTAATTTGTAATTTTATGGCTCAATTTCAGCACCCATGAACCAGGAATTCTAAGAACTGGAGTTCTTAAAAAGATGCATATGATTTAAATGTTTTTTACAATTAGCCAGAAAGATTATTTCATCGATGCATAGCAGAATGGCTATTACTGCACAACTGCAAGCTAGAAATGCAAACATTCCCCCTTGTACAGGGTTTGGGTTGGCAGACTGTGCTACGGCATGGCCTTAGCTACAGACCTGGAAGTGGGGTCTTGATGGGTTAACTGGAAGAGGATATTCAAGTCAAGATACCCCAAGAGGAAGAGCTATAGAGGTGAACCTGAGCCAAGCCCTGACAAGATCACTAGGAATCAAAATCCAGAGAGATCACATTCAAACACTGAATTAAAAAAATAAAGAATAAAGCCAGGCACAGCAGCATGAGACTGTTGTCCCAGTTACTCGGGAGACTGAGGCGGAACGACTGCTTGAGCCCAGGAGTTCGAGCGTAGCCTGGATAACACAGCAAGACCTCATCTCTTAAAAAATTAAATTAAAATAAAGAATAAATTCAAGAATCAGAATGGAACAAAGCATAAAAGAAGCAGATTAGGAACAAATAAGCAAGAGCTTAAGAAATGGCTATAAATAGCTTATTGGCAGGGGCAGTTAGAGCAAGAGCTAGACCTTATTTGTAGTAAAGGTACAGCATGCAGGGTATTGGGTCGGAATAGAGCACTGTTGGTTGCATATTCCAGTTATCTAGGGAACTTAATACATGTCCTAGTCTCACTTCTAGAGATTCTAATTTAATTGATCTGGGAAATAATCTGGATATTAAGATTTGTGACACTTCCCAGGTGATCCCACTGTGTAACCAAGATTGAGAGCGCTGATGGTAGGGTTGGAAGGAAGCCACAGAAAAGCATTAGCAATAGTAACAGGGGAACTAGGAAGGAAATGCAAATAACAGTTTCAGCACAACTTGCCCCAAGAAGTTTTCCTTGAGTAGCAAGCTGAGCTGGAAACCTTTGGTGATGATTTTTACATACTTTCTGTATAACTCTCATGTAGTGAAACTCATGCAAAGATAGTAGTTGGGAAAAAGTTCAGGGTTTTAACCAATGAGCTGCTGCAGTAAGGTGATATGTTTAATGGCATTACATAGGAACTATCATGGTCTTATGATTTGGTTTGCTGGGAATATCTATTTTCACTTGGGTGATTCTAAGAGAAGTTGCTCTTCCTGCTGAAGGGGTTAAAATGCTGGTGGAACACACTGCCTGTGGCATAGGATTTCCCAATGCAGTATAGAATGCCCACTTGAACCTGAAATTCTAATAAACAACAAATACTTTCTTAGCAAGTGTCCTTTGCAATATTTAAGACATATTTAAATATTATTTTTTATTCATCAGATCTTCAAACTTTAATGAGGGTCCAGTTTTTGTTCATTTGTTTGTTTTTGTTTTTATTTTCTTAAGTCAGGCATCCCAGCGTGGGAAAAATCCCTAACCAGCAGAGTGCGAGACATTCAGAGATAAGCCTGAGATGTGGATGCACATTCATAGGAAGTGAAACCGCTTCCGGGGTAATAATCAATGGGTGGCAGGTACTTTGCAGTCCACGTTCAAGAAATCCTCTCTCAAAATAACAATCAATGCAAACATACCATACTGTAATAAGAAATGATTTTTGAGTTAGTTATCCAGCCAATGAAGGAGGTCTACAGTTTGTTGTAAGACACCTGACATAGACAAGTAAACACTTGGCACAGCAAGTGAGGTGAGACAAAAAACCCAGCCTGGGTCAACATACACACACAGACAGAATATGCAAAACTCAGTGAGAGAAAAAAGGAACAAACACAAAAGAACAGGCAAATCGAATCTATGGTGATAAAAATGAGATCAGTGGTAGCTCCCATTATGGGGAAGTGACCGGTAAATGAGCATGAGAAATTTCTGGAGCGAATGAATTGTTCTATATCTTGATTGGGGTGTGAGTTACAAGGATGTGCACATTTGGCAAAACTCATTAAAATGTTCATTTAAGATCTGTGAATTTCACAACACATAAATTACGCTTCATTATAAAACAAATTTAAAAATTTGGAGGACCCTATGAGAGAGAATTGATGAATAGATTGAATTTAAATGGGGAAAACACTTCCAGTGAAGTGCCACCAGGCACCATCTCAGGCTGTCCTAGTCATCATTCACAGGGATAGCCGTGACAAAGACATTGTCATCACATTTCAAGATGAAAGTAAGTTGAGAGGAGTGGTATGCACATTAATGGTCCAAGATCCACAAAGGTGTTGAAAATGAAGAAATGGGTTTAGCTGGAAATAAACTAAAGGTTGCATATTTGAGGCAAAAATGGAGGGATTTGATAAGTGTTCACGGGAGTCTTTCAAAGTTTTAGTCTGGACCATGCTGTCACTTATAATCCACAGTGTGACATAATCATCACTGAAGCCAATGTGGTCTCACACTGTGGTGTTTGAAGAGGCTCCCTAAATAACACTCCCCCTCCCTGCTTCTGCTCCTTAGCAAATGCATAGGAGAGGAGCAAGCAGGTGCAGATATAGACAGCATCTTCCTTCTGTGTCAAGGCTAGGTTGTAAGAATGCCTTGGATGTGTGGTAACAATAGGCTTCTATACCTGAATTCCAGGATCTCACAGACTCACCCACGCAGTTCCCTCGCAGGTGTCTCCTGTGAGGACAGCACCCTTACCCATAAGTCTAAAATAACGGAGAGAGTGCTCTCTGTCTGCAGGCAGGCTGATCTCTTGAGGAGAGGAGGGGCTGAGTGAAGGCGCTCAGTTCTTTTTCTGAGCTCACCAGTCTGAATAAGACACACCAGCACTCAGGCGTGCCATAGAAGAGGAAGCAGAAAGGGAAACAAAAAATGTGTACCTGTGAGTGTTGCTTGACTTTGGAGAAAATGTCAGGATGAGGGAGCGCTTGCATGATTAACAACATATTATCTATGAAAAGCAGTGAATATATGATATTCTAAATTGACACTGCAAATACCTCCAGCAATCTTCTATAATAGAGCTTTTGAAAATACCGATTTAAAACTCTTAAATTCCTTAAAAACTTCTTGTAATTAAATAGACCTAGCTTTAAATTGAATAAAACTATCAATAATTGGACTATGGAGGATGAAAGTGAGGATGTTTAATGATAAAATTTTGAAGTAAATGCAATTATACTTAATTTGAATATTGATTTAAAATGCAAGATAGAGCACAAAGAGGAAAAATACAGTGCATTTGGTAAAGAAAGAAACATTATAATGTGAAGAATAGTATATTGTTAGTGAGATGACAGCTTCATAGAATCAGGTTTCAGATCAATAGGACTGTCCATGGAAGAGCAGCATTGCTGGTCATCTTGGTAATGACGGAACTTTGACGTGCATGTTTCATGTTAATTACGGCATTGCTTCCTTCGAGAAGACAGCCTTCTACCCTTTCAACAACCTAACTAGCCACATATAGAGAATGGAAGACAGTATGCCTGGAGCTGGAATACCATACTGTAATAAGAAATAGGCTGACTGTTTTTAAAGATATTAATTAGACTACGAGGTCAAGAAAAAAAAATAGAATCAACAAACACTAAAAAAGTCATTAATACGTCTGGATGTATGGATGTAAATTAATATTTTACATATACACACGTATATACGCATATACACACACACACTCAGAAATGACAGAAATTGATTACCTGTGAAGTATATGGCACACAGTTGCTTTTTACCACATTATATTTTATCACACACTTGAGAAAGACTGAGCAAAATGAGCACAGCTCTTATCATCAGACAAAAATCTGTTTAAAAGAAAGTTTACACTAAACTCTTTTATTTTTATTTTTATTTTAAGTTCAGGGGGTACGTGCACAGGTTTCTTATATGGGTAAACTGGTGTCATGGGTGTTTGTTGTACAGATTGCGTCATCACCCAGATATTAAGCCTAGTGCCCAGCAGTTGCTTTTCCTGATTCTCTCCCTCCTCCTAACCTCCACCTTCCGATAGGTCCCAGTGTCTGTTGTTTCCCTTTTTGTTTCCGTGTGTGTTCTCGTCATTTAGCTGCCACTTATAAGTGAGAAAATTCAGTATTTGGTTTTCTGTTCCTGCATTAGTTGTTAAAGATAATGGTCTTCAGCTCCATCCATTTTTCTGCAAAGGACATGATCTCATTCTTTCTTATGGCCTCATAGCATTCCATGGTGTATATGTACCACGTTTCCTTTATCCAATCTACCACTGATGGACATTTAATTTGATTCACTATTGTGAATAGTGCTGCAGTGAACATATGTGTGCATGCGTCTTCATGGTAGAACAATTTCTATTCCTTTGGATATATACCTAGTAATGGGATTTTTAGTTCTGTTTTTAGTTCTTTGAGGAATTGCCAAACTGCTTTCCTCAATGGTTGAATTAATTTATACTACCGTCAGTAGTGTATAAACATTCCCTTTATTCTGCAACTTCACCAGCATGTTTTGTGTGTGTGTGTGTGTGTGTATGTGTGTGTTTTCACTTTTTCATAATAGCCATTCCGACTGGTGTGAGATGATATCTCATTGTGGTTTTAATACACATTTTTCTAATAATCAGTGATGTAGAGCTTTTTAATACACTTGTTGGCTGCATCTATGTCTTCTTTTGAAAGGTGTTTGTTCACGTCCTTTGCCAGTTTTTTAATGGGGTTGTTTGCTTTTTTCCTCATGAATTTGTTTAAGTTCCTCATAGATTCTGGATCGTAGTCTTTTGTCAGATGTGCAGTTTTTGTAAAATTTTTCTCCCATTCTGTAGGTTGTCTGTTTACTCTGTTGTTAGATTCTTTTTTGAAGTACAGAAACTCTTTAGTTTATTTAGATCCCATTTGTCAATTTTTGCTTTTGTTGCAATTGGTTTTGCAGTCCTTGTCATGAAATCTTTGCCTGTTCCTATGTCCAGAAGGATAGTGCCTAGGTTGCCTTCCAGGGTTTTTATATAGCTCATTTACTGTAATGATCTTCTGAACCCAAAGAAGGTGATAGGAACATTTACCTAGAAATAATACCTTTCATATAACTTCTTTTGCCTCTTTTTTCTACCTCCTAAAATTAATATTGAGCTTCTTCACAACAATGCTATTTTGATGTCATTTATTTTGGGAGGGGGAATAAATCCTATTTCTTTTATACTTTTACTCATTAAAATTTTTGATTTAGCTGTCAAGGGGTAGGTTTTGACAAATGTGATCAATATGTACAACATAATTAGAAAATACTAAGCTACCAAAACTATACAAAGAAATGCGGGTTACCTACATGAGTTGTTCACATTAGCATTTACACAATTAAAAATATTTTTTTCTAAGTGATTCATGTTCTAACAATTCATGGCATGTAGAAAGAGTGGTATAAACCTACCGATAAATTGTGCATTTAAGAAAATTGGTAGGTATGAGAGAAAATTGGTGGTTTCATATATTGGTGAGAAGAATATCTGATATAAATCCTCAATCATGTCTTCAATCAGTGATTTCTTTTTCTTTCTTTGGTGAGGCATGAGTTTGAGTTGTTTATGCGTAATGTTACACTGCTTCAAAACAGAAACAGTGAGGCAGTAACTAGCTCAGGCTTTATAGAACGGCTGTAATTTTGCTTAACATGTGCATATATGATGAGCAAGTGTTTTTCATTTATCAGTCAAGAAAACTGGCATTAGGATCTATTAATTTTTGTTATATATTTTTATATAAATATCAATGCTTTAATGTAAATGGGTGCTTTTTAAAAATTAGTAAAGAGTGGAGGGGACTGCAATATTCTGGAATTCTCTTTCAGTGTTTAGGAAACAAACCTTATGTTATCTTATAATACAGCCATTATTCTTAAAAACAAAAGAAAGAAAATCCGTCATGAATTTTCCTTAAAAAATAAAAAATACATTTATTTTGAAGTCAAATTTTTAACTGACACTTTAAAACAGTATTATTTTCAACAAATATCAGAGTTAAGTATTTCTTAATAAATTGTGTGATTGTATATTATGCAACTATTGAAATCCCTTTTAAATAATTTAAATAATAAGAAAATGCATGTTATTACCTTATTACTTTAAATCAGATTGTTGAATTTGAGCATTGTCGGATATTTAGTCACATTCTTGGCTTTTATCCCTCAGATACTGAGAGCCATCCTGCAGTCTCTAGGGAGTATCAATGCCTCCTTGGAACAAAATAATTCTTCACTGGAAACCATCCTTTAAGTGGAAAAAAAAAATGCATGGTTCTTTCTACTTGCGGTAGACTTTCCAAGAAAAAAAAAACAGAAGAAAATTTTATAGATCTGCTAGTGGGAAAATAAGAAAGTATAAAATTGTTTATGTACTAAACTTTCTTCTGTTTTGGTTATTAATTAATTACATGATAAAATTATCATACATACAAGAGCAAACATATATTCCAAATTTAACAACTTGAAATTTGAAAATTAACTATTTTTTTCTTTTGATATATTGATCAACTACTTTTGTTTTGTGCAGTATAACCTAAAATAGTACAGAAACCTGGAATAATCAAACTCATTTAACAAAGTTATGTTCTTCTTTTCTAAATGTTCAGACTGCCAATATTTCCATAAAGCAACCCAAACGTCACTTCTCACTCACGTGTTCATATGAGGAGAACATGGTGGTGCATTTAAATGGTATTATTTCTGCATCCTTTTAAACCTGAGACTAGTTTTGTCCTCTGTGAGGAACAGGAAATATTGGTCTGGCATATTTATTCAAGCAGTTGGTAAGTGCTTTTCCAAACAGTTGCCATGTCTCTCTCTTCTTCAGTTGTGCTTTCCAGGGTAGAGTTGCCCAGTTTCCTAACTTTTCAAAAGTAATTCATCAATCTAGACTTTTATTAGTTCACAATTGCCTGTGACCTCTATTGTATTAGTTCAAGTTTTTGTTGTTGTCGTTGATTTGTTTTTGAGATGGAGTCTTGCTTTGCTGCCCAGGCTGGAGTGCAGTGGCGAGATCTCAGTTCACTGCAACCTCCGCCTTATTCAAGTAATTCTCTTGCCTCAGCCTCCCAAGTAGCTGCGATTACAGGTGTGTGCCACCACACTCAGCTAATTTTTCTGTATTTTTATTAGAGATGGGATTTCACCATGTTAGCCAGGCTGGTCTCAAACTCCTGACCTCGTGATTCACCTGTCGTGGCCTCCCAAAGTGCCGGGATTACAGGCATGAGCCACCGCACCCGTCCTGGTTCAAGTTTTCACTACACATTATGTAAGAATGAAGACTTTAATATGTAATAGAAAAACAAAAATAATTGCATCTTCAGTATAATAGCTAATCGTCTATCAGCTAGCCTTTGCTTTAATAAGGTAAATATATATGTTTACATAAGCAATTTTTATCTTGTTTTCTTCAATCATTGTTTTAAATTAATATTTCTTTTTCTATAATTAAACATCTAATTATTTCCAGTGAGACTAATTTAAATTTTTCTCATGCTTATCATGTTCTTCGACTCTGTTTTTGACTAGGATTTTTTAAACCCTAGAGATCATACTACAGTTAATTTTTTCCTAAAACATTTTTGGAAGAAGTGCATTAATTATAAATATGGTTAAAATGCGCTATTTCTGAGTTCTCATTTTATTCTGCAGTCTTACATATCTTTTTCAAATTAAAAAAATCATAAATCATCAAGTGTTTATTATAAATGTTTAAACATTTTAATTGTTTACAGCCATGTCATTAATTTGTTTATTTACTCAACAGACACTTACTGAGCACTGGTTATTCCAAGCAAAGAGGTACCCCAGTGGCTAAACCATAGTCGCAGATTTGAAGGTTTGATTTTTCCCAATTTTGAAGGTTTCTTCTGACCTGTGCCATCTGATGACCACACCCTTTTCTCATTAACTGGGATTATGTTAAGTATTCAGTTATTACAAGTTTTAACTAAGCCCAAAGTAAAGCTTTATTCCACCTATAATATTTTCTACTAGCCTGAAACATAGCAGTTAGTCGTCATCTAATAGTCACTATTTATACCATTCCTTCTCATTATCATTTTCATGACAGCAATGAAATTGCTTAACCATCACGTGCATAATATGAAGTCAGTTAGGCCTATGATAACTGGGGAATTTGAGGAGAAACAAGTTTTATTTTCCTCCCAATTTGCATTGACAGGAAAAAGAGTCATTAGTATTTGAGATGTCTTAATAAATTCACATGCCTGACCAAGATTGAAAAAAAGAGAAATATTTTGTCGTTTGTTTGCAAACATCTTTATAGTTGAAACCCTACACAAATTTATTATGCAACTTCTTCTTACTTATGTGATCTATGTTACTATGCATGCACTCTAAAAATCACACACATAAATTATTAGGTTGGTGCAAAAGTAACTGCGGTTTTTGCCATTACTTTTAAATAGCAAAAGCTACAATTACTTTTGCACCAACCTAATAGAAAATGTACATTTTTAAGAATATGTGTGGAAATTTTATTGTTTTCCGCACACCCCTATGATGGCTTTATGGCCTCTAATTCCAGAGTGGAAGGACTACGCATTTGGGAAGCCACTGTAGACTGTTTTCTTCTTGCATAGGGAGCTAGTGCTTTTTACTCAGCTACGGAATTGCATAGAAATTACTACAGAAGTCAATGGTAAAATTGCATTATGCATTAAAAAAATAGTAGCAAAATAAGTCTGTAAGATAGTTAAATACACATATTTTATATTGAGACTTCCATTAGAAGACACTCTGGTTAAAGACCAATGAGAAATCCCTCTTCATAAAATGATTTGCTCCCAGCTCATGACAGGTACCAACTCATTTGTTCTAAAACTCCAAGCAAGCAGCAGGCACCTGGAAAAAAAATATGCATGCATACATGGGCATGCAAGTGCGTGCATGTGCACACACACATACACACATACACACACACCTCTGAGAGTTTTAATTAGAATCCGAGTCATCACTGCATAAGAGATATACTAATCCTTTGAGCAAGGTGTTAATTGTTAATCTCATTTTTCCTGTCTAGTAGCCTTGTATAACACTCTGTTTATAATAGGCTTCCTGTGGTAAAAGAATAGACTGCTAAACCTCAATACATGTTTTCCAGTAATCATTTTAGTGGCCATGGGTCTTTATAATAGTGGCTAATCTCCATAACATCATCATTAGTGGATGAGGGTAGCTAAAATTATAGAGACCCTTTGCTCTAATTATAGACTCTGAATTGCAAATCCATTCTTTAATCAACTGTAAATGCATTGTAAAGGGAATTGTAAGTTCTTTCCAGGGAGCAATATGCATTCAAGCTAGTAGAGCAGAGCAGAACAATGTAATGTGTTTGGGGAATAATAACTGAATACGCTCCTCATATAGCCTGTGTTACAATATGGCTACTTGCTGGAGGAGTTGTCACCATAAGTCATATGTTTCTAGTTCTTCAGTTTCCTAGCGTCATTACCACAGCATGGCATTAATATGCTTCTTGTCCGGAATCCTCTATATTTAGCGTCAAGTATGTTCATGAAAATCTGCTTTTTCACTGTTTGCTTATTTTCTGATATTCTTAAGGGCTGAATGAGAGAAACCGTGTTTCTCAAAAACCAGAAGCCTATGAACTTAATACAATTCTACATACTTTGTTGTTATAGAGGTGAATTTCCATTTTCTTTCACTGATAGTATACAAAGACTTAAAAACCCATCGGCTTCCATAATTTCACAAATATTTTATCATTTAAAGTGGAAAGTGACAGATACATTTTTAGTCTTTTGAGTCACAGCTTGATTTTAATCAAAAGCTAGGCAATGTATGGATATTACAAAGCATTTTATTAACTGACTTGAGGGAATTGTAGCTAGAAATGGGCTTGTCTAGTGATGGTTATCTTATTGTCTTATTAATGATGGGATAGGAAAAGACACCTCTGCTTGTTTCGTCATCAAAAGGTAAGTATAATGTTTCTAAATCAAATTTTTCAGCAGAGGATAGAAAAGGAAAAGTCAAAAACAGCAGTGCAAGCGTTAGGAGTCTTGTCTATGGACTCTCAAGTATTTACTTCATATTCGGTCCTCCATGTCTTTTTATATAAAAACAAACACCAAATAACCACAATCTTTTGCCCTCGTGAGAACTCAAATCTTACCTGAAGGAAGCTGATAAGAAAACAGATATTTTTGTGTTAACATTGGCCTGGTTGTTCAAATACTCAGATTTCTGGAGGTCATTATTTTCCCTTAACTTGGTTCCTTACTTTCTTTCACTCTCCTCGAACCATCTTCCACCTTTGAAATTAAAATAAAGATATCATCTCATCACAATCTCTCTAATCTCAGCCTCCTCTTGCATTATAATTATTATCCCCAAATATTTTGGAGGTAAACTATGTTTTATGACTACTTATATAATCTCCACTGCTGAGAAGTTTTAAAAAATCACTTATTAAATAAGTTACTCATTGTATTTTAATTTAAAAATACAACTAAATGTCCTGTATTTTTAATTTAAATGATTATTTCTCTTTTGTGTTGTAACAGTTTCTGTTTGTAAGCTTTTATGTTGAGGTTTTTAGGTCTTTGATTGAAATACATAATTAGAAATAAAAAGTCTCCATTTTCTAGGCAAATCCAGTGCAACAAAGAATAACGGCACTCAATATTAATAAAAATTTCTGTTTAGCTTTTAGTGTTATAGTAGAATAATATCCTGCCAATTTCCCGGAAAACTGGGGTGTTCATTTATTACCATGACGTTTTTCTCTTTGCTTTAATATTCCTATGCTTTCGACAACAATTTCCCTGTATTTGAATTATTACTGAAAGCTACAAAGGTTAACATTAAATATATTAACTTTTTAATGTTATTCGGCTGTTTCAGCCATTAGTCTTCCTTAGACGTCTGCCATTATTTACGTAATTATTTTGTCAATCTAGCCACAGCTTTTTACCTTCAGAGTGTAATACAATGAGTATCCATATTTCATTCTGTACAAGAAAGGCAAAGGGCTAGATGAATGGTATAAATGGTGTCCATTCATAAGGCTGGCCTAAAACAGATTTTACTTCGAATCTACGGGAGAGCACGTGAGGCTAAAAGCAGATACTCAAGGCAGCATGTAGTGAATACACAATTGTAATCATTTGGTTTTTGGAAAACCTACATCACAGTAGTTACAAGATTTTAATTTTTTAAGCGAACCCAGTCCTCATAAAACAAGGAATGATTCTTCCAAACACTAGTGTGCCACAGTTTTAATCTGAATGTTTCAGACTTACACAAACATTTCCTTTTGCCCTTGGCTTTAATTGTTACTAGCTTGGATCTTCCTATGTGGTTCTTGTTCACTTTTTCTTAGTAAATACACCTGATTGTATTAAGCTTTAACAATGTGGCTGATATCCAGTTGGTGTATTCTTGACGTTAAATCACTAACTGTGTTTTTGGTTATTATCTGCTGTGGTCGTGCACACCCAAAGGGGCACTATGACAATGCCCTGTGCTATCTCATCCTCCCAAAGCAACAGTTTTGAAAAGGCAGATTTAGAGAGGTTTTTGAAGCTTAGGTTCACTGTTTCATTTCGTATAACAGCACCACAGTAACAATGGGATTTATTTATGTTTTGGACCCCGATGCTGATAGAAACTACGCAAACATGATAGAGTGTCTTATCCCTGCCTGATTTCTAGTCTAAAATTCCCAATCTCAGATTCTTAAATGAAATCTGATAAAAGTATGAACAATCATACTGGATTTTACGTTTTTCTTTTCATGCAGTTTTAACGTGTTAATTTTCCTATTTTCCTCATCTTAGCAGAAGAACGCAACCAGCAAAATCACTCAGGGGAAAAATAAAGGTTCTCCTTAAGTCAGAATTTCAATCACTCTGTGATTTCTGTCACCACTCACATCTGCTGATCTTTCTTCTATGAAAGACTTTGTCCTGAATATTTGTTTTAGAGAGAGATTTTCTGTCACTCATTTTTAAGTTGGTAATATTTATATCTACCAAACTAAGGAAGCTAGACTTTTTCTTTTTTAATCCAGGAAGAAATGCTATTCATTTGAAATGTTATTCTTTCACAATTAAGAAATATGCCCCTTGTTTGAAATCGAGGAAGGGTGTAAGTTGATTCATTGCTTGCATTGCTTGTCATACTATTCCATTACTGCTCTATCTTTTACATTAAATCTGGAGAATAATATTTACTTTAAAGTGAAAATCAGGAGGATTTATTGCAATGATCTTTTCTAACACATAGCTGAATTTCACATCCCTTCATCTCCTGTCCATTTGGCCTCAACGATCCTTGTTTTACAACTTTTCCCTTAAGACCCTGTCTCTGCACCCTCTTCTCTGACTATCTAGCCTCCTCCTCAAACTTATTCAGGACCCTTCATTTGCTTCTTTGAACTCATTCCAACTGCTTTTCCTGTCTCATGAACTAATTAGAAAAATCAAAGTTTTTTTGGTAAGAGAATGATAAAGAATATCATGGACTAAATGAAAGTTACCCTTAATACAAATATTACCAACTTGAAAAATAACACTTCTAATACTTTCTAAAGTGCACATCAGCATAGATGATCTTACGGAATCCCAGTCATCACTCTATGGGATATTTAGCAGTATTGGAGATTGTCCGACTTTCTCCCCAGGCCATTCTCTGTTGCGTGCCCTGCCTGCTCTGTCTTCGCCAGGCTTGCTTGCAGCGGGCTTCCTGGGCTCGGTCTCCAGCAGTAACCAGGAGATCTGGGATGGATTGGGAGGGATGAGAGCAGTGTCTCTAAGGGTGGCTGCTTCCTTCTGTAGCCAGTGCTCCCTCCATGTCATCTCTCCCACATAGCTCTAGTGCTCAGTGGGCTTCGCTAACACTCTTCCCACTGCTTTTCCATTCAGACCTGGGGTTGGTAACAACGTCCTACTGTTAGTAGTCTGAGAGTGTCTCTCTATTCTTCCAGTCTGCCCATACCTTTATAAGTAATTATTTTATTAGCATCTTTATTTGAATCATCTCAGGTGACTTATTTTTCTTGCTTGTACCATGACTGACAAAATTAGGCACATTTTATTAGCCATGAATTTTTGGTGATGGGGAAATTAAAGCATAGAGAAATGACTGACCTAAGTCACACTGGGAGTCCAGGATGGAACAAGGCCTCGAAGCCAAGTTCCCTAGTGCCTAGAGTAAACTGTACTACACCATACTCTTTAGAATTCAGAATGATGACCTCATTCACATGTGTAGCCACATAACCTCATAGTCTCATCTTGTTCACTGAAGTGTCTCAAGGTCCCAGAACAGTAAAAAAACTCTATGGTTGCTCACCCAATATACACACAACTTCCTTTAGCTTGCCTCCATGTACCATTGATAAGAGAAAAGCAAAATCACGTATTTGACCTAGTTTCTGTTGATGGATCTGAATGAGTTTTGGGCATGGACGTGAGGATCGTGAAGCTGTGTTAGAAAGAGGGCATTTCTATCTAAAGTATGGGCAAGCATCTGTTTCCTCTGCAGCTCCATCCCTAGACATTGAAGATGCTGACCTAGGCAGTTCATAGCAACAGTGGCCGTTCAGCAGGGCCCCCTTCCTAGCACAATCAAGGCTCTGTCCAGGCTTCATTTCTGTGATTATACCCAAGCACATTTTCCTGACCCTCTCAGAAGTTTTGTGAAGCATCTAGTTTTTTACTGTCTTTAAGTGTGAATTAGGGAGAAAATTAGATATTCTGTTGTCTGCAGATAACATTAGTCTGTGTCTTCCAGATAAAATGGTAGTTATGCCTTGCTTTTAGCCGTTTAAAGCTGCTCTATCTAAACTGAAAATTCTTTTCCCCTATTTCCTAGGCCTTCTTTTTCTTTCTTGTTGCAACACCAGATGATGCAGTTTGGCTGTGTCCCCATCCAAATCCCTTCTTGAAGTGTAGTTCCCACAATCCCTACATGTTGTGGGAGGGACCTGGTGCGATGTTAATCATGGTGACGGTTACTCTCATGCTGTTCCCATGACAGTGAGTGAGTTCTCATGAGATCTGTTGGTTTTATAAGGGACTTTCCCCCTTTTTTCTGGGCACCTCTCCTTGCTGCCATCATGTGAAGAAGGATGTGTTTGCTTCCACTTCTTCTGTGATTGGAAGTTTCCTGAGACCTCCCCAGCTACGCTGAACTGTGAGTCAATAAAACCTCTTTCTTTTATTTTATTACCCTGTCTTGGGTATATCTTTATTAGCAGTATGAGAACGGGACAATACGCCAGGTCTTATGTATCTATTCCTTAAAGAGACCCATTATTAATGAGCATGTCCAAGATTCCTCTCCTTCCTGTCAAACATAATTCACCATCATTTGCTCCTTTACTCCTTCCCCTGATGAAGTTAAACAGGTACAAAGGAGAAGATCTTTTCATGACGTTTCTCTTTCCCTTGGGGTTACTATGAGAGCTGGCTTTCAGGCAGGAATGCTACATACAGAAATTGGAAGTTTTTGGAAAATTGTACCCCTCTGCACTTTTACTGTAGAGAATAACATCTGATATAACTAGATATTGTAGGCTTTTATCTCTTCCCCTCTACATGCATCTCTGCCTATTTTATTATAACTTGAGCTAATAGAGCTCAGGGGAGTCTTAAATAAAGGAATAAAAACAGCAAAATACTTTAAAATTTACATATATATACACAAATACACACACATATAAAATTTAAAAACATATCTTCTTTTTCAAAGGAACCTAGGAAATAGACATAGGCTTATACAAGTTTCACTAAGTAGCTGGAGAGCCAGGGAGTCTTGTGAGGTTTATAGACTGACTTGCACATTGACAATCCCAAATATTAAAGAGCTTGTCTTAAAGGTGTCTTTAGAAGGCATTAGGAACTTTGGAATGTGATTTTAACATGTTTTACACTTTCTCTACTGTGTTATTCATTAGCCCTCAAAATTATTTTGATTTTTATTTCCTAATACTTTCATAAGTAAAAATTAACATCAAGACAATTTTGAAAGGGGAAGTAGCACACGCACTCAATGGTAATGCATACCTGGATGTACTCTGATGTATTTGAAGGACAGGAAGCTTTATCTTTTTTCTCACTCTACTGTTGTTGGAGAAAAAAAAGTGTGTTGTCTGTTCGCAGATGCATTTCAGGACTCTTAGCTCCAGCTGGTGGTGCCCCTCCTTTGACCCAAGAGTGATACAGGACCAGTAGGTTCATATGCCCTCTGCACAGTAACAGACCCACTACACTGAGACAGCAGAATTTGCAGCAGAGAAGGAGTTAAATGATCACATGACACAAGGGAGAAGACAGGAGTGTAGCTGCCCAATGAGTTCTCCTTGCCCACTGCCTAGACAGAGTCAGTTTATCAAGACTGGGAAGTTGCAATAGAGAAGAGTTTAATTCACACAGTGCCAGCTGTACAGGAGACCAGAGTTTTATTGTTGCTTAGATTTGTCTCTCCAAAACCTTGGGGATTAGGGTTTCTAAGGATAATTTCATGGACTGGGGGTTGGAAAGTGAAGGGTGCTGATTGGTTGGGTTGGAGATGAAATTATAGGGAGTTAAGCTGTTCTCTTTCCCTGAGTCAGTTCCTGAGTAGGGGCCACAAGCCCAGATGAGCCAGTTTATTGATCCGGGTGGTGTCAGCTGGTGCATTGAAATGCAGGGCCTGTGAAATATCTCAAGCACTGATCCACGCTTTTATAACAGAGGCTCCCAAACCATAATTTCTAATCTTGTGACTAATTTGTTAGTTCTGCAAAGGCAGTCTAGTCCCCAGGCGAGAAGCAGATTTGTTTTGGGAAAGGTCTGTTATCTTCTTTGTTTCAAAGTCAAACTAAAAACTAAGTCCTCCTAATGTTAGTTCAGTCTGCACCCAGGAATGAAGAAGGACAGCTTAGAGGTTAGAAGCAAGATGAAATTAGTTAGGTCAGATCTCTTTCACTTTAATAATTTTCTGTTATAATTTTTGCAAAGGTGGTTTCAGGAGAAGATCCTGAAATCCATCTCCCTGAGGAGTTCCAGGGTGAGGCCTTTAAAGGGATCATAGAAGTCAAGGGACTGGAGAATTGGGGTTATTGATAGATGGGGTCAATGGGAATGAAATCATTAGGATACAGAAACTGCATTCTTCAGTGAATCAGCTTTTCACGGGGTCCTTCACACCTGCTGAGTCAGTGGGACCCTGCAGACCAGCTGATGTGGTAGATTCCAATTCTCCAGTCCCTTGACCTTTATGATCCCCTTAAAGACCCCAGGCAGTGCCCAGATGGCACAAAAAGCTTCCATCCCATCATTATTCTAAAAAAAGAAAAGTTATTAAAGTCATTGATCTTAGAGGACCTACCTAAAACCAGTTATGCTTTTAACTTTTTGTTTTCATTCATACGTTCATTTCACAGACATTTGTTTTGCGATATCTACAAGATGTCAGGCTTTGCTTAGTGCCGGAGGTACAAAGGTGAAGAAGAAAGGTGTTTTGCAGGATCCTTGGTGGAAATAAGGAGGTGCAGGATTCAACCCAAGTGCTTAGAATTTTGCTTCAGTCTTGTGTACACTGTGGCCCCAGTTCTTTCTGAAACCTGAGAATTTCAGTGATTGCTTGGCCAGTCTGTTGGGACTTGAAGCTTGAGTCAAAACTTCATGGTACAGTTTCAATGTTTTTGAAGTAAAATTTCAAATTTTCAAATATTCACTTTCAGATTCAAGGAAGGTATTGGCAAGGCCTGTATTATCATGATTATTGGAAACCAGAATCGCTGTGATGGAAATGAAACCAAGCAGGCCTAATGATTTTGTAAGTTTTTTGCGAGGTTCCTTTAATGCATAGAAATGCCAATTTTCAGCTTTTGTAATTTTTCAAACAGATCATAAAACAAAACATAAATTCCTTTTTGGATTATTCACTTGAATAAATCATTTTTTATTATCTTCAAATGCATTTCCATTCTCTCCATTAATACAAATTATTCATATAAATGTTGTTACATTTGATTAATTTCAGTGTGAGAAACAACACAATGTTCTTTCATATATATTAACTTGAATTGTGATTTCGTCTTTCTTTCAGTCAATAAACAGAATTCACATATTATTCTATGTAGGGGAGCAATTGTCTGATTTAAAAGAAAATACTGAGTAATCATTTGATCGTAGTTTAGGTTTTATGCTAAGTCTCAGCTGTGCTAATACAAGTAACGCAGACAAGCAGCTGGAATGATAATTGGACTGAAAGTATTTCTCCTAAGCCCCTTACTAATGACAGATTGGCAAGAGACGGTTGCATTATCATAGTTCACTTTTTCACAAATGACAATATACCAGGGTGATCAACCGGTATTAACCATCCGAGCTTCCTGGCTTTACATTGTACACTTTTATGTTTGTATTAGAATTGTTTCTTACCTAAGAACAAATGGAATTTTAGTAAATGGCATTTTAATATGACAATGCTGAGAGCCACGCAAATTTACAGGCTCAGTCAGTGGAGGAAACACTTTTGTTCCTAAATTATGTTGACATGTGCTTAAGTACCTTACTTTCTGGTATAAACTTTCAGGGTTTAATAATCTTAAAACAGACCCATTGATGTTCTTCATTTCAGAGGCATCTCTATTTGACATTCTTTTCACAAAAATACCAAAACGTTTTTAATTAGGGTACAAGTAAGTGCTAAGCATGAAAAGATGTGAAGACGACATTCTCCTCGGCCACTTTTGTTTTTTCTTCCCTTTTCCTTTTCATTCATCTTGTCTGCTTTGCTCTGAGGGCGGCCGCTCTCTCATCTGTCTCTGAGAGCACTCAGCTCCTCATAGTACAGTTATTGGTTTCCATATCCCCTCCTGGGTTGTGAGTTCCACTAAAGCAGGGATTGGAGGAACCCACTCATCCTGGAATGATTTGGGAGCTGGGTGTTGAACTTACTGGCTGCAGGACAGGGGCAGAGGGAACTCAGAGAAAGAGCAGAGGGCAGGAGGATGCGGCTGGAATGCCTGTCACTGTACCAGCCTCAGATTCTTGATTTGTAGACAAGAGATAGTAAGACCTACCTCCTACTTCTGTTGCAAGGATTAAATAAATGACTCTTGGAGTACTTTTGTTACTTGAGACTACTAGGTAAATATAAGTTACTCTGGGAACCTAGCAAGGAGTTTATATATGGAAACAGAGCATGTGGACCTGCTTTTTCTCCTCTGAGGAGTTGATGAGTATTAACCAGCATAAAAAAAAGGAAGAGAAAACTCACAATTTCACATGTTTAGAATATTTTTATTTGAGCATTTCTAAGCAAATAATTCAAATACAATTTTAAAGGGTGTGATTCAAACATTCTATCTAGATGCTTGCAGGATAACCAGACCTAGAAGATTGCATTAGGAGGATTTTAATTCATTTTGACTGCCACCTTAAAGGGGAGTATCAACCTGTTAGTATGTGTTCATAGATTATTATTCTTGTATGTTTCTGCATTTAAGGTAGAAAAATGATGAAGATTCTAAAAAATGACTTCACCTGAAGAACAAGTAAAGGGACCTAGGTGTACCTGCTAAAGATGACTGTTCAGAGGAGGTGCACATGTAGGGATGGGATCAGTAGTGGGCTAAGAATCCTTCTTCTATCTTTAATTCATTGAAGATACTCAAAAGCATAATATTTTATGATATGTGAAAATTGCGTGAAATTCAAATTTTACTATCCACAAATACAATGTAGATGAATACATACAGCTAAGCCCTTTGTTTTTTTTGTTTTGTTTTGTTTTGTTTTGTTTGTTTGTTTTTTGAGATGGAGTCTTATTCTGTCCCCAGGCTGGAGTGCAGTGACACGATCTCGGCTCACTGCAACCTCCAACTCCCTGGTTCAAGCAACTTTCCTGCCTCAGCCTCTCGAGTAGTTGGGATTACAGGCACACACCACCATGCCCAACTAATTTTTGTATTTTTAGTAGAGACGGGGTTTCATCGTGTTGGTCAGGTTGGTCTCGAACTCCTGACCTCATGATCCGCCTGCCTCAGTCTTCCGAAGTGTTGGGATTACAGGCATGAGCCACCGTGTGTGGCCTTTTTCCTGTATTTCCTATGGCTACTTTCATTCTCCAACAGGAGAGCTGAATACTTCTGGCAGAGACCGACTGGCCTACAAAACTGAAAAAATTTCCCATCTGGACATTTGCAGAAACATTTTGTCACTCTTCTTTTAGGGATCCCTGATTGAGGATTTCTGATGAACAAGCATTTGGAGGAAAGAGCCTTCAGCCTCCCAGCCTTCATCACAAGCGAGTGGCCTGCCCATAAGTACATACAACTGGATTACAGGACTGCCACTGGGATCATGGGAGAAATGTGGATGGAGTGAAATGTCATGGCAAGTAGAGTCCTAGCAAGACGGTGGTCTTAACATTTTGAAAATTGTGGTATTACAGAGAATGGAACTGATTCTTCGTCCTCCAATTTATTTCACCAGGTGTTATGATCAGCACGCAGAATCACCTGCTCTCCGGGACACACAGAGCTTTTTGTTGTTGAGTTCCTTAGAATGACTTTTCCTCTGTGAGGACCATCCCCCTGCATTCCCATCGCTGGCCTTCCTTGGTGGAACTTGTGCAATGATTGAATTCACGGTCATTTTCATCTGGGTTTGCGTTCTTGCTTCCCTCGTCTCTGTTGATATGCAAAGGACTTTACCTTGCCAAGCCTCGACCTCCTCATCCTCAAAACAAGGGCACTGTCACTGTAGGCCACTGAGAAGACTGCACTTCCGACCCAGCTCCCAGGTCACCTCCCATTCCACCTGCTCATCAGTTGTTTCCATCACAGCATTTCCATGTATGTTTTGATCTTGTTTCTCTTTCTTAATTTTCTTTCCTTTTTTTGTTTTTTGTAGTTTTGTCTATGCACAAGATCAACCCTTCCATGTGACAGAGAACTCTTTGAAAGCAGGAAACTTGTCTTATTTTTTTATTGCCCTCCAGAACATGGCACACTACCTAGTGCCAAATAGACCCACAGCACCTTTTTTTGAATGAGTACATTAATTTGTTTTCATTACTATTTATCTGGAGAGTGCTATACTTTGTCTTCAGACAATATCAAAGACATGTAAAAGTTACATAGCTTGTCTGATATAGAATAAAATCTATAAATCCATAATTCAACATCCCAAAAACTTATTTTGAGATTGTGAAAAAATATGAAAATAATTTCTAATCCAGTTGGAAAATTGTATTCTGCATAACTGCAAAAATGAATAAAGCTGATAATTTTTGTCTTGAAAGTTGGCCATACATTCTGTAGTTGCATTGTCCAGTAAAAACAATATGAGCCATGAATAGGAGCCACACGTGTAATTTAAATTTTTCTAGTAGTCACATTTAAAAATGCAAATTGGCAAAATTAATTCCAATAGTATCTTTTGCATAATACAATACTCCAAACATCATTTTAACATATATTCAATATAACATTATTAATGATACACCTTACATCCTTTTTCGCACCAATTCTTCAAAAATCCCACATGTATTTTATATGTACAGTACATCTCCCTTTGGACTAGCCCCATTTACAGTCCTCAAAGCCACCCGTGGCTAGTGGTTACTACACTGGACTGCACAATTGTACAGCATTTGTGGTAACCCTGTGAGAACATGACTATACATTCATCAAAATGCTTCACTCAGCAGCTGGAATTCAGCAGAGAAAATGCCATTGTAGACCATCATTATCTGGATACAATTCTGTTATTCATATATCACTACCTGTGTATTAAAGTGACTGAGAAATAAAATTGGTGGAGGGCATTCTACATGCTGCTATCTTCACTATCATCTTCACTAACTAGGCACTGTTAAAATCATTGTTGCTGCATTCTACCCTGCATCCAACCCTGGCGAAACACCTGAGCATTTTGCTCAGAAGGGACTCCTTGCTGGTAAGACAATGCTGGGAGCTTCAGCTCATGCTACTGTTATTTCCTGGGAGCTGCTGATGCTGCCAAATTAGATGAAGCTGTGTTCAAGCATGCTCCTGTTTGTGATGAATGTGTCTCCATGCAAGTCCCAATTTGTGCTATTTGGCATCTGTGCAGACAGGCCAGGAGCCTCTGGCTGAAATGAACTGAATTGTATAGACCCAACTGACTTTCCTTGCCTCAGGTAAACATGACCATAAGACATGCTTTTCTACAGACATAATTATGTTCATGTGTTTAAATGGAAGACAAAGTCCAAGGCGATATCAAAATGTGGGTCTTGAATTATGTTGAAAAAGACAAATAACCAGTGATTCAAGTTACCTGTTTGTTCACAAACACCTTATTAGTTGCCAATGAGTTTTTTTAATTGATCTTTTCTTTTAAAACCTTATCCACAAAATGTATCCGGCAGTTATTTCTACATTTTAAAATAAACAATAAAAACTTTTATATATCTATTATGCAGACTTTGGAAACCCATTTTGTTCCTGATAACTGTTTGGAAGGTTTTTATGGACTGACAGCCAAACCTAAACCTGGCTTTCTGGGAAAGCAAAAGAAGGATGAAAAAGGCCCCTTGCAGCTCTGGCCGTCTGTGATTCTATGACTCTGAGATAAACCTTCGGAATACGATGACTTCCTAATGCCTGAAGTAGTGTAAGTGGCTTTAGAGCACAATAAATGGAAGAGATCCAGCTGCAATTTATTACAGTCAGGTCAATTAAATAGATTCAGAACACCATCGCCTTGTTTATATCTATCATGGATTATAAGAGAGGAAAAAAATACCTTTGTGGTCTCAGCTCCTGCCTCCCTCTTTCAGATAAAGAGCCATGGAGACCCGTAAATAATTATTGGGATACATTTCGGCAGCAGCGTCTCCACATGGGCAAGCTATTACATTTAAATTGGTTAATATTCCATTGTTAATGGTCTGCCTTTTATATATAAAGACATTCAGGAAAAAGATTGGATCACTACATAAATAACAGCTCTCAGTCTTGGCTTTGTCCTGTGGAGATCCTGCCAAAGACTACTGGAGTCTTCATGTTTGTTCAATAGGCAAAAAAAGCTTTTGCTTGTCACAAACCGTGTCTCATTTATTTATCGAGATCCCTTTCCTTCTGTTTTGCTGCATCCTGTTCTAAAAATATAAGGCATATGGACTCTGATATCTCTGGTTTCTGCCCCGTCAGTATTCTGTTTATGCTACTTGTTTCCTTTAAAGAAAATTAATTGCCTTCAATCTAGTCTCTCTTGAGACTACTTTTACCATCAAAATATAGTATTTAGATGGTCAAGTGATTAAACAGATAGGCCAAAAAAATAGCAGCAGCCTTAGAGTTTTACATGTTTCCTGTGCTGCAGGGGAAGTGTTTTTCGGCAGTAATTGAAAACAAATCCAAACATGGGTGAAGAATAAATTGAAAGAAATGTGTAATTCAGATCCCAAAAGCCTTTCAAAATTTTAACCTGCTGGTTTTTAATTTTGAATTGCTACCTGCAAAGTTTGGGTTTATCTTCATGAGGAAAAGTCCTGGAGATGGTGCCTGACCTTGTAGTTCTACTTTTTTGTTCTATTAAAGTCATTATCACAGAATGTTTTATGCCTAAAGGTAAATGTTAAAACCATGAACTCCTATTGGTTTAAGTCAAATGCCTACTCAGGGCAGTTGTCATTAACATCACTACTGACAGTGTTGACAGTTCTCCCACATCCACACTGGCCTAGGTACCGCCTCCTTCCTTCTCTTCACCCTTGTGCAAGACTTTTCCATTTGGCTTCATCACATATCGTCCAATTCATTTCATTGGCCAAGATATAAACAACCGAGAAACCAAAATACAAAGCAAAACAAAAAAAAATCAAATTTCAAGATGGCGGGTAGACAACATGGTTTCAAGCAGCAGCAGTGTACCGCACCAAATTGCAGCATTGCATCGGGGGACTGGTCAGATTGCTGGTGTGCCTGTCAGTGACAGCGCTCTTTCTGGACGCCACCTTGGAAAGGCCAGTGGTGATCGGATCCGAGGACCAGAAGGTGATGTTGCGGAGGAGAGGCTATATTTCCACATGACACAGGAGCTGGGATCTTGCTTCTGATTATACCTGGGTAGACTTTAATTATCCATGCCTCTGTACAATCAGGAAAATCATATTTTCTCTACTCCCCTTTCAGAATTACTGAAAGCATCAAATGAGTAAGTGAATATAAAAACACTGTATAAAGACCAAATATGTATCGTAAAGAAGTGGCTCACTCTCTTGATGCTAGTTTTTGTGTGTATGTTGAAGCTGATGGTTTGCTATTCTTGTTAGTTTCACCTTCCACTTTTCCTTCCAGACACTTCTACTGGCCTTCTGCTCCAAGGACATTCCCAACAGCAGGCCATGCATTCATTCTTTTTATACACCTTGTTGAGGCACAGAGTTAGCTGGGGGAAACATCAAGTCTCCCCCATAGCACCATGAGTAATTCATTGGCAAAGATTGGTTCTTGCTCCTTTTAGCACGAGCCTGGTGTTTGGAATATGATAGGCACACAGTAAGAAGCATGTGCCGAAAAGGACTCGTGCAGTGCATGCACTTAGTATTTTACAAATAGTTATCCCTTACTTCAAGTCAACTTGTTTTATAGAATTTCACTAATTATAAGGACTCAAATGAATTTGATTTAAAAAATCCGAAGCTTTGAAATGCAATATTCAAGACTTACTGAAAATGAAGGTTTTGCATTTTCAACTATTCTTGTCTCAAATGTTTCGTGTTTAACAGGGACTCACAGTCCACTTTCAAATTAAAGAAGAAATTGTTTGAGCTAAAGATAAAGATAAATTATAGTCAACATTTTAATTTTTATATTTATCTTGGATGCAGAAAGCAGTTTTTCCTGTTAAATGAGCTAGATCATTTGATTTTTTAAAAGTCTATCATTCAATATTTATGGTGAATTTACTTACTACCAAGCACTGTGCTGGGTTTTGAGAATAAAACAATAAGAAGGATCCAGTTCCTGCCTTTCAACACTGGAGGTCTGGAAAAAAGGCAAAAATGATAAGTAATTATTATAAAATGTTGCTGGATCCATGAAAGAAACAGTAATGAATGTCACAAAAGCCCGAAGGAGATGATAGTACTTTTTCTTATTA
Source organism: Aotus nancymaae (assembly GCF_030222135.1). Lineage (NCBI taxonomy): Eukaryota > Metazoa > Chordata > Mammalia > Primates > Aotidae > Aotus > Aotus nancymaae. The sequence goes on along the minus strand of NW_026988576.1, from coordinate 4,668,088 downwards.
AGGGTAGATGAAAATGTTTTAAGGAGGAGGCTTCCTTATGGGAGCCTGAAAGAGGGGTAAGCGTTTTTTCACTATGAAAATAAGAGAAGAAAGTTTAGATTAGGGAATGAGACTGAGACCATGCCATAGTGTGATAAAAAGTTGTGAATTAGAAAGATCTTTGTGATGTAGTATGTAGAGTATAAACAGTCGAAATAAAAGACTGGTCAGATAAAGAGATAATTAAAAAGCTTTTGTGAGTATTATGATGACAAATACAAGAGCATGGAAAGGCAGGCTGGTGCGGTGGCTCATACCTGTAATCCCAGCACTTTGAGAGGGCAAGGCAGGCAGATCACTTGAGGTCAGCAGTTTGAGACCAGCCTGGCCAACATAGTGAAACCCCATCTATACTAAAAAATACAAAAATTAGCCGGGTGTGGTGGTGTGCTCCTGTAATCCCAGCTACTTAGGAGGCTGAGGCACAAGAATCGCTTGAACCTGGGAGGCAGAGATTGTGATGAGATGAGATCATGCCACCGAACTCCAGCCTTGGCAAGTGAGCAAGACCCTGTCTCAAAAAAAAAAAAAGAAGAGAGAGAGAAGATTGGAAGGGCAAATGAATTATGCAGAGTAGGGCACAAATCCAGATGTGTCAGCATTTGAGTTTGCAGGGGTGGCCAACACATAGGCCTTGTCTGTAGTGTGGAAGCAGTGGAGGGCAACATGCAATAGAGATTCGACAGAGAGGTGTATATGTGATTATGCTTATGGGCAAATAATAACGCTGTTGTCTGATAGATGGGGCACAGGATGGAGAGCAAGTCTGGAGAAGAAGGCAATGAGCTCTCAGAGATTTTGCTGTTCATAGAGTGGTCCTCAAACCAGTGTTGTTGGCGTCATCTGAAAGCTTGTCAGATTCAGAACCTCAGGCAGACTCCAGACCTACTGAATCAGAATTTGCATCTTACAAGATTCCTAAGTGAATTTCAAATTAAGGTATGTCTGAGAGCCTAGTCTGCAGGCCAGGTTGAGTTTGAGATGCCTGTCTATAAATTATAAAAGAATGACTACAATATCAACTAGTAATTAAAGGAATATGAGGCCTGAATGCAATTGCCTGAGTAATTAAATACATAAAAATATTATTTTTAAATAAAATTGTCTTCAAAACAGCATCCTAGGCTTAAAAATTCTGAACATTATGTTCTAAACTTTTGTTTCAAGAGGAGATGCATGAATCTAGCCAACATGAGATGCTTGGCTTTCTCACTAATATGCAAATTTTAGGTGATTACGGAGTAATTAAGAAGTGATAAGGCCCTGCAATGTTTTCTAAATACCAAAGTTTTAATTTTCTAGTACTCTGTTGAAACACTGAATTTCTGAGTTATGATTTCAGCTGGAGGAAGTTTAATTTCAAAAGCTTTACTTAAAATCATGACTTTCATATTTGGAGTCAAAATTGCTGCAGGCAACTATTCTGATTGTCATATCTTTGGTGTTGTGTTTGTTCAGCCTTTAGTTACAATAACATACAGTGTAAAGCAGTGACAACCTCACAAAAGACGTTTTAAATTAATGATTGCACTTTACCTTTTTGGCAAAGTTTGATTTTATCAAGGCTTTCTGCTTTTCCCCAATTCTCCACCGCCCCGCCTCCTTATTCTATCCAGTTCCATCAGCATTGCCAACCCTGAAACTGAATCCCTTTATTAAACTAAACCAGGCAAAGCCAATCAAGGCCAGTCACATGCCAACTGGTTACAATAGCTGATTCTAATGATGAAATATAAGCCAGTGTTAAAGTCAGCCCCAAAACAAACAAACAAATTCCTCCAGATTGCATGCCACGTGGGCTCCCTTGAGACACTGAATATCCAGGGTGAATTTTCTAATGGATGGAATCAGATTGAGTGTAAGCATTACTTTCAAGAACCATGTAATTTCTGTTCTCTGAAAACAATTTTAAAATTTGCTTCAATGTCTTCAGAGTCCCCTAGATTCCTGAGCTTGGCCTCTCTACAGTAGTAATTATATTTATTGTAATGAGGTGATGTTTTAAACTCTACTTGTTCTTGATGCTTGTGGTTTTAATCCAGGCAACAGTCTATGACCACAATAACCACATTAGCCTGGCTCATAACCCCCGTATTTTACAAAGTAATTCAGCACTATCTTCTCTTCCTAAAAAGACTTCAAGATAATAATCTGTTTTTTAAATATATAATAGTTGAAAGCACTTTGCTATCACCCCTAGATTAAAAACAATAGAAAACATTACATTTTGAAAACATACGGTGTCAGCTAGAGATTGACTCTAGTGGTAGCAATCATTTTACTGTATAAACAAACTTATCACTTACATTTAAGAAATATATTTATACATACATATATACGCATATAATGCATATGCGTATATATGTATCACTAATATATGCATGTATTCAAGATATATCATTAGTAGATAAATATACAAAATGTATTTTGTTATATATTTTTGAAAACTTTGCTGAATGTTAAATGTTTTAACACCATCAAATAAATACATACTCTTTTAATATTCTATATAAGAATCTCACTGGCTCTAACTGTTTTGCCCACTTTGTCATACTGTTAGATTAAAACAGATATGTTCTGAAATACAAATTAAAACAAAATTTGCCTGAACCAAGATTTTGTTCCTCAAATCCTAACTGCCCTCATGTGGATGTCAGGGGGCGGTAGGAAACACGTGAAGATGAGTGGTTTAAAATTAGTTTATAGGCCAGGCATGGTGGCTCATGCCTATAATCCCAGCACTTTGGGAGGCCGAGGCGAGTGGATCACAAGGTCAGGAGTTCAAGACCAGGCAGACCAACATGGTGAAACCCTGTCTCTACTAAAAATACAAAAATTAGCTGGGCATGGAGGCACACGCCTGTAATCCCAGCTACTTGGGAGGTTGAGGCAGGAGAGTTGCTTAAACCTGGGAGGTAGAGGTTGTAGTGAGCTGAGATTGTGCCACTGCACTCCAGCCTGAGCGACAGAACAAAACTCCATCTCAAAAAAAATTAGACTTTATAGAATTAGCAAGCCATCTTTTTAACAAGTACAATATTTTTCTCTGTAGACTTGAGTCTTAGAATTTAATCTCTTTAGCCTTGTCTTGGGAGGATTTGTAAGTGAGGCAAAGGCATTTTACAGAATGGTACATGTCTTACCCTGAGCTACTGAGAGAAATCGTGACTTTGAACATGGTCATATAAGAAAGTGATCTTGTAAAGAGTTTTAAAAATTCATGAAACCCACCCTTGATAGAATTTGCCCATCATACTTCTAACATGATTAGTAAACACTTACAAATGTAATGCCCCCTTTGCTTCCTACTCAATTTAAATGCATCCCAATTAGCAAACACACGTGAAGACTGAGCATTTCTAGCAGGCTCAATGACTTGGGCTTGTTTTAGACTCTGCCCTGATTTTGGCAAGTCCCGGAAACAATATCCTGTCCTCTTTTTTGTGACACCAGCTTGTCTTCCTGAGCTATCTTGGACTTAAACATTTTGGTTTTGTTACGTGTAGCTAACAAGTGTATTCATAACTATAACTGTATCTAGAAATAATAGCACATGAAAACAATCTTTACAAATAAAATAGGGTTTATCTTTCTTACATTTTAAAATCTTCAAACTGCATATTTTTAGCTCAAATCTTTCTCTTGATTCCAGACTCATTTGTCTGATTGCTATCATCAAATATATTCTTGAATGTCTCCCAAGCATCTCCAGTTTATTATGTCCAAAACTCACTTTAAAATAATATCATTTATTTAGTGCCTCCTAACGTCCAAATACTGCAGGCCAGGTGCTAGAGATATGCAAATCGCACTTTTGATCATCGCTCCAAACCTGCTCAGACCCTGTTCTTCTCTTCTTAGTATCCAGCATTGCAATCTACCCAGTTGCCTGTGTCCGAAACCGAGGAGTCATCTTTGACAATTTAGCCTATTGCCAAATCCTGTTGTTTCTTTCTTCAAAATATGTGCAGGTCTCATCCAGCTGATTCTTCACCCTGTGGCCTTTCATCCCAGACACTGCAGTAGCTTCTTTTCTCTACCATCATTCTTACTTCCAACTTAATTATTCCTTCATAGCATTTAAAAATGCAAACTGCATGATATTATTTCTTTATATATGGGCTCTTTATTCACTTAGAATAAAATCCTAACTGCTCACCACAGGCTACAGTGCTGTGGCCAACACCCATTCTCATCAACACAAATCCAAACTCCTCTCCAACTTGCTTTCCAGCCTCTGCCTTGGAGGCCCCTGGTCATGGGTTGAATTGTTCCCTCCCCAACTGGAAAAATATGTTCAAGTCCTAACCACTGGGACCTGTGAATGTGGTCTTACTTGGAAATAGGATCACTGTGGATGTAATTAGGATGAGGTCATTAGGGTGGGCCCTAATGCAACATGATCAGTGTCCTTATAGAAGGGGAAGATGGCTATGTAAAGACACAGAAACATAGGAAGAATAGCACGTGGCCATAGAAGCAGAAATCAGAGTGGTGCAGCAGCAGGCCAAGGAAAACCACGGATCAAAAGACACTATCAGAAGCTAGGCAGTGGCAAGGGTAAACTCTACCCAATTCTAACAGAGAATGGCCCCGTTGACACCTTAATTTTGGACTTGGAGCCTCTGAATTGTGAAAGAATAAATTTCTGTCATTTTAAGGTACTGAGTTATTGATGCTTTATTATATCAACAGCAGGAAGCTAATGTATCGTCCTTCTGTTTTCCAGACACACGAAATTTTTCTCTACTCTAATCCTCCACCCACAAGGGTCTCACTGCCTGGAGCACCCTCACTCTCATTTTGCAAATTGGAATCCATTCTTTCTGGTCTTTGCTTAAATGTTACTTCCTAAAAGATGCCTTTGGCCAGGCTCAATGGCACATGCCTGTAACCCCATCATTTTGGGAAGCCAAGGCAGGCAGAGCACTTGAGCCCAGGAGTTCATGACCAGCCTGGGCAACGTAGGGAGACCCTGTCCCTACAGAAACAATAAAATTAGCCAGACATGGTGATGAGGATCTGTAGTCCCAGCTACCCAGGAGGCTAAGGTGGGAGGATCGCTTGAGCCTGGGATGCTGAGGTTGCAGTGAGGGAGATTGCACCACTGCACTCCAGCCTTGGTAACAGAGACCGTGTCTCAGAAAAAAAAAAAAAATGCCTTCTTTGGTTACTGTACAGGAAGGTACTGCTGTCTGTTCATCTTCTCATGGTCATCTCCTATCATTCTACCCTTAGGAACGATCCAATCCAAATTCACCAGCACACCCTGGTGTATGAGGTTCTTTCACGCTGGCCCCCTGGTCTGCACCTCTCAGACCCTCCTCTAGCTGTGTCCTCAGACCACATGCACTTCCAGGCTCCCTCACACCTCCCTATTCTGTTTTCAGAAACAACCCGTCAACTGCTGATTTGCTTTCTCTCAGTCACCTCACTCACACACCCGTGTATGTAAGGATCTTAAATACACTTATCATTTGCAACAATTGTTCCCTCATTTCTAGAACAGTGATTACAGGTATGTATTAAGTATTCAATAACTATTTTCAGGATGAATAAATGAATGAGTGAATGAATGCTAATTATTTCCTCCAGAATTTCTTTTAAGTCTTGCAAATTGGCCAGGGCTTTTTTTTTAACCACTGAAAATGAATTATCAAAGCATTTTCCTTTCCTTAAAGTACTTTGAAAGTGAAAAAGCCACCTTAAAAAAATCAGTGGCTTCCACAAGGACTTGCAGTAACACAATACCCAGCAGAAAATGAGAAATCAAGGAATTTGCACTCTGATATTATCCTTGAGTAAGGGAAGCACCTTGGTTTGTCAATCAAAGCTGCTCACATTTTTGATGAATGATAAGTGTCTGGCTTGAATAGAATAATTACCCACGCTTTCAAAGAGTGACTGGCTTTGCTGAGGTAGCTTCTTCCTGGTTTTGCTTTTGTCAGAAACACGGCGGTCAGAAAAGGCTGTCTCCTGCTCATTATAAATCTGTCATTCTAGCACAAACTTAAAATCCCTGGATATTTTTACAAGTGAGATTCTTGAATGTTTCCAAGTTTCAAAGAGTTCAGTTTAGTTCCAATAGTATAAAACAGCATGAGGTCATAGATAGCCTTACCTAAATTGTCACATGCATAAAGCATTCCTATTACAGTCATAGTGGAGTTTTGTGAAAGTTCATAGAGTATTAACACACTGGCACTGAAAGAGTGCAAATGATAAGTAAAGGGAAACAGTTTCCAGTGTACCTCTGAACACAGGATTCCATTTTTTGTTCAAATGTGTGATGGGATATTTTACAGTGTACTTAACCTATTGGGTGAAAAACATGTCAATATTCAGAAATATTAAGACAAAGATTTTGTGTGCGTGTGTGTATAATAAACATTTATTTCCTAGTCTGCAAAATAGTAACTACAGGCACCACTGTGTGTGTGTGTGTGTGTGTGAGTAATGGGTTCATGATCTAGTTAAAAGACTAAACTTTCACACAGCTCTACTGAAACTTTCTCCTTAGAATCTTCTGTTAGCTGAGACCTACCTTTCCCATTAATGAGGCTTTATTTTGCTTATCAGCACGCTGCAGTTTTGAGTGGAACTCAAACCGTTCAGATGCAGTTGAGAAAAAGAGAACTGGGTCTGACCACAGCTGAGCGTGTGTTTAGCATGTGTAAACCGTCGTGTGTTTAATAATAGGATGTGAAGGGTTGAATGTGTGGAACCTCTCCGTTGCTGGGGACGTTCCTCAGAGAGGCAGTATGTGCTGCCTTGAAGGGGCAGATGGGATTTCTGTTGGTGAATGTCACTGTTGCTGTGCCCGCTGCTGCCAGGTGTGGGGAGTCGGTCTAGAGCTGGAACCCAGCAAGGGAGCTTTCATGGAGTGGCTGAGATAGAGGGTGATCACATTCGCAGGATGAAACCCTGAGTGTTATTGGGGCCATTCCTACTGAGGGATGATGCTACGTCAAGAGAAAGGGGGCCTGTGTTTTGTGTCTTTCTTCAGAGGACTGGTGGCTCATCCAAACGCACAGTCTGCCATTGCTGTGGCCACTGAGAAGGCGCCCTGAGATGCCGGTTTTCCTCTGAGGCTTGCTGCTGGGTGCCTGCCTCCAACTGCCAGCCACTGTGGAACTTCAAAAGGAAGGCAAAGCACAGCACACCTGCCAATAAAACCCAGAAAGGAGACACGTGCTTCGTTACTGGGTGCCGTAGCGCCAAATAGGAGCCAGGCCTCCATCACCTGTTCTTAGGCCTCCCCATCCCCCTTTAAAAATGAAATTGAAACAAGAAAACAGCAACAATAAAACCGGAGACTAGGGAGAGAAAAACCTTGAGGAAAGTGGCTTGCAGCTTCAACTCATCCTCTCACCCACTCTTTACGTGACTTTTTTTCTTTATTTGTCCCCATTTGGAAGCTTCTTCAAAACTCTTCCTTACCTTCCTGATGTAACTAGAGTAACTGCAGCTGGATTCCCTGGTTCTCACACCGGGAGTCAAACCCGGGGCCACCAGAGTGAAAAACTAGAAGCCCTAACCGCTAGGCCACCACAGAAGTGGAAGAGCTGCAGCCAGAACTTAAGACTTTTGGCCTTCCTAACCCTGAAGAATGGGGAAAGGGGTCTCGGAGGCGCGGTGAGTGTTACAGCTGAACTACAACTCGTGGGCGCAAAAAGTGTGCAACAGTGCGATTTATTAGACAGAGCCAAAAGACAGCTTCCACGCCGTGCAAGGGGACTCAGATAGGATTCCAGCCCAGGCTGGGGTGGTTAGAGCTTTTACCCCTGAGTTATTCCTTCCCCATTCATGTTCTCTTCCAATAGAGGGTTTCTTTCAGACTTCCTCTGCATTGCTTGATCTTTGAATCCTTTACCAGATTGGCTACTGTTTTACAACCCTGAGTCACAGAGCCCCCACCTCCAAGAGCCAGAGGCGGGAAAATCAGAGACAAAGTCCCTACCTGGCCTGCCAGAGGCGGGAGAACCAAAACAAAGGGCCCTAGCCGTCCAGAGGCGGAAAACAGCAGGATTCCTGCAGTAGAAACAATGCACCCATCGACCCTGGGAAGTCCCTTTAACCCAGTCCCTCACTAGGACATCAATACAATAATCTACAACCTTTTATTTTTAGCACGATCGCTCAAAGCAACGATATTTTTCAGACATATTTAAAGCTATTTTTAAAGCACTTACTGGGAGTACTAAAAAGAAAATAAGATTGGAATAATCTTAGTATTTCAAATAGCTCCAAATCGAATTCATGACTCACAGTTGGAGACAGGCACCCAGCAGCAAAATTCATGGTAATTTTGCCCTTTAAAGATGAAGCAATTTTGACAAGACTTGTTGATAGAGTCCCAGGTAGAGTTTCTCTCAGAAAATTTCAAAATGAAGTCATGTTTCTGATCTGACCCCCGGCCTTTTGTTTACAGTGAGTCTAGGGAACCTCTTCGCTGAAGACGATGATTGCTTTTCTGAGGAATTGGAGGCATATGTACGCTCATGCCGAGCCATCGGTTCCAGTAGGCAATCTTGTCCCTAACTTGGCTGGGGGAAATTTAACATGGAGGACTGGGGAATTATCGATATCTAGTAATACTCCAAGGAAGTACTCAGAGTTTTTGGAACTTAGGGACTGTGTTAGAGGAACTTTTCCCGCCTCTGGCAGGCTAGGGGCTTTTGTTTCCACTTTTCCCGCCTTTGGCTCTTAGGGGCTTTGTTTAAGGGCAGGGACCTTTCCCACCTCTGGCTCTTGGAGGCGTAGGCTCCATAGTTCAGGGTTAGAAAACAGTAGCCAATCCGGTAAAGGATTCAAAGATCAGTTAATCTAGAGAGAGGTTGAAAGAACCCCTCTCACTGGACAAGAACAAGAATGGGGAGGGAATAACTCAGGGCTAAAAGCTCCAGCTGCCCAAGCCTGCAGCGGCACCCCCTCCAGGTCCCTTCCCACCGCGTGGAAGCTGTCCTTTGGCTCTGCCTAGTAAACTGCACGACCGCACACTCTGGGTCCATGAGTTGTCTGAGCTGAAACACTCACTGCGTTCGGGCTTAGGGAGGCCAAGAACCTGAAAATCCGGTTGCAGCTAATCCGGTTACAGAACGACGCCAAAGACGGCCACAACGACTCTTCAGAGCCCTGTGATAATATTTAAAAGTGGGATCATTCGTGGGCCCATTTTAGGACTCCACGTTTGTCTCCTGGCCCTGTGAAGCAGAAGCTTGAGCTTTGTGGGTGGAACCCGAAGCTGGTTTTGTGCTGCTCTTGCCACTTGAGAAGCTCACCCCATTTGTGTCCCGGGGTTGTTCATTCAGGTCATGCCTCGGCTCTCTGCGGTTGCACCTCCAAAAAAGAAACTGGTTTGTAACTAGAGTGTCTTCCTGACCCCAGCGGTGCTGGTGTCCTCAGGCACATGTCTGCCTCACCGAGCTGTTTTTCATCTTAGAGTGTCCTCTAACACATGCTTCTATCAAGCAGAAAAGAGAAGCGGGGCTGGCTCTCTGCATTACAGAAGTATGCAGTCTTAAGAGATGGTACCAAGTTCTCATTCGCTAGAACTCTAAGGCTACTGGAAGGGAGTAACATTTTATTTTAAATGACATGAAAGCCGTCTTTTTTTTTTCTGCAGGACTGCATTTGTCACACATAAAAATACTATTCTTAGTCCTCCACATGATCCATTCATTATTTTATAGACCCAAAGTCCTCGAGCAAGGATTACAAAACCACATCACAAAACGTTTGCAAGCCCTGCTTTTGCATGTGGGTCTTTGATTTATCTGACAGCTGTGGAATCATCCACAACTAGGCCATGTGCCAGTGAGTCCACATGTGTGGCTAGAAAGAGTGCATGCAATGGTGGGGATTGTTTATATGCATTTTTCCCTCCTGACCTGCCCTTTTCCTGCTAGAAAAATCTACCTAATTGGGGAAGAAGCAAGGTCTTCTTAACAGATGCTCTTAGAAGAGAGAGACAAGAGACCTCAGGTCCAGCCCCAGTTCTGCTGTTTCTTGTCACTGCAATTTTTGGCAAGTCTTTGAACTTGTTCAGGTCTCAGTTTCATCCTCTCTGGAGTCTAGACGTTTCCAGTGTGAACATTAGTAATGTGTATTTTAATGTGTCTGTAAAGTGCTTGTGGGAGAATAACAAAGATTTTCTTCTAGAGAGTGAGATAATCCTTTTTGGTTGCTTTGGAGGGCTCTGGCCATTTTGGATTAATACACACAGTGGTTAATTAGATTGCCTCTATTAACAACATTACGATGAAGCGAACGTAGCCAAAGAAAGGCAGAGTTGCTGAGCCACTACCGAGGGTTGGGGGTTTCTCAGCTCAGTAAAGCATTAGCACGATTTTGAAAGTTAGATGTTACCGTCATCATTTTTAGAGACAAGGATAGCAAGGCTCAAATAAGTCTGAGAAGTTGTCCACACATCCCAGAGCTGCTGTTGGTGGATTTGAATCTAGCTTTTCCCTCTGTGCCTGCTGCTGCAGCGACCAGCCAAGTTGCCTCTGACTTTTGTGTGTCAAAGGAGGCAATTTACTGGGGCAAATTTCTGATTCCACCCTGCATATGTAAGAGGGTATTCTGGAATCAGAAACTTGCCCCAGTAAAAAATCCATCATAGAGGCCGGGCGTGGTGGCTCATGCTTGTAATCCCAGCACTTTGGGAGGCCAAGGTGGGTGGATCACGAGGTCAGGAGTTCCAGACCAGCCTGGCCAACATGGTGAAATCCAGTCTTTACTAAAAAAACAAAAATTAGCTAGATGTGGTGGTATGCACCTATAATCCCAGCTACTTGGGAGGCTGAAGCATGAGAATCACTTCAACTCAGGAGGCGGAGGTTGCAATGAGTCAAGATTGTGCCATTGCACTCCAGCCTGTGTGACAGAGACTCCGTCTCAAAAAAAAAAAAAGAAAAAAATCCATCGTAGAGCAGTAGGTGTGACAGGTGACTGCAAACTGGAAGGAAGGAATGACTCACACAAAGCATCTTGAGAATTATGGATGCATGGGTTTCGTTAGTGAGAGTTACCACTGTTCTTAGAGCCCCATTAGGTCCCCACTGAAGGGCCTGCGAAGCTCCTTACATTTTGACAATTTCTTCACAGTAGAAAGATGTGGAGGAAAGATGTAAGAGCGCCGGCTTTCACTGGAGGTCTTGCCTCACCTGCAGCAGAATGTGAAGTTACTTAACTCTTTAGGTGAACCAACAACAGCACCAAGTAAAGTTAGTAGCATTTTAGATGTTAACAAATTATTCACGACTGCATGGTTTAAACTATGAACAATCTCATTGTGATTCAAAGGATCTCAGATAATTAGATATAATAGAATCTGGTGAATACTTAGTAGCTTTCTAATTCATTGTATTTGGTTGCAATTTTGTGGGCAATTACATGCATTGAGGTTTTGAATGTCTGAAAATCCAAGTTTTTTTTTGGTATTGAAGCAGAATTAACATAAAGGGATTAAGTGGCATGAATACATTTGCAAACAGATGATAGATCATTGAGTAGAAAAGATATCAATGGAAGAAAAAACTGGGAAAATAAGAAGGATGACACAGGGATCGAGGACTGCAGAGAGGCAACATTTAAGGGGGCGTGGTCAAGCTATCAGATAGCAGTTCGTATTAATTCCCTGAGGACTATATTTCTTCTTGTCAGTGTGACGCAAAAGGAGTGACCGTATCATGCTTCGTTAATAGAAGAGAACCTCAAACATAAGGACAATGTAAGTTATGAAATTTTAAAATGAGAGTAATAAACAAGAGAACGTAAGGAATAGCCAGCCTAATTTTCCCTAAGATTTTTTGGGAAATCGGCTGAGTAGGAAGGATAGCAGCCGACGCACTGTGGACAAGTAGGAGCACTAGGGCAAGGAAGGGGCTGGCAGCGAGCAGTTTTGGTGGAAAAAGTTGGATCTTCTTGCAACTCTGAGTAGTTTAAGTGACTTTGCCACCAGCTGCTCATAGCAAACCTCCTGATTGGCATATTTTAGTACTCACTTTGCAGCTAATAGTTGAATAATAAGAAGTTATTTCAACGGAAGGATGTGAGAAAACCTCATATAGTTAAAAGAAAATCAAAAGCAAGACCAAAAATGACTACCACCAAAACCAATTTTCAGAAGAAAGTCCCAAAGTTTTATTCCTGGAGATTTTACTTTCAAAGCTGTCAAAAATATTTCACTGCTTATAACTGAAGTAAACACAGCATTTTCTGCCCGGGTGCTATAGTAATATCTGTGAAATCAAGGTTGAATTGTGCTAGTTATAGATGAATGTGTGAAGAATACATAACTCCTAATGTAATTTTAGAAAGTTTGTGCACCGCGTCTTATAATCTCTCGTACCATGTTCCGGGAGGTGCCATATGGCTGGGGATACATATTTGGACCTCTTGCCTTTTTTAATCACCAGCTGCCTTCTGACCCCATGTGCTGAGCACGTTCTGTGGCAACTCTCCCTCCGCCAAAGAGTTCCAGGATCAAAGACCTTCTCCTCTGGCGTTTGAGGGCAGAGGATGTTATTTTACCAGTCTGAAACTGAGCACTCTTCAGTGGCAGCATCCCTTGAGAAATATCAGAACACAACAGTGACCCCCAATCACAGGATTCACTATATCCACGAGTTATCTTAGAAAACAATATGCACACACTGGGAATAAAACTGTCCTTCCATTATTTCACCTTTTACGGTGAACACATGGCTATGGAATACGGAGGAGAGGAAGAGAAAAATTAACATACTTCTGACAGACAGTGTCTTGGAAAAACTGTTTTGGTCTTCTAAAAAAGGGGAAGATGACTTCATTCTTTCAATCAATACAGTAGGACTTTTATCTAGGAGAGCCTCTAACCTTATATCTAGGAGAGCCTCTTATCACTACTAAGCAACAAGAATTGCACCAGGAAAGCCACAAGGTAAGGGAGACCATCCTTACCTCTGAGAGCTGTGTAAGAAAGACACTGAGAGCAAAGCAGAGACAATTCCTCTCCAGGTCCATTGAGTAGGTACCACAAGAGCAGCGGGCTGTCCTCAACCCTGCCCATACATACAGGAAGGAAGACACAGCACAGCCTCTGGTCTTTTCAGGTGTTGAGAAAGGAGGACATCTGCAAGCACATCCCACATCACGTCATGGATCAGCCAAGGTCGCTCCAGCACTGCTCTGAGCTCATGATCCAATCTCATCAACCTGATTCCTATCTTCCCTTCCACTTTATGCCTCTTTTTGTGTAGAATTCCTGTCTTGCTTCTCTGTGCCTGGGCATTACTTGATAGCCACCCTTGCCCTCCGTTACGTAAGGACGCTGACTTCTTCCTGTTCATCTGCTGCTTGTCTCTTCTGAAACTAGAGGCCAAACTTACACCACATGCTGGAGATGAGACAGGGCCCTCCTGTGATGACCACCTGATTCCTGGTTGGTTCTGTCTCTGCTGCTTACTCTACGCCCACATCCACGTCAAGGTGTTGAGTCTACCACCAAAACAGCACCTTCTGTTTCTTCCCCACCTACTTGGCTCTCAAGTTCTTCTCTGTCTTCTCTCAATACCTGCCAGCCTCATCCTAATCAAGTCCAGGCACACAGTGCCAGGCAGGTGGGGCTGCCCCAGCCCTGGCCACAGACCAGCTGCCCCCTGTTTGACTCAACCATCATTTGCTGAGTCCCAAGTCTGTCTGTGGCAAAAATACCTGGTAGATCTAATGATATATGATCAATTTTAATAATTTGTTATGATTTTTTTCACAATTACAAGAGAGATAACATTTTATCTATCTGGAAGATTATATAAAGCTTCTGTTTATTTTGCCTTATTGGGAAACGACTTTGAGAAACTATTTTGGTGCAGAAGACAGTCCCTGAGAGAGTTAACTGGAGCCAAGGCTATGGAAGAGGGATAAAGCTAAGCTCCAGAGTGGGAAGCAGCCCGCCTGGGCAGCACTCTATCTGCTGCCTTTGCTCGCTGTATGGCCCTGGGTGAGTTATTTTATCCTTCTGTATCTTAATTTCCTAATCACTAAACTTTTCTCATAGTGCTGTTGTAAATATTAAATTAGTAAATAATTACGAAATATGTAGAGATGTGGTTTTATCACTAATTACAAAATAAATATATCCTTGATGCTAAATAGTTTTAAAATATAAAGAAACCCGAAAACATATTACCTAATACCTCTTCTCCAAGAATGTTAGTATTTTGCATACTTTTAATCTTATTTGCTATATGGATTTATGTTACTTTTAGAGCAAAATGACATTAATATACTATGCGTTACTTTGACTTTTGGACTTAAAAATTTTTTCTTAGCAATGTACTATCAACTTTCTAAGTAAGTTATTTGTATTACATACAGTGTATTCTGTTGCAAATAACAGAAAGTGATACAAATTGTCTTAAACAATAAGAAGTGATTGGCTCATGTAACTAAAAGGAAGAGTGATTCTTTATTATGATTGGACTGACATTGGTTTTATTGCTACTCCTAAATAATCTGTATATTCCGAGTCATGAGGAATGAATGCCTTGGCCTTATTGGTTTAGCTTTATTTACTTGCTACACCAATTATTGTGGCAAGTGAGATGGGAGTGTGCTGATTGGGTGCTGGGGTTAATCCCATGTCAACAGCTATAAAACAAGGGGGAGGGCTGAGTGGGTTCAGGGTATATATCCACAGTGTCTCTTTTTGTATGTTTAAAAATATTGTTTTTATCAATGGAATAGTGTTCACAAGATTCAATCACTGTATATTCTTAAACAGTCTAATTTCTGGACACTTAGAAAGTTTTCTAATATAAATAATGCTACAGTGATCATTCTTGGACACACTTCTTTCTGCTTTATTATGTATTGCTCTTATCTGTGTTCTTGCTCTTTTTTTCTCCTTTCATGAGTTTGTTCTCATTTCCTACAACTATTATTTATATCTTCAAAGTTTCTTTAGTTTGACACTTTCTTTTGCACACCTTCCCATGCATTTTTATCTTTATGGAAGCTGAGAAGTATTGTAAAAGGCATATGAGATTCCATAGCAGGTGGACTTTGACTCATATTTGAACTCTGCCTGCTAGTAGCAGTCTGACTTTGGGAAAGTCATTTGATTCCTATGAATACCATTCAGTTTTCTTAAAATATAGATGTATTAGTCTGTTCTCACACTGCAAATAAAGACATACCCAAGACTAGGTAATGTATAAAGAAAAGGAGGTTTAATGGATACACAGTTTCACATGGCTGAGGAGGCCTCACAATGATGGCAGAAGCTGAATGAGGAGCAAAGTCATATCTTACATGGTGGCAGGCAAAAGAGCATGTGCAGGGGAATGCTTTGTAAAGCCATCCTATGAGACTTATTCACTATTATAGGAATAGCACAGGAAAGACCCACCTCCATGATTCAATCACCTCCCACCAGGTCCTTCCCATGATACATGGGAATTATGGGAGCTGCCCTTCAAGATGAGATTTGGGTGTGGATACAGCCAAACCACATCAATGGGCAACAGGCAACAAAAATAAAATTAGATAAATTGAACTCCATTAAAATTTAAAACTTCTGTGAATTGAAAAGACAATCAGCAGCGTAAAAAGTCAACCCATGGATAATGGAAAATATTTTCAAAGATATATCTGATAAAGGTTAATATCTATGATACATAAAGAAATCTACAACTCACCACCAAAAAATCAAATAAAACATGAAAAAATGGGCAAATGTATTGAATAGACACTCTCCCAAAAATGTAGAAATGGGCAACAAGCATGTCAAAATATGCTCAACATCACTAATCATTAGAAAAATGCAAATCAAAACCACAGTGGGATACCACCTTATAACTATTAAGGTGGTTACTATGAAAAAAAAAATACAGAAAGTAAGTGAAGGCAAGAATATGCAAAATGTAAACCCATATGTACTCTTAGTAAGAAGGTAAAATGAAAATGATGTGGCTGTTAGGGACAGCAGTTGACTATTCCTTTAAAAATTAAAAAAAAAAATCGCAATATTATCTAGCAATTCCATTTTTGGATATATACACAAAATAATTTAAAGCAGGGTCTTACCCATGTTGATAGAGGCACTATTCACGATTGGGAAAGGGTAGAAGCAACTTAAGTGTTCACTGACAGATGAATTAATTGTAAAAATGTGCAAATACGTATAATAACATACTATTTAACTTTAAAAAGGAAAAGAATTGTAACACATACTGTAACAATGGATGAACTTTGAGATCATTACACTAAATGAAATAAGCCAGCCATAGAAAGACAAATACTGTATGATTATACTTACGTAAAGTACCTGGATTGGTCAAATTCATAGAGGCAGAAAGTAGAATGGTAGTTACCAGGACCTGAGATAAGTGTAATATGGGGCTTTGTTTAATGAGTAGAGAGTTTCAGTTTTGCACAGTGAAAAAGTTCTGGAAATTTGTTTCACAATAATGTGAGTATAGTTAGCACTATTGGACTCTACATTTGAAAATGGTTAAGATGATGTGCTAGGCTGCTCTTGCATTGCTATAAAGAAATACCTGAGACTGAGTAGCTTATAAAGAAAAGTGGTTTAATTGGCTCATGGTTCTTCAGGCTGTACAGGAAGCATGGTGCTGGCATCTGCTTGGCTTCTGTCAAAGCCTCAGTGAGCTTTTAATCATGACAGAAGGTGAAGGGGGAGCAGGCAGGTCGCACGGTGAAAGCAGGAGCAAGTGAGGGGTGGGAAGGTGCCACACACTTTGAAATGATGAGCTCTTCTAAGAACTCACTATCATGAAGACCAGCACCAACTTATGAAGGATCTGCCTCCATGATCCAAACACTTCCTACCAGGTCCCACCTCCAGCGTCAGGGATTACAATTCAACATGAGATTTGGGTGCGACCAATATCCAAACTCTATCGGATGGTACATTTTATATTATGTGTTTTTGTTTTTTTTATTTTATTTTTTTTACCGTAACTTAAACAGGCTATACTATATAAACACACCTGATCATTTCTGATTAAGATACAAATTTGATTATTTTTCCTATGTCACTGAAATAAAAATGTTACATCAATTAAGAAAAATGGGGACATCTCTACCAGTCAGACAGGGTACAGAATCAAAGGGACTGGCCCAGTGCCTGGATTCTTCTTGGATCAATAAGATGCATGATCACTGTTATTGCTTTTAATTTTTTTATGATCTTAGATTCACAGTTCTTAGCTTCAATTTTCCCATTTTTAGCATTCAAAAAAATCTAGTTCTTAAAAGAGTATGGTGACATTTGTTGTTGGGATTGTTGTTATTGTCAAAGGGAAGAGCACAGCTAGACTGCATTGGTTCCTTCATGTGAAAGGCAGCACCCACAAACATTCTCAGCGTGTTCAAAACAACACTGAAGGAGAGAGGGGATTCCTGCTCCCAACAGCAGACATTCGAGTTCCTTGCCTGAATGGCATTAAGTGAAGCCACATACAACCTTTCAGATGAGACAGAGCAAAGGCAGCTAAACAAGAACATTTCAACAAACCATAAATCTTATCTTAACTGGAAATTTAGAGTACTCGAAGCAAGGGAAAAGTGACAGAGAAAGAAGTAAAACTAATATGATTAAACTGAAAGCAACCCTGGTCACCAGCGAAGACACTTAACATGTTCAAGGGAAATGCTTCTGGATAATGTTTCCTGGAAACCAGATGGGAAGTTAGATTAGTTATTTTCTCTCCAAAATAACTTGTGTTTTTGTCATTATAATGGAATATTTACAGTAAACCAACAATAGTCTGGCTTTCTTGTGGGCATGGGTCTACGTGAAATGGTTCCCTCTTGTAGGCGTGGGTCTACGTGACAATAATAAAGTGATCACAGGATTAACCCAAGTCTCCGGTCACATTAAACGTCAGGGATGGAAAGAAGGACAAGAGAGGACACAAGAGACAAACATGATATATTAAAGCCAAGTGAGCAATAAAATTCACCTAAAAGTACAGTCATGAGATAGGAGGAAAAATGATAGCCAAAGCTGAGCATATTACAATCACACTTCAAAAATATAACAACTTCTGGGATTCACATGTTCCACAGAAGTGAATTTCCAGATAACGGAGACTCACAAAACTGCTGGATTCATTTTCTATTCAACAATTTTTGATGGATCTGGCAAAAAAATGCTCTTCATAATTTCCTAACATTCCTTTAAAAAAAGATGACTCATTCATTTTCATTTTTAATTAACTATTCAGAGGAAACTTTACCAGTATTTATTAAAGCTATTGTGAGTTTGTATGTTGTAAAGAGGATACTTTTGGGAGTGTGAGGGGCACATTTAGTGACTGTGCAGGAAGTCAGGTGTGATTGGACTCTGTCCCAGAAGGTTGGGATGTGGTCAGTCTGTAATTCTCTGCTGATGTAAGTACTGCGTGCAATTTTGTTTTCCAGCATCTTTTACCCTTGAGAAGCTGGGTAGTCACGTTGCTGGCATCGAACAGCCTTAACGTCCCAAGTTTCTTCTAGTTCATTGCTTCAAATAGTGGGCATGCAAATGGGAAGTCAGGTGGCCAAGCTAGTTTCGACGTAATATTACACAGGGTCATGTCTCAGAATCAGAGTGGAAAAATAGTAGAAATTACTCTATTACGTGAATAGTGTTGGGTATTTTCGCTCAGGATTTGAATCCAGGGAAGGGATTATATGTCTCTTCTTAAGTAGTAGTGTTAACCAAAACTTACATTTCTGAAATGAAATGCAAAAATCAGGTGTCACTTAATCTATAAATTACGTTTTGTTTCACTAAGGTCAATTTTATTCTTTTGATTTACTATGAGGATAAAGCAAGCTGCTGTGGGTGCCTCTCCTGGGTCATTTCAATGGTCATAGGATGATCACTAGTTGGCAGTAGCGCTTGGTCGATGTTTGCACAGCATCCCTGCAGTCCTCCTCTGAATAAGTGGGGATGATGGCCATAGAGAGAATTTCCAGGACACGCACCACGATTACAAGATGTCAGACACCCTTCTAAGCACATTACACACATCAGCACATGTCAATATGGATGCACATGTGTATTCATATTTTACTTGAAATTTTCAATCCCAGGTAATATTCATTCATCTTAATTAATATTATGAATAATTCTATAGTGAACACTCATCCCAGGCAGGTGGGATTTGCTCAAGGAAACCGCCAATAACTATATCGCAGCGAAATCCCAGGCAGTTGGAAAGCCTGGAAGTAAAATCTCTGGAAGCAATTGGGAATTCCCTTTCTTTCTTTCTTTCTTTCTTTCTTTCTTTCTTTCTTTCTTTCTTTCTTTCTTTCTTTCTTTCTTTCTCTTTCTTTCCTTCCTTCCTTCCCTCCTTCCTTCTTTCTTTCTTTTCTCTCTTTCTTCTTCTTTCTTTTTTTTGACAGAGTCTCACGCTGTTGCCCAGGCTGGAGTGCAGTGGCATGATCTCTGCTCACTGCAATCTCCGCCCCCCAGATTCCAGCGGTTCTGCTGCCTTGGCCTTCTGAGTAGCTAGGATTACAGGTGCCTGCTGCTGTGCCCAGTTAATTATTGTATTTTTAGTAGAGACGGGAGGGATTTCACCATTTTGACCAGGCTGGTCTTGAACTCCTGACCTCATGATCCACCCGCCTCAACCTCCCAAAGTACTGGGATTACAGTCGTGAGCCATCGTGTCTGGCTGGGAATCCCCTTTTCAAGGAGTCCCTGCCCTGTTGGGAATGTCAGGACTCAAGCAGCCTGAGTAAATCCTGCCTCTGTCATCAACGTTTCAGGGACAGAGATACAAAGAATTCAATCTCTTAAGATGTTTGTCATCAATTATTCTTACTTCACTACCACTATCGGTGGGTTATTAAGATAGGCACTTAATCATTCGCACGATCATGCACTAGACAAGTGTTGGCAAGAGCCAGCTGACTTTACACCTGCTTTTAAAAAGCAAGGCAAGGTAAATGAACTCTGCAGACGGTGTACTCATCTTTCCATTACTTTGCATCATACAAAGGCATTCACTTTGTGTTTATAGAAGATGTGGTTCTGCAACTTACCTTTCTTTTTTTTTTTTAATAAAAATCTGACTTTAGTAATCCATGTCTAGATCAACAAATAGAGAAACTAGTGATTTTGCCACTCAGTAACCAATTATGTTTTAAGAAAATTAAGTGTGTAAAATTCTTTTCTGAACCCAAAGCTAAAATATTCAGGAAAATAACACATCGTATGTTGTATTGTACAATGTTCAACTCCTATTTTCTCCGGTAAATCCATCACAGCACAAGGAGAAACCAAAGACAGCATGGTCTTTTAGCACAGCACAGCCAGGCAATTCTGGCAGCTAATTGATCATCTAAAGTAAGTGACTACTTAATAAACACAATCTTTGCCCACTAGTGTCTTTCAGTCCAAACAGAAATTAAAGACAGGGATGGCCATGTATGGGAATGTGCGGCCTCTAAGATGACCGGATATACGTCCTGCTGGTAAGGGCATTGGATGGAGAAACAAGTTATTTGCACCGAAGAAAGAAGCACTCACTTTGGGTTTTGTAACTAGTGACATTTCGTATTCTCAAGCATGAGTCATGTCAGGTCGCTGCATAAAGTGGCCTGGGAGTTGCCATCCAAGCTCGCAGTGGGAAGGTATTCCCAGGGTGGAAGACATGGACCTTCCTGTGTCTTTGAAGCCTGAGGGAGTGTTCTTTATGGTCATGGAAAGACGAACATTCCAAGAGGCAGGTGTGGTGCTAGGAGGGGAGAAGGCGTGGGAGGAGAGGTAAGGATGGCAGGTGGGCGTGGTCAAGGAGGAGCAAGGCTTTGATAATGCTTTTGTAAGTTTAGTGATGTTTCCCAGTCATAACACCAACCCGTGATTTCATGTTCCAACATCAGCATTCCTACATAAACTGAACAATTATTATTGTTGTTGTTATTATTATTATTTGTGACAGAGTCTCGGTCTGCCACCAGACTGGAGTGCAATCTTGGCTCAATGTAACCTTCACTTCCAGTTCAAGTGATTCTTGTGTCTCAGCCTCCCAAGTAGCTGGGGTTACAGGTGCGCACCACCAAGCCCAGCTAATTTTTTATTTTCAGTAGAGACAGGGTTTCACCATGTTGGCCAGTCTGGTCTCAAACTCCTGACCTCAAGTGATCCACCTACCTCGGCCTCCCAGAGTGCTGGGATTACAGGTGTGAGCCACTGCACGCGGCCTCTACACTTAATTATTTTATATAGGTGTATATCTTTTATTGATTTCAGAGAATAGGGTGAAAAAACCATCATCTCTGAAAAAGAGCAAATAGAGGTAGAGAATGGTGTGTGGAGAGAGAGAATGGGAAACAGAAAAACATGAACTTCTGAACAACAGGGTCTGGACACCAAACCTAGGAAAATGAGAATTTAAACCAGCAATACTTCTTTCTTCCATTTTTCTTTTCATGATTTTGTTAGCCATTCACTCACCTTAATAAACATTATTGATTTCTTATTCTATGCAAGGCCACCTGGACAATTTCTGTTAAGACTAAGAAGGTTAACATCATTCTACAAGCTCACGTTTGATAAGTGTTAAAAATAAAAAATATTAGGTGGTTTTGAAGTCGTATGGAGAAGAAACAAACTATTTTGAAAGCAGCAGGCAGAATTCTTGATTTTGCCTGTGAACTAGATGAAGGCTTTTCAAACATGGCACCATCCCGGGCATCGAAGGAGGAGGAGGAGCAGGCAGCTGTGGAGAGGGAGCTTGTGCAGGCGCGAATGTCCTGGTGCTCCTCACACGCTACCTGGCTTGGAATCTGGCCTCTGGCTTTTCCAAGTCCTGGGACTTGGGGGATTTATTTAATCTTTCTGTCTCAGGTTTTTCATCTGTGAGAACAGGAGGTGATAGTAGAAGGTACCCTGGAGGATTACTGTCTAAATTAAGAAAGACAAGAAGTCAAGAAAATAGCAGAACATCCAATACGCAATCTGCAGCATTATCATTAAGAAGAAATCCTAGGACACAGAGCTTGGTTTGCACAAAGGCAAGCTCCCGAAAGGTCATGGTGGGTTTGAGAAATGCTGGCACTTGGCAGATGCCAGGTCTGAGCCAGGACGAAGTGTGGACGGACGTGCTAGTGGAGCTGAGACCTTCAGGTGTGGGTACAGTAGGAACCCACTGGCTGAGCGAAAGCCAGAGGCGACGTGGCTGCAGGAACCTGTTGTGAGGACACCCTGGGGCATGGACAAGGATGGGACTGGAGAGTGAATAACCCAGGCCCAGAAGGTCAGCTCTCTAGGCTGAGATTCTATTGCCATCCAGGGCTGGAATTATGGTAGTGTCAGGGGCCAGAACAAGCAAGGTTGTGGAGCCATGCCCAAATTAAAACCAAGAAAACTGGATGACTTTTGAATGTGGGGTAAGAGAAGAAATCTTTGAGCGTAACTCTGATGTTGCTCGTCTTTGTGACACAATAGCTGATAGCACCATGAACAGAAAACAGAATTTGAAAGAGTAGATAATGGAGGAAGGAGAAGGTGCTTTGGGTGTTGGGGTCAAGTTAATAAGTTTGTGTTGCCATCTGGGCATCAAAAAAGAGATGCCCAGGGGTCAGTTAGGCATAGCATCTGGAGACTGGAGTCATCACCACCCAGATCGTGGTTAAAGTAGGGGTGTGTTTCAATGAGTTCTCTGGGGCCTAAATGCAGAGGAAGGCTTGTGGGGACACCAGGGTTATATGATCTTGCTTTAATCTACCAGAGCCAGCCACACCCTGTCTGGTGGTGAACTTTCTGATCTTCTCCTAGTGTTTATGTCTTCTGACTTTGTGACTCTTTCCCTGTCACACTCCATAGAGGGGGGATTCTGGCTCTTCACTTTCCCCTGGAGCACAAGGTGTATTTTCATACTCACACACTGCGGTCAGACACTCGGGGTAACTGGATCACCTGGTCCAGTAGAGCCCGTAGGAGTCTGAGACCATCAGGTAAGAGGTGGGGATGGCACAGAGGAGGCTAAGATGCCTGAGAAGGAGAGAGAAAAATATAAAGCAACAGGCTAGGCGCGGTGGCTCCCGCCTGTAATCCCAGCACTTTCGGAGGCAGAGGCAGGCAGGTCACCTGGGGTCAGGAGCTCGAGACCAGCCTGGCCAACATGGTGAAGACCCGTCTCTACTAAAAATACAAAACTTAGCCAAGCATGGTGGGGAGTGTCTGTAATCTCAGATACTGGGGAGGCTGAGGCAGAATTGCTTGATCCTGGGAGATGGAGGTTGCAGTGTCGAGATTGTGCCACTGCACTCCTGGCCTGGGAGACATAGCCAGACTCTGTCTCAAAAAAAATATATATGTATATATACGTGTGTGTATATATATGTATATGTATACATATACACACGTATATATACACATATGTACATACAAAATGAGGTATACATACAAGATACACATACAAGATGAGATATCTTGTGTGTGTGTATATATATACACACATATATATGTGTATATATATATACCACGCCCACCTGCCATCCTTACCTCTCCTCCCACGCCTTCTCCCCTCCTGGCACCACACCTGCCTCTTGGAATGTTCGTCTTTCCATGACCATAAAGAACACTCCCTCAGGCTTCAAAGACACAGGAAGGTCCATGTCTTCCACCCTGGGAATACCTTCCCACTGCGAGCTTGGATGGCAACTCCCAGGCTACTTCATGCAGCGACCTGACATGACTCATGCTTGAGAATACGAAATGTCACTAGTTACAAAACCCAAAGTGAGTGCTTCTTTCTTCGGTGCAGAAAAACCTGAGGAATACACATATATATGTGTGTATATATACACGAGATACCTCATCAATTATTTATATATATGTTTATATATATATATCAACTATTAATTAGGTATCTTGGCAACCAAGATGAGGTATCTTTGCAACCAAGGAAGAAGAATGTTTATAAGGGTGGGTCAAACACAGCTTCAGTGAAGATACAGTTTTCATTCATGTAGATTCTCTGAGATTTGACCTAGATCTACAAACACTGTCATCTCTGTTTATTACATGGGATGAGAAAAAAAAGACTTATCACCTTTCTAGAAAGGTTAGCTTCAGAAGCTAGTATTAAAATCTCAACATATCCTCTCAGTAGTGGGTTGCCTCGTGATTTAGTTTTAGAGCTTGGGTTTCCTTGTGAACAAGATCAGAACAAGATGTATCCCGATAGACTGAGTATTAAATAATGCAATTAATATAGAATCTTGAAAACAGTAAGCATATAACACATAATTAGTTTCATTCTTCTTCCCACTTTTTTCCTCATCCTCCAACTACTTTTCTTTTTTAGATGTAGTCTCATGCTATAGCCAGGCTGGAGTGCAGTAGTGTGATCTCGGCTTACTGCAACCTCTGCCTCCCGGGTTCAAGGAATTCTCCTGCCTTAGCCTCCCAAGTAGCTGGGACTACAGGCGCGCGCCACCATGCTGGGCTAATTTTCGTATTTTCAGTAGAGACAAGGTTTCACCATGTTGGTCATGATGGTCTCGATCTCTTGACCTTGTGATCCACCCGCCTCGACCTCCCAAAGTGCTATGAGTCACCGTGCCTGGCCAGTCTCCAAGTACTTTTAAGATATTTCCGGGTTTGAAGTTTTGACCATTCCCATAACATGGTCTGAAATATTCACTGCCTCTGAAACATACTGTGAAGGCTCTAGTGCTGCCTGCTGGGCAGGCCTTTTCTGTGATGCTGGGAGACTCACTAGGGTGGTTACAACAGAGTTGGGGCCTCCTAGGTACATCAGTGCCCCTTTCACAAGAGTCTCTTGGTGATACATAACACATGGAAATAGACTGCTATCTTGGTTTGCAAAATGGCTTGTTGTCTGAAAATCTTAGACTTTCCAAATTCTTTTATTTTTATAATTGAGCTATAAAATAATAAAGAACTCTGTGAAAACTACTACTAAGTGGTGTTTAATGCCAATGACACTATTCCATGCTGCATTACACTAAGCTCTTTACACAAGTGATTTCATCTAGTCTTTGCAACAAACATAAGTAATGTGCACATTTTGTAAAGAGGAATGTAAGGATTTTAGAGTTTGTAAAGTAACGAGTTCAAGGTCACACAGCTAAAAAGTACCAGGGACTAGATGGAAGACCAGGCTTTCCTCACTCCTGCAGTGGTGTGGGTGGGTCTTGCTGCTTGCTTGTGCTAAGGCAGGATTCTGGAAACATCTCTTCATTATATAAAGAGCTTGAGAAACTGAATAGATACAACTTGATCCCCAATTTATTTCCATCATTTGGTTCCGGTAATTTCATTCATGGGTGAACATGATCATTTTATTACATAGTGGAGGTGATGCCAGGGACTTTTATTATACACTGGAGGTGATGCCAGATACTCTTCTGCAGATACTCCCTGACTTCATTTCTGAATTGCTGCCTTTGAGTTGCTGTTTTGTGAGAGCTCCTTAATTTCCTATGATTTGGTTTTTCTTATGCTCTCTAGTTTAAGATCATTGAGAAAAGAAGACTTAGTGTCCCCCGAATTCAATTTTATGCTTATTTAGCCCACAGAATTTCTGTGAAACTTAAATCATCTTATGCTGGTGAGGTATCCTTTCAGCTGTAAAACATCAGAGATATGAAAAAAAATTGATTATTCAATCAATAATTTGAGTATTCAATAATTTCAATAGTTTTGATGGCTGAGTATGCCATATGTCAGCACTTTTCGTGCTACCCATAGTAAATCAGTAAGGTAGTGATAGTCACACTTAGTTAAATAGTGTTATCTCTAACTATGTGCTATGCACTGTGCGAAGAACTTTACCTGAATGAGTTCAGATACTTTCCACACCATCCTATGAGATAAGTAATATGCAAATCTCAGTGTCACAGATGGGGAACTAGGCTCTGTGTGCTTAAGGAATGGGCCAGATCATCTGTATATGAGTTCTGGATGTCTGCTTAAGATGTTTTCTTTTTTTTAGCATCCGTCCTTCTATTAGTGCTATGTCATATTTGTTAGTTGATGCTCATTTCACTTAAAAAACAGAAGCAAAACTTTGCAAATCAGATGTCCAGGCTTGCACTTTCTCATGTGATATTTCAAACGTTCAGCTTCATTCTATCCTGATCCAATTTGAGTACATATATATATATATTTGTTTTAAGTTCAGTGATTTTTTTTCTTTTTTTCTTCTGACCAGGAACCCATTGTACAGGTACTATTTTGTTTGAAGTGGAAGTAGTTTCAGCAACAGTCCCTAATGTCTTCTGACTGGCCAGGGAGCTCGCAGACAAGTCATTGTCCCAGAACAGAACATATATCTGAAATACATCACTCTGAATGAGAAAGAAATGGAACAGCAGGAGGAAATGTGAATTTGTTTAGTGTAGTGGTATCAGCTCACTTCCTGGACAGATTAAATCCAATTAATACCATGCTCTCTAATCACCCAGAATATTTGTAGTAGAATTCTCTCTTCTGTGAGTTATTGATAGGTAAGATTTTGTTTGTATGTAATTATATGTTCTAGCTTTTATATTTGATCATTTAAGAATTTATTCATGCTTTAAAAAATCATGTGTTCAGCACATTTACAAAACACAAAATAAGACTGTAAAATAAGTCCTTAGTGGTATGGTCAAGGGCACTTCTGACCCATTTAAACGCTCCAGCTAAGAGTTTTAGACCAATGTCTAGAGATACGACCAAGGCTAACTGTGGAATTCCATGCTTCTGAAGCAGATATTCTCTGGCCAACTCAGTAGAAGACAGCTTCTGAGTCTTCTATGCTTAGGCCTTCATAGATCCATTGTTAGCTACAGGAATATAGCAGGAATATTTTTCTCTAATTAGCTAAATGCCCTCTCACTTCCTATGCCAGTGAAAAGGAAGAAAACTCATTGTCTCTACAAGTTTTATAAGTAAGTGTATCTCATATTACACTTCTTGTTCAATAGGTGATACAGTAATGAACAAGCTCTAAATAATTTTTTAAAGTTCGGTCTAACAATAATCAGCTCATGCAGCGGAGGTGGGCAGATTGCTTGAGCCTAGGAGTTTTGACATCAGCCTGGGCGACATGGCACAACCCTGTCTCCACAAAAATGCAAAAGTTAGCCAGGCATGATGGTGCACGCCTATAATCCCAGTGACTCAGGAGTTTGACGGGGGAGGATCACTTGAGCCCAGGCGATCCAGCTGTGATTGCACCACTGTACTCTAGTATGAGTGACAGAGGGAGACCCTCTAAAAAAAAAAGAAGAAGAAGAAGAAAGAAAATAGAAAAAAAGAAAAAGAAAAAATTAGCCTTTTGAAACTTCCCAGGGAGAACTTCCTGGAACGGTGCTCATGTATTTCTACATATATAGCAGGGAAGTAGGGCTTGGTTGTCTGCAGTTGACACAGACATTAAAATAATATTCAGTATTATAGGTTCTGGACTGTGAGCCCCTAACTTCCACATCTGTACTTTTTCCACTAAAATATGCAAGCCATCTCACAACTCAAATTTTCATGACAGCTTTGTATTGAAAATGATGCAAGTTAATATTCTCATCTTATCAGGTCATAGATTTGAATTATATTTAACATGAATCTACATTTTGATTTAAAACCAGAAGTTACTGGAGTTTCTTTGGGGTGGGGTCTTCATGTTTATTAGTGCCTTTAATAAGTTCCATAAATTACTGTGAGATTCCCAGGCGTTGCTCTGGTCTAGACTCCTCAGAGGTCTAGGTCACTTTCACACTCAGAAATCAATCCTAATTATAAGCAGAGGTTGAAGCATAAACAACAGGAAATTGGCTTAGAAAAGTAAACTGGTATTTATTAAGGGCCTATTACATCGCAGGCTTCATGCTAGGAGGCCCGCTACCTAGATGATTTCCCAGCCAATTAGGTATAATCCACGACATTTTAAAGAGGAGGAATACAGTCCAAGAGGTTGGAGTTGACTCACTCAAGGAAACAGACTGAAACGTAATAAAGTCAGAATGCAAGAGCTGCCATCCTGCCTGGCCTTGCATGTCATGACTCTGGTCCGGCCACCTCTGTTCTTACCCAGTCCCACCACCTCTGCCTTGTTTAGATACTGACTGCTGAAGACTCTCACTGCAAGCTTCCCAGAAATCTTGTTCCCCAGTATCTGACTCTGCTTCTGACCTTGCATAAGTTGGTTGAGTCTCTGTTGTGGTCACCTTGCTGGACCTAATCTATACCTGTCCAGTCCAAAGGTGCCTGCCCAGTTCCCCCCAGCCTTGCTTTAATTCTTGGGACATTACATCTGGCCTGCCATAAGAAGGTCATCCCACTTACATTTTGAGTAAGTTGTATTCTACCAACTCCCCACCCCAACCTGTGTGTGTGTGTGTGTGTGTGTGTGTGTGTGAGAGAGAGAGAGAGAGAGAGACATCAGTGAACAAACATCACCTAGATAAACTTTCTTATGAACCTCAGAGTGACCTTGGTTGGCCTCCAGGGCGTCTATGTAAGCACTGGGTTTTATAAGCTTCCCACGTGATGCCCACCCTATGTGGCATATGTACCTCCTGACCTTCTGCCCAGGTCTGGAGGTTTGTTTCATGAGCCAGGTGAGGTCAGTATTGCCTCTGTGCTTGGGCAAGGCTGAGCTTGCTGTAGAAGGCAATTCTTGCAGGCAACGAGTGTAGCAGAGGAAGGTAGCATCTAACCCAATGCTCAGACCTCCAAAGAGGATTCAGTCCTGGACCCTTTACCCAGACTTCATTTTTCAATTGCTGCCCAAACTTTAGCTGCCCAAATATCAGCATTCTATATTCTTCATTTCTGTCCCAGTGATCTACGTTATTTATAGAGGAATACGTCTGCATCAAGTTAGAGTTTAAGAAGGATCCTGCCTGTGCCTTTCACATACCGATGGGTATCTGTCTGAACTGCTGCAGGCATCCTGCAGCCATTAGTGTTAACAGATGCTGTGATAATAATTCTTGAAACTATTGCTCCAGGAGTGTTCCTTTGAGTGATCTCACTCATCAAGATGAAGGCCATAAATTCTGAGGAATGTTAAACAATCAAATTCCTGACCTGTCTGTGACTATGGGAACTAAGTGCTGTTTATAGGTAGGGCCCCGAAGTTCAAAGAAAATCAGCCCTGCAGCTTTTGATTTCCATTTGCATGAGTTAAAGCTGAGCCAACCCACTGTGCTTAGTGACGTGCAAAATGAGGTCTAAAGAGTCTTCCCAGTCTCAGGCTGTCTGCTTGCCCAATGGCACCGATTTATTTCAGCTTGGGTCAGTACCAGAAGCCAAACTGCCATAATGCATGAGGGAAGGCTTGCCATTCTTGTGGAACTCAGAAGGACATAGGGAGTGGAAAAGGGGATCATGATCCAAGGAAGAAAAGACAAAAAGACAATGGAAAAAATAGTGGAGAGAGAAAAAAATAGACACACAGGGAGATGAACACCCTGATTTGAGCACCTCTCCAGCTATCTCACACTCACACAAGTTGACTTAATATCCAGGGAGCCGAGTGTCCTCTAGAGTGAGCACTAAGTGTCGAGAGGCATGAATGAGCTTTCACCTGTTTGTCTTGCTCTAATCCCTGTATCAATTTCTAATTGCCTTAAGTTCAGGAATCTTGAGAAAATATATTCTCTATGGTTAAAAAAATCCTTAAGACTTAAGACGTGCCCTTGATGTAGAAGAGTGAATTTTATAACCAATTATTTGAGAAAGCTATATTCTGTGTCAGCACATAATGAAGAAAAGTTTATTTCCTTAAACACTAAATAAAAATTGCAAGACATCCATCTATCTCCCATTCTCGTCTCTTGACACATTGGGTACTGATGTGCTAGCAAGTTACTTAAGGCCCTATATGAAATGAACAGATATTTAGCTCTAGTTTTGCAGATTTGCTGTGAGTTTTTAGGTTTTCAAACCCCAGAGTCAGAGATCTATATAGGCTTATGATGTAACTATCTAAAGTGATTATTTTATTTCCAAAAACTTTCCATTTTCTCTCAAATAAAAAACATTGTGAAGAATTATAATTTTAAATCCAAGGTAATTGAATCACTTTAAATACTTTCATTGTCAAAAACATACATTACAAATTCCATGATTCCATACAACAGATTATTGAGCATATACTGTAAGTCACGGACTGCACCAGCGATTTGCTACAGGAATATAAAAACAAAAACAAAAGTGATGGAGATGTGGCACTGACATGAACACGTTTACCAGCTCATCAAAAGGCATGATGAGAAAGGAGTTACCTGTAAATCAAGGCATGCTAAGGTACCAGAGACAGGCTTCAAGATCAGAGCAGGAAATATCCTTGTGTCCAACCAATTGCAAAACCAGGGTTTTCAACGGTCAGTGTGTGGGTAGCGCTTACTGAGTATCTGCTGTGGGCTGGTGCTTTATGTAGCTGTTGCATTTCTATCTCCATTTCACAGATGAGAAAACTTAGGCCCAGGAAGATTTTATGAAATCTCCCAAAATCTCTGAAAGCTCACCAGTCTATGCAAGTCTAAACACTCTTCAGTCTGTTCAAGTCTGAAAGCTCGTCAGTCTATCCACGTCTCCCAGTAGGCCTACATCCAGCTCCGGCCCTCTCCACTCCCCTGATTATACTGTAAGTGGCTTTTGTCAAGGTTTTTAGGAAAATAAGTATTGGAGAAGTTATGTATTTATCTCCTGGTTTTAATCATATCTTTAAGTTGATTCTACTTTTTGAAGAGCATTTAACTGCTTTAAAAAACTTACCCAAAGATATAGTCAATCTTGCTGATTTGCTATCTCAATTTCACCCCATCTATCTGGCTCAGTGTAGGTTAACTGGAATGTGATACTAAAATTTATTTATCTGTTTTTCTTTGCTCATTTTTTCATTTTGTTTGATACTGAATTTTGAGAACTGAAGTAATTTTTCACTAACAATGCAAACCAAAGAAATATTATTAAGTATATAATTTTTGTTCAAATCTTAGATAATTTAAATGTCATGAAAATATCTAGTTAACATATTTTATTAAAATATCTAGATATTCAAGACAACGTATTTCCATATGGAACAAAAGTATCTGTATATTATCTTACAGGTGAAGTAGGTGTTATCTAAGCAAGTTTAGAAAGGTTAAGGTCTCTGAATCACGGGATCTGGTATTAGTCTGAGCTCCGACCCTGACTAGCTGAGGTCACTATGAACACTTTGCTAATCCCGATGCAGTACATCTAAGACTCACCCTGAAGGGCATGATAGGGCAGATAAGATAATGTATAAGGAAGGGATCAGGGTCCTGCCAAGCACCATGGAATATTGGTCCCCATCACTGGCCTCACCAACAGTCATCTCTGCTGCGTTATTTTGCTGTCCCCCTCCTAAATCACAGCCCACTGGGTGACAGATCCCTGATGGGTGCTGGACACACCTGCTGATGGCTCTGATCACCCTAGACAGCTAATGAGCCAGATACTTGTCTGTGCCAGCCCTCTTGTACACACCGCATTCAGCATCTGGATTTTTGGTGCCGTGCCAATCTTAATGAAGTTGTTTTGTTGTTTTCTAAATACCTTTGGACACCTAAGGGCATAATGACTGAGCCAGGGTGTGTGACAGTGATAAAATGTGGCACAGGCTGGATGGGCCATAGCATGAGGCACGTTTGACATGAACTGATGAGATTTGTTGCAGTCTAATCTACTCCTTTCACTCCTTTAAGAAAGGATGGGGCAATGGGAGACGGCTGGCTGTTTGGCATGGACTCACAAGAATTGCATGTCTATGAGACAACATTAATTTGTATTGCATGACTCACATTGCATAAAAACAAGTTTGTATTCAAGAATCATGCCTTCCCAGTTAATTAATCGCCCTTGTAAATGTTGGGGTGGATTATTGGTTAGTCACACTCGTTTTTTTGTTCCCAGAAAGAAGGCAGGTGTGCCTCTCTGGCTCACTGTATAATTTCTTATGCCTGAATCAGCCTTGTATGCTTCTGCCATTCTTTCCACCCTTTTCATCAAGCTCTGTCTAAATACTGAACTGTCCAAGTGTGTTATTGTAAAGCAGGACTATCCACAAGTATTTCAAAACTGACACTTCATGGCTTGAGAAGAATCTAATCCAACTCCCTTTATTTCAGAATACATGGAAGGAGAAACGCTGAGTGACTAAGGAAGTGGCCCCAGGTCACACAGTTAATGACATAGCCTGTGATAGCTAATGAGATCAGCCCCTTAATGGGAAGCTTGGGGCATTGTGGGCCAAAAGAAAATAACAGATTTTTGCCCCTTATCTACGTAAGATAAACCTGTGTTTAGGAGAAGAAAAATTTCAATTCTTGAGGAAAAATTGTTTTTGTGATATTTGTTGAATAATTAATATGTGTGTAAATGAAAATTTTACAAAACAATATTCAAGTTTGTGTCCAAAATGATTAAGAGATTTATTTCAAAATTTTAACCTTCATTCAAAAATACCCTTCTATTTATCTTTAAAAATAATTGGTATGTTAAAATTACTCAAATTAATCTTGATGCTGCTTTGAAAAATAAAATAATTTATCATAATGCCATTTTTAGAGTGGGTAATTTTTCTGCTTCACAGACATTATTAAATGCATTTTTTAAGATAGACAACTGAAGCAAAAGGAAGAATAGATAATAGAGTTTATCAGAAGAAAAATATCTAAGACTTGGATCACTTAATTTCTAATATATATTCAAATGTTTATTCCTACAGAAAATATTTTGGTACTAGTGATTTTCAATTGCACTGTAGGTCTTTTATTGTGTCTCATTATTTCAAAGAAAAGGCATTATCCATATAATTTATTAAATGCAATTCAGCTTTTTTCTATTTTACTTTAAAAAATGAATACATAGAACCTGCTGAGCTGATGTGAGAGAATGGCTAGAGTTGGCATTTATCCCAAGCCAGCAGACCCCAGACAGAGTCTCAGTCCCAAATAGGTTAGAGATTATTTTTTTAAACCAAAAGGAAAAATTCATTTTGAAATTTCTGATTGATGCCAAAGGCATCACTCAAAGCAGCAAGGGATCAACTCAGACGCAATCCAAATTATTATTATTTTTCAATTGTTTTATAATTTTTTTTAATTTTTAATTTTAAGTTCCAGGATACATGTACAGAATGTGCAGGTTTGTTACATAGGTATACATGTGCCATGGTGGTTTGCTGCACCTATCAACCCACCATCTAGGTTTTAAGCCACATTATTGTTATATTATGTTTATAAAGGAGATTACCTACAGAAGCTGCCATTCAGAGGACAGACTGCTAGGAGCTGAATTGTGTCACCCAAAAAGAGCCTTTAAGTCCTTATCCCCAGTACCTGAGAATGTGACTTTATTTGGGAATTGAATCTTTGTAGATGTAATCAAATTAAGATTAAAGTAGGCCCTAATTCAATATGCTTGATGCCTTTCTGGGAAGGAAAGAGCCGTAGATACCTAGGGAGAAGGCCATGCAGTGACAGGGGCAGAGATTAGAGGGATGCCATTGAAAGCAAAGGACCACCAAAGACAAGACCACAGCCAGAAGCTAGGATGAGGCAAAGGATGAATCTGCTAGGAGTCTCAGAAGAAGCTTGCCCCACTGACACCCTGATATTAAACTTCTAGCCTTCAAAATTGTGGGAGAGCACATTTATGTTGCTCTAAAGAGCCCAAATTATGATAGATTATTACAGCCACCCTAGACAACTAATACAGATTTTGATGGATATTTTAATATACCACATACTGTAGGCATCTCAGAATCCACAGAGCAATAAGTATGTGTACTTTTAACAATCACAATGTAATTGAGAGCTTACTTAAAACCCTTCTATTTCAGTAGAATTCTGAATAGTATATTCAATATATTAAATGTTTCATTTTGAAATTATTAGTTTTTTCCTTCTGTAAGCTTTAGATTAATATTAAATTTTAAAACTTTGAGTTTTTAGTTTTGAAATAAATATCTGCCATTCACCAGAACTCCTAAATTGGGTCATCTGTTTCTATTCATTTTTTTAATGCATTAAACACTTAATATTGCCTGATTTATGGGACAGCTATTTCTTCTGTAGCTATTTCCTACTTTGGATATTCTATTTTATTACTCTATCAATTTGAAGAGTACTGTGACATGAGCATCACATGTTGTTATGGGTTGAATTGAGTCTCCCAAAGAGGTATTTGAAGTAGTAACAAGTAGTATCTCGGCATGTGACCACCAGAAGCTAAGAGAAATGTATGGAACAGACTTTGTGTCAGAGCCTTCCAGAAAACCCAGCCATGCCAACACCTTGATTTCAGACTTCTTGTCTGCAGAACTGTTGCAGAATAAATACATTCTGCCATCTTAAGCCATCGAGTTTATGGTACATTATTTACCAGCCTTAGTAAATAAATACATATGTGAAGTATGAGTAGTCTTTGACTATAAGTGCTTTATTTTTAAAAAATAAGAAATAAATTATGAAAGTCCTTGACCTTTCTCTTTCCAAAAGCATAATCCTAAATATTAATTTTCTAAAAGGTACAGAAAATGCCATTTGCAAGTGGTTGGTTCATAGAAGGTTGAACCATAATTATTGACTTATCTGTGCAGCGAAACTGTGAAGAGTGTGAGGTTTTAGCATTTTATGGGTCAGAGCGGAGAAACGGCATTATTTGAGTGCTTGATCTTGTATGTGCATACAAAAAAGTAAATATTCACTAGTTTTCTGCTCATTGTCTCACTAAGACACTTTGAACATTTATAAACATGGAAAGCAAAATTATTTTTCTCAAAACGACATTATTGTTAAGGAAAAACACTACATCGAAATGTCTTGTGCTATTGATGGTGTTTCCATATTGCTGAATATTTGCTACAGCTTGTATCTTACCAACAACATTAACTCTTCCTCCGAGAAGGATCTGTCCTGTGGCATGCAGCCAGCATCTCCTTGACAGGCCTACCTGTCCTCCAGAGTTTGCCATCTTGGTTCAAGGCATGGAATGACTTGTGATTTGAGTAGTCCATCTAAATACCTCCAAAGGATTTCAGTGAGATTCTTTTTTCTGAGTTTTAATTTTTCTCACCCACTAAAGTATTTGTTGACTATACCTGTTACTCATTTTGGGTTTGAGTTCATTAAGGACAATGAATGGAGCATTTCTTTTTATCTCCAGCACTAAGGACTGTGCTGGGAACATGGTTCATAGTGAGATCAAAGTGAGATAAAAGGAAAGTATCCACTCTAATGGCTACAGGTACAAGAAGGGGTGCTGGGAGATTTTTAAAAGGTTACATTTTCTTCCTTTCCTTCTGTTTCTCTTCCTTGCTTCCCTAATTCTGTACTTTCTCAATCACAGTTGCTACAGTATTTGCTAAATTCTGACAGTTAGCATTATTGACTAAATTTGGTTTTATTAATATTAAATTCAAACCAAACCAAACAAAAAACTTGATTAAAGGCATTACCTCAATTCTTTACAGAAAAATATGATCATGATTGTTATATCAAAAAGTAGCAGAGACTTGTGACAGCAAGTTTGAACGGACTTGCAAGCATTCTTAAATTTGTCGTTTGTACAGATTATAGCAAAGTGAGTAAGTAGGTGTCTATTTCCTAAAAGAAATCAAGAAGATGTTGAGTAAGATAAAACACTCAATAATGAGATTTTGTCATTTTTTCTACACAAAATTACTTATTTTACTGTTAACTCATTTTTGTTGGAGTTTGTTTATATTTCTCCTATATGAAGTGGTATATTATTTTTAAAAAATCAAGTGAGAAAATATTCATTGCCCAAATTGTGGCTCAAATTGGTCGTTCTTTTCAGATGAAGAGGTAATTAGAACTATTCTCTAGTTTTTCAAAAGACATTAATTTCTTGATTTTGCTACATCAAGTGTACGGAGATTACCTTAAGAAGTTCTCAGAACAAGAACAAAACAGCACATCTTTGTAATAGTCAAGAGAACACATCCAAAATTCTAAAATGTGACAAGAGGAAGTTATTCAGTGAAGAATGAAAATTACTCCATGGAAAAGATGAAAAATGGGGGTGAAAGAAAATTATTTCTCTGCTTTTCTTTTAAGTGAGTTTCTTTTTAAAGAGTAAGCATTTTGTGTAGGTGAGCTCTCTGTTTCTGATTTTTTGTTTTCATTCTATGACTCTTTCTGGGCGGCGTGATTAGTTTTTAGTCCTCTGAAAATCTATAATATTATATAATTGAGAGATCAAAGATATTAAAAAAATCATCTATTATATACATGTTTATAATAGACAGATAGTTGGGGTGAGCTTGAGAGCAAAGCAATCAAGAAAGACATGGAAGATGGCATAGAAGCAGTTTGGAAAACTAGCCAATCAGTAAGTCAAGGGGATGTTAGGATGGAGCTGAAAAGAGGCTTTCCCTGTTGGAAGGTCAGTGATGTCTACTCATCAGGAGAAGGGTTGAATTGCAGTATATGGGCTCTGTGAGGTCTTCCATAGATGTGCATGTGCAAGAGTTTTGATAGGATTCTTGTACTTTTATAGCCCCATATTAGTGTAAAAATTGATAAAATGTGACTCAGAATATGCTGAGGAATATAAAAGCAAAAAGTACAAGGAGTTTGAACTCAGCTTGAGTGATTAAGTCTGGTGAGATGCTGTTCAAAGGAATCCAGTGTGAGTTTAAGTAACTGAAGTATTAGTTTAGGTAAACTTGAAGCCGAGATGAGAACACAGGATTCATGTTTTAAAAAGACTGCCAAGGAGATAAAAATCACCTGTACAAAATGACTTGCGTGTGTGGCAGACACCAAGCTAGACACCACAGATATGTGGCTTATTCACTTTCTAAAACAAGGTTGATATTATTTTCTCGGCAGTGAAGTCATTGAGGCTTCCAAAGGTTAAGTCACCTTTTTGACACTGTACGACAATTAACACCTGGATCACTAAGACTTCCAAGCCATTCTTTCTTCTGGACCATTCTTCGTTTTTTTTTTTTTTTTTTCATTTCCTCTCACATGACACATGGCAGATAATATGGCTTGGATTCGTGTCCCCACCCAAATCTCAGGTTGAATTGGAATCCCCAGTGTTGGGGGAGGGATTTGGGGGAGGTGATTGGATCATGGGGGTGGATGTCCCCCTTGCTGTTCTCATGATAGCGAGTGAGATCTCACAAGATCTGGTTGTTAAAAAGTGTTCACGCTCTTCCTCCTGCTCTTCCAGGTGAAGAAGGTGCTTGCTTCCCCTCACCCTTCAGCCATGATTGTAAGTTTCCTGAGGCCTTTCCAAGCATGCTTTCTATACAGCCTGCAGAACTGTATGTCAGTTAAACCTCTTCTCTTCGTAAATTACTCAGTCTCTGTGGTTACTTATAGCAGTGTGAAGTGTGAGAATGGACTAACACAGCAGATAACCCTGTGTGTCTGTGTATGAGTCCTTCTCGTAGGAGAACCTGGAGCTTGTGTAAGTTTCTCCCTTTAACTCCACCTCTTTCTTGTCTCCTCCAGAAAGCACTTCTGAACACGGATGAGTAAGACCATTTCCAAAAGGTAATCCTGAATCTATCCTAATAAAAACAGCAGCTACCATTTGTTGAGTTACTTACTTTGGGCCAGGCAATGAACTAAGTGTCTCACAAGCGTTATCTCTTTGAATCTCTCTAGCAGACCAATGAGGTAGTGAAACTAGCCTTAGAAATTTAGGAAGAGCCAGCAGTATTGTTTAAATCCACATTCTAATTTCAAAGTCCTGCTCTTCTCAACTGCTCAGGTCGCTCCTCAGAAACGCAGGGTGATAGAGGTGCCAAAGCTTTTTATATATACTTATGAAAGATGTGCTGTATACGTGAATAAGAAATAATTTACAAAAAGGTAAGTCACTCTCAACCTCCCATATTGTGACTGTGAAAGCTAATAAAATATTTGCAATAGTTTTGACAACTGACATCAACTCATAGGTGAGTAATAAAACTGTAGGTGAGAAATTTTCCCTTGGTCAGTTTCTCTTTATCGCAAGTGCCTGCAATTTTCTTGCAGAGAGAAAAAGCCAAAACCAGAGAAAACAGGTGAAAT